>NC_069499.1:938971847-939301847 GCF_027579735.1 Bombina bombina
CGTTTTTGTACTTGTTATCAAGTTTATGCCTGTTTAACATGTCTGAACTACCAGATAGACTGTGTTCTGAATGTGGGGAAGCCAGAATTCCTATTCATTTAAATAAATGTGATTTATGTGATAATGACAATGATGCCCAAGATGATTCCTCAAGTGAGGGGAGTAAGCATGGTACTGCATCATTCCCTCCTTCGTCTACACGAGTCTTGCCCACTCAGGAGGCCCCTAGTACATCTAGCGCGCCAATACTCCTTACTATGCAACAATTAACGGCTGTAATGGATAATTCTGTCAAAAACATTTTAGCCAAAATAAACACTTGTCAGCGTAAGCGCGGCTGCTCTGTTTTAGATACTGAAGAGCATGACGACGCTGATATTAATATCTCTGAAGGGCCCCTAACCCAGTCTGATGGGGCCAGGGAGGTTTTGTCTGAGGGAGAAATTACTGATTCAGGGAACATTTCTCAACAGGCTGAACCTGATGTGATTGCATTTAAATTTAAGTTGGAACATCTCCGCATTCTGCTTAAGGAGGTATTATCCACTCTGGATGATTGTGACAAGTTGGTCATCCCAGAGAAACTATGTAAAATGGACAAGTTCCTAGAGGTGCCGGGGCTCCCAGAAGCTTTTCCTATACCCAAGCGGGTGGCGGACATTGTTAATAAAGAATGGGAGAGGCCAGGTATTCCTTTCGTCCCTCCCCCCATATTTAAAAAATTGTTTCCTATGGTCGACCCCAGAAAGGACTTATGGCAGACAGTCCCCAAGGTCGAGGGAGCGGTTTCCACTTTAAACAAACGCACCACTATACCCATAGAGGATAGTTGTGCTTTCAAAGATCCTATGGATAAAAAATTAGAAGGTTTGCTTAAAAAGATGTTTGTGCAGCAGGGTTACCTTCTACAACCAATTTCATGCATTGTCCCTGTCGCTACAGCCGCATGTTTCTGGTTCGATGAGCTGATAAAGGCGGTCGATAGTGATTCTCCTCCTTATGAGGAGATTATGGACAGAATCAATGCTCTCAAATTGGCTAATTCTTTCACCCTCGACGCCACTTTGCAATTGGCTAGGTTAGCGGCTAAGAATTCTGGGTTTGCTATTGTGGCGCGCAGAGCGCTTTGGTTGAAATCTTGGTCGGCTGATGCGTCTTCCAAGAACAAGCTACTTAACATTCCTTTCAAGGGGAAAACGCTGTTTGGCCCTGACTTGAAAGAGATTATCTCTGATATCACTGGGGGTAAGGGCCACGCCCTTCCTCAGGATCGGCCTTTCAAGGCAAAAAATAAACCTAATTTTCGTCCCTTTCGTAGAAACGGACCAGCCCAAGGTGCTACGTCCTCTAAGCAAGAGGGTAATACTTCTCAAGCCAAGCCAGCTTGGAGACCAATGCAAGGCTGGAACAAAGGAAAGCAGGCCAAGAAACCTGCCACTGCTACCAAGACTGCATGAAATGTTGGCCCCCGATCCGGGACCGGATCTGGTGGGGGGCAGACTCTCTCTCTTCGCTCAGGCTTGGGCAAGAGATGTTCTGGATCCTTGGGCGCTAGAAATAGTCTCCCAAGGTTATCTTCTGGAATTCAAGGGACTTCCCCCAAGGGGGAGGTTCCACAGGTCTCAGTTGTCTTCAGACCACATAAAAAGACAGGCATTCTTACATTGTGTAGAAGACCTGTTAAAAATGGGAGTGATTCATCCTGTTCCATTAAGAGAACAAGGGATGGGGTTCTACTCCAATCTGTTCATAGTTCCCAAAAAAGAGGGAACGTTCAGACCAATCTTAGATCTCAAGATCTTAAACAAGTTTCTCAAGGTTCCATCGTTCAAGATGGAAACCATTCGAACTATTCTTCCTTCCATCCAGGAAGGTCAATTCATGACCACGGTGGATTTAAAGGATGCGTATCTACATATTCCTATCCACAAGGAACATCATCGGTTCCTAAGGTTCGCATTCCTGGACAAACATTACCAGTTCGTGGCGCTTCCTTTCGGATTAGCCACTGCTCCAAGGATTTTCACAAAGGTACTAGGGTCCCTTCTAGCTGTGCTAAGACCAAGGGGCATTGCTGTAGTACCTTACTTGGACGACATTCTGATTCAGGCGTCGTCCCTTCCTCAAGCAAAGGCTCACACGGACATCGTCCTGGCCTTTCTCAGATCTCACGGATGGAAAGTGAACGTGGAAAAGAGTTCTCTATCCCCGTCAACGAGGGTTCCCTTCTTGGGAACAATTATAGACTCCTTAGAAATGAGGATTTTTCTAACAGAGGCCAGAAAAACAAAACTTCTAGACTCTTGTCGGATACTTCATTCCGTTCCTCTTCCTTCCATAGCTCAGTGCATGGAAGTGATCGGGTTGATGGTAGCGGCAATGGACATAGTTCCTTTTGCGCGCATTCATCTAAGACCATTACAACTGTGCATGCTCAGTCAGTGGAATGGGGACTATACAGACTTGTCTCCGAAGATACAAGTAAATCAGAGGACCAGAGACTCACTCCGTTGGTGGCTGTCCCTGGACAACCTGTCACAAGGGATGACATTCCGCAGACCAGAGTGGGTCATTGTCACGACCGACGCCAGTCTGATGGGCTGGGGCGCGGTCTGGGGATCCCTGAAAGCTCAGGGTCTTTGGTCTCGGGAAGAATCTCTTCTACCGATAAATATTCTGGAACTGAGAGCGATATTCAATGCTCTCAAGGCTTGGCCTCAGCTAGCGAGGGCCAAGTTCATACGGTTTCAATCAGACAACATGACAACTGTTGCGTACATCAACCATCAGGGGGGAACAAGGAGTTCCCTAGCGATGGAAGAAGTGACCAAAATCATTCTATGGGCGGAGTCTCACTCCTGCCACCTGTCTGCTATCCACATCCCAGGAGTGGAAAATTGGGAAGCGGATTTTCTGAGTCGTCAGACATTGCATCCGGGGGAGTGGGAACTCCATCCGGAAATCTTTGCCCAAGTCACTCAGCTGTGGGGCATTCCAGACATGGATCTGATGGCCTCTCGTCAGAACTTCAAAGTTCCTTGCTACGGGTCCAGATCCAGGGATCCCAAGGCGGCTCTAGTGGATGCACTAGTAGCACCTTGGACCTTCAAACTAGCTTATGTGTTCCCGCCCTTTCCTCTCATCCCCAGGCTGGTAGCCAGGATCAATCAGGAGAGGGCGTCGGTGATCTTGATAGCTCCTGCGTGGCCACGCAGGACTTGGTATGCAGATCTGGTGAATATGTCATCGGCTCCACCTTGGAAGCTACCTTTGAGACGAGACCTTCTTGTTCAGGGTCCGTTCGAACATCCGAATCTGGTTTCACTCCAGCTGACTGCTTGGAGATTGAACGCTTGATCTTATCGAAGCGAGGGTTCTCAGATTCTGTTATCGATACTCTTATTCAGGCCAGAAAGCCTGTAACTAGAAAGATTTACCACAAAATTTGGAAAAAATATATCTGTTGGTGTGAATCTAAAGGATTCCCTTGGGACAAGGTTAAGATTCCTAGGATCCTATCCTTCCTTCAAGAAGGATTGGAAAAAGGATTATCTGCAAGTTCCCTGAAGGGACAGATTTCTGCCTTGTCGGTGTTACTTCACAAAAAACTGGCTGCTGTGCCAGATGTTCAAGCTTTTGTTCAGGCTCTGGTTAGAATTAAGCCTGTTTACAAACCTTTGACTCCTCCTTGGAGTCTCAATTTAGTTCTTTCAGTTCTTCAGGGGGTTCCGTTTGAACCCTTGCATTCCGTTGATATTAAATTATTATCTTGGAAAGTTTTGTTTTTAGTTGCAATTTCTTCTGCCAGAAGAGTTTCAGAATTATCTGCTCTGCAGTGTTCTCCTCCTTATCTGGTGTTCCATGCAGATAAGGTGGTTTTACGTACTAAACCTGGTTTTCTTCCAAAAGTTGTTTCTAACAAAAACATTAACCAGGAGATTATCGTACCTTCTCTGTGTCCGAAACCAGTTTCAAAGAAGGAACGTTTGTTGCACAATTTGGATGTTGTTCGCGCTCTAAAATTCTATTTAGATGCTACAAAGGATTTTAGACAAACATCTTCCTTGTTTGTTGTTTATTCCGGTAAAAGGAGAGGTCAAAAAGCAACTTCTACCTCTCTCTCTTTTTGGATTAAAAGCATCATCAGATTGGCTTACGAGACTGCCGGACGGCAGCCTCCCGAAAGAATCACAGCTCATTCCACTAGGGCTGTGGCTTCCACATGGGCCTTCAAGAACGAGGCTTCTGTTGATCAGATATGTAGGGCAGCGACTTGGTCTTCACTGCACACTTTTACCAAATTTTACAAGTTTGATACTTTTGCTTCTTCTGAGGCTATTTTTGGGAGAAAGGTTTTGCAAGCCGTGGTGCCTTCCATTTAGGTGACCTGATTTGCTCCCTCCCTTCATCCGTGTCCTAAAGCTTTGGTATTGGTTCCCACAAGTAAGGATGACGCCGTGGACCGGACACACCTATGTTGGAGAAAACAGAATTTATGTTTACCTGATAAATTACTTTCTCCAACGGTGTGTCCGGTCCACGGCCCGCCCTGGTTTTTTAATCAGGTCTGATAATTTATTTTCTTTAACTACAGTCACCACGGTACCATATGGTTTCTCCTATGCAAATATTCCTCCTTAACGTCGGTCGAATGACTGGGGTAGGCGGAGCCTAGGAGGGATCATGTGACCAGCTTTGCTGGGCTCTTTGCCATTTCCTGTTGGGGAAGAGAATATCCCACAAGTAAGGATGACGCCGTGGACCGGACACACCGTTGGAGAAAGTAATTTATCAGGTAAACATAAATTCTGTTTTTTTTAAGACACATTCAGCTATGTTTGGCGCTTTATATTATATTGTAAAGTTTTAAATATATGTGTTTGCTTATATTTTCCATCAGTCACGTCTCTGTCTATTTCCCTTTTCTCTTGTTAAGTGTATCCAGTCCACGGATCATCCATTACTTATGGGATATTCTTCCCAACAGGAAGTTGCAAGAGGATCACCCACAGCAGAGCTGCTATATAGCTCCTCCCCTAACTGTCATATCCAGTCATTCTCTTGCAAGCCTCAACCAAGATGGAGGTCGTAAGAGGAGTGTGGTGTTTTATACTTAGTTTATTCTTCAATCAAAAGTTTGTTATTTTTAAA
The DNA here is from genome assembly GCF_027579735.1 of Bombina bombina. Taxonomy (NCBI): domain Eukaryota; kingdom Metazoa; phylum Chordata; class Amphibia; order Anura; family Bombinatoridae; genus Bombina; species Bombina bombina. The sequence goes on from NC_069499.1 coordinate 938,976,999, forward strand.
TGGTGCCGGAGTGTACTGTTTATCTCAGGCAGTATTTAGAAGAAGAATCTGCCTGCGTTTTCTATGATCTTAGCAGAAGTAACTAAGATCCATGGCTGTTCTCACATATTCTGAGGAGTGAGGTAACTTCAGAGAGGGAATGGCGTGCAGGTTTTCCTGCAATAAGGTATGTGCAGTTAATATTTTTCTAGGGATGGAATTTACTAGAAAATGCTGCTGATACCGAACTAATGTAAGTAAAGCCTTAAATGCAGTTATAGCGACTGGTATCAGGCTTATTAATAGAGATGCATACTCTTATAAAAATGTAATATAAAACGTTTGCTGGCATGTTTAATCGTTTTTATATGTATTTGGTGATAAAACTTATTGGGGCCTAGTTTTTTTCCACATGGCTGGCTTGAATTTGGCCTAGAAACAGTTTCCTTAGGCTTTCCACTGTTGTAATATGAGTGGGAGGGGACTATTTTGCCGGTTTTTTTGCACAGCAAAAATTACAGACACAGACATCCAGCTTCTTCCTGCATGATCCAGGACATCTCTGGAGGGCTCAAAAGGCTTCAACGTCGTTTTTGAGGGAGGTAAAAAGACACAGTAGAGCTGTGGCAGTTGTTGTGACTGTTTGAAAAAAAAAAAAAAAAAAAAAAAAAAAGTTTTTGTCTTTTATTATTTTTTGGGTATTAAGGGGTTAATCATCCATTTGCAAGTGGGTGCAATGCTCTGCTAACTTGTTACATACACTGTAAAAATTTCGTTAGTGTAACTGCCTTTTTTCACTGTTATTTCAAATTTTGACAAAATTTGTGTTTCTTAAAGGTGCAGTAACGTTTTTTATATTGCTTGTAAACTTGTTTAAAGTGTTTTCCAAGCTTGCTAGTCTCATTGCTAGTCTGTTTAAACATGTCTGACACAGAGGAAACTACTTGTTCATTATGTCAGAAAGCCATGGTGGAGCCCCATAGGAGAATGTGTACTAAATGTATTGATTTCACCTTAAACAGTAAAGATCAGTCTTTAAATATAAAAGAAATATCACCAGAAGATTCTGACGAAGGGGAAGTTATGCCGACTAACTCTCCCCATGTGTCAGACTCTTCGCCTCCCGCTCAGGGGATGCACGCTAATATGGCGCCAATTACATCAGGGACGCCCATAGCGATTACCTTGCAGGACATGGCTGCAATCATGAATAATACCCTGTCAGAGGTATTATCCAGGTTGCCTGAATTAAGAGGCAAGCGCGATTGCTCTGGGGTTAGGAGAAATACAGAGCGCGTAGATGCTGTAAGGGCCATGTCTGATACTGCGTCACAATATGCAGAACATGAGGACGGAGAGCTTCAGTCTGTGGGTGACATCTCTGATTCTGGGAATCCTGATTCAGAGATTTCTAATTTTAAATTTAAGCTTGAGAACCTCCGTGTGTTGCTTGGGGAGGTATTAGCTGCTCTGAATGACTGTAACACAGTTGCAGTACCAGAGAAATTGTGTAGGCTGGATAAATACTATGCGGTACCGGTGTGTACTGTTTTTCCTATACCTAAAAGGCTTACAGAAATTATTAGCAAGGAGTGGGATAGACCGGGTGTGCCTTTTTCCCCACCTCCTATTTTTAGAAAAATGTTTCCAATAGACGCCACTACACGGGACTTATGGCAGACGGTCCCTAAGGTGGAGGGAGCAGTTTCTACTTTAGCAAAGCGTACTACTATCCCGGTTGAGGACAGTTGTGCTTTTTCAGATCCAATGGATAAAAAATTGGAGAGTTACCTTAAGAAAATGTTTATTCAACAAGGTTTTATTTTACAGCCCCTTGCATGCATTACGCCTGTCACGGCCGCGGCGGCATTCTGGTTTGAGGCCCTGGAAGAGGCCATCCATACAGCTCCATTGACTGAAATTATTGACAAGCTTAGAACACTTAAGCTAGCTAACTCATTTGTTTCTGATGCCATTGTTCATTTGACTAAACTAACGGCTAAGAATTCCGGATTCGCTATCCAAGCGCGTAGGGCGCTATGGCTTAAATCCTGGTCAGCTGACGTGACTTCGAAGTCTAAATTACTCAACATTCCTTTCAAGGGGCAGACCTTATTCGGGCCTGGTTTGAAGGAAATTATTGCTGACATTACTGGAGGTAAGGGTCACACCCTTCCTCAGGACAGGGCCAAAGCAAAGGCCAAACAGTCTAATTTTCGTGCCTTTCGAAATTTCAAGGCAGGTGCAGCATCAACTTCCTCCGCTTCAAAACAAGAGGGAACTTTTGCTCAATCTAAGCAGGCCTGGAAACCTAACCAGTCCTGGAACAAAGGCAAGCAGGCCAGAAAGCCTGCTGCTGCCTCTAAGACAGCATGAAGGAACGGCCCCCTATCCGGCGACGGATCTAGTAGGGGGCAGACTTTCTCTCTTCGCCCAGGCGTGGGCAAGAGATGTTCAGGATCCCTGGGCGTTGGAGATCATATCTCAGGGATATCTTCTGGACTTCAAAGCTTCCCCTCCACAAGGGAGATTTCATCTTTCAAGGCTATCTGCAAATCAGATAAAGAAAGAGGCATTCCTACGCTGTGTGCAAGACCTCCTAGTTATGGGGTGATCCATCCAGTTCCGCGGATGGAACAAGGACAGGGTTTTTATTCAAATCTGTTTGTGGTTCCCAAAAAAGAGGGAACCTTCAGACCAATTTTGGATCTAAAGATCTTAAACAAATTCCTCAGAGTTCCATCTTTCAAAATGGAAACTATTCGGACCATCCTACCTATGATTCAAGAAGGTCAGTACATGACCACAGTGGACTTAAAGGATGCCTACCTTCACATACCGATTCACAAAGATCATCATCGGTTTCTAAGGTTTGCCTTTCTAGACAGGCATTACCAATTTGTAGCTCTTCCCTTCGGGTTGGCTACAGCCCCGAGAATCTTTACAAAGGTTCTGGGCTCACTTCTGGCGGTTCTAAGACCGAGAGGCATAGCGGTGGCTCCGTGTCTAGACGACATCCTGATACAGACGTCAAGCTTTCAAGTTGCCAAGTCTCATACAGAGATAGTTCTGGCATTTCTGAGGTAGCACGGGTGGAAAGTGAACGAGGAAAAGAGTTCTCTATCCCCACTCACAAGAGTCTCCTTCTTAGGGACTCTTATAGATTCTGTAGAAATGAAAATTTACCTGACAGAGTCCAGGTTATTAAAACTTCTAAATGCTTGCCGTGTTCTTCACTCCATTCCGCGCCCTTCGGTAGCTCAGTGTATGGAGGTAATCGGCTTAATGGTAGCGGCAATGGACATAGTGCCATTTGTGCGCCTTCATCTCAGACCGCTGCAATTATGCATGCTGAGTCAGTGGAATGGGGATTACACAGATTTGTCCCCTCTGCTAAATCTGGATCAAGAGACCAGAGATTCTCTTCTCTGGTGGTTGTCTCGGGTACACCTGTCCAAGGGTATGACCTTTCGCAGGCCAGATTGGACAATTGTAACAACAGATGCCAGCCTTCTAGGTTGGGGTGCAGTCTGGAATTCCCTGAAGGCACAGGGATCGTGGACTCGGGAGGAGAAACTCCTTCCAATAAATATTCTGGAGTTAAGAGCGATATTCAATGCTCTTCTGGCTTGGCCTCAGTTAGCAACACTGAGGTTCATCAGATTTCAGTCGGACAACATCACGACTGTGGCTTACATCAACCATCAAGGGGGAACCAGGAGTTCCCTAGCGATGTTAGAAGTCTCAAATATAATTCACTGGGCAGAGTACCACTCTTGCCACCTGTCAGCAATCCATATCCCAGGCGTGGAGCACTGGGAGGCGGATTTTCTAAGTCGTCAGACTTTCCATCCGGGGGAGTGGGAACTCCATCCGGAGGTGTTTGCTCAGTTGATTCATCGTTGGGGCAAACCAGAGTTGGATCTCATGACGTCTCGCCAGAACGCCAAGCTTCCTTGTTACGGATCCAGGTCCAGGGACCCAGAAGCGACGCTGATAGATGCTCTAGCAGCGCCTTGGTTCTTCAACCTGGCTTATGTGTTTCCACCGTTTCCTCTGCTCCCTCGACTGATTGCCAAAATCAAACAGAAGAGAACATCGGTGATTCTGATAGCACCTGCGTGGCCACGCAGGACTTGGTATGCAGACCTAGTGGACATGTCATCCTTTCCACCATGGACTCTGCCTCTAAGACAGGACCTTCTGATACAAGGTCCTTTCAATCATCCAAATCTAATTTCTCTGAGACTGACTGCATGGAGATTGAACGCTTGATTCTATAAAGCGTGGCTTCTCCGAGTCAGTCATTGATACTTTAATGCAGGCACGAAAGCCTGTTACCAGGAAAATCTACCACAAGATATGGAGTAAATATCTTTATTGGTGTGAATCCAAGAATTACTCATGGAGTAAGGTTAGGATTCCTAGAATATTGTCTTTTCTCCAAGAGGGCTTGGACAAAGGATTATCAGCTAGTTCCTTAAAGGGACAGATTTCTGCTCTGTCTATTCTTTTGCACAAGCATCTGGCAGAGGTTCCAGACGTCCAGGCATTTTGCCAGGCTTTGGTTAGAATTAAGCCTGTATTTAAACCTGTTGCTCCCCCGTGGAGCTTAAACTTGGTTCTTAAAGTTCTTCAAGGAGTTCCGTTGGAACCCCTTCATTCCATTGATATTAAACTTTTATCTTGGAAAGTTCTGTTTTTGATGGCTATTTCCTCGGCTCGGAGAGTCTCTGAGCTATCTGCCTTACAATGTGATTCTCCTTATCTGATTTTTCATGCAGATAAGGTAGTCCTGCGTACCAAACCTGGGTTTTTACCTAAGGTGGTTTCTAACAAGAATATCAATCAAGAGATTGTTGTTCCATCATTGTGTCCTAATCCTTCAAAGAAGGAACGTCTTTTACATAATCTGAACGTAGTCCGTGCCTTGAAGTTTTACTTACAAGCTACTAAAGATTTTCGTCAAACATCTACCCTGTTTGTCGTTTACTCTGGACAGAGGAGAGGTCAAAAAGCTTCGGCAACCTCTCTTTCCTTTTGGCTTCGGTGCATAATACGCCTAGCCTATGAGACTGCTGGACAGCAGCCCCCTGAAAGGATTACAGCTCATTCTACTAGAGCTGTGGCTTCCACCTGGGCCTTTAAAAATGAGGCCTCTGTTGAACAGAGTTGCAAGGCCCCGACTTGGTCTTCGCTTCACACTTTTTCCAAATTTTACAAATTTGATACTTTTGCTTCTTCGGAGGCTGTTTTTGGGAGAAAGGTTCTTCAGGCAGTGGTTCCTTCCGCTTAATCCTGCCTTGTCCCTCCCATCATCAGTTTACTTTAGCTTTGGTATTGGTATCCCATAAGTAATGGATGATCCGTGGACTGGATACACTTAACAAGAGAAAACATAATTTATGCTTACCTGATAAATTTATTTCTCTTGTAGTGTATCCAGTCCACGGCCCGCCCTGTCCTTTTAAGGCAGGTCTAAATTTTAATTAAACTACAGTCACCACTGCACCCTATGGTTTCTCCTTTCTCTGTTTGTTTTCGGTCGAATGACTGGATATGACAGTTAGGGGAGGAGCTATATAGCAGCTCTGCTGTGGGTGATCCTCTTGCAACTTCCTGCTGGGAAGGAGAATATCCCACAAGTAATGGATGATCCGTGGACTGGATACACTACAAGAGAAATAAATTTATCAGGTAAGCATAAATTATGTTTTTTGCAGACTATCAGTTTCAGTATGGAAATTATGTTTGGGAAGACTTTTCTTACCTGGGGTTCCAGTTCTTCTAATTTGACTTTGTTTTCCAAATTTTCGCGAGCAAAATAGGCTCACAAGGATGCAAAATACTGTTTTCTTTTACAAGATATGACGAGTCCATGGATTTCATCCTTACTTATGGGATATCGCCTCCTGGTCAGCAGGAAGAGGCAAAGAGCTCCACAGCAGAGCTGCATAAATAGTTCCTCCCTTACCCCCCCAACCCAGTCATTCTCTTTGTCTGTGTTAGTGATAGGAGTGAGGTAAAGTGAGGTGCTAGTTTAGATTCTTCAATCAAGAGTTTTTTTGTTTTCAAATGGTGCCAAAGTGTGCTATTTTATTACAGAGCAGCTTCTGATAGTCTTTTCAAGCTGTGGGAACTGGTGGATTTTTGTCTCCACTGCGCCTCCCATGTTTGACCTGTATTTTTCTGTGTGTGGTCTTAGAGGTTGTAACTAAGATCCCTTTTATTTTTACAGGACCTCAGACGCCTTTCTTTCATGTAAGTGGCAAGAGTCCATGAGCTAGTGACATATGGGATATACATTCCTACCAGGAGGAGGGAGAGTGGAACTCTTGATACTGTGAAGTTATGCATGCTGTTCCTCAGCATGAAGGTAAGTGCAGTTTTTATTCTGGGATGCATCAAAAATACCTCAGACTAACTGTACTGACATTATTTTATTGGGGGCTGGGAGGGTCCCTTTAACATTTATATCCAGACATTCTAGCAGTATGATACCTAGAAGCACTGGGATATCAGTACAAGACCAACACCAGACACTCTGGCAAGGCCTAGAAGCGCTGGGAAATATATGTGGGGTTGTACTACTGACCAGACACTCTGGCATTTATTGTGGGGCCTGAAGCGCTGGGACATAGTGTGTGGTTACACTAAACGGGCTGGCTAACGCTGGGGACAGTTTCGGATATTTTTTATTATTAGGGCCGATACATGGCAGATTATCTGATGCGACATTAGTGGTTCAGTTTGACAGGTTGTTTACGCCCACGATGGGCAGGGCTTAGCGTTATTCGCGCGCTTTGACAGCACAGTTTCATATTGCGGTCCTGGTGGCCAGCATCTCCTCACAGCTCCTAAGTCTGCTTGTAGGGATATTTACAAGCGCCTTTAGGTGCACCGTGCTTGCAGTGGTCAGTCTTATCACGGGGGCAGGTAGGAGCCGCAGCGGAGCTGCGGTGAGGTGACTGAATAGTTTTCAAAATTATAACAGTTTGATTTTAAAAAAAAGCCAACGTACAGGGGATGTGAAATTTTGCTCTACCTCATATATCAGTCAGAGCTGTTTGTTTGCTTAATACAGTATTGTCTATTCTTTTACACTGATTGTTTCGTTTTGTGTATAAGTGACTTGACCACATTTGCTCCTGCATCTGCTACCATGGATGACATTGAGCAAAATACATGTCCCATGTGTTTAGATGCCATTGTGGAACCCCCTGTTACTCTTTGTGACACTTGTATTGAGAGAGCCTTACAATGTAAAGAGAGAATATTTGCTAATAAAGATATGTCTGGAGAATGTTCTCAGACCAATGAGATTCAGGGAATGCCGCTACTTTCTCCCCAAGCGTCACAGCCTTTAACACCCGCTCAAACGACGCCATGTTCCTCAACGGCGTCTGCGTCTTTCACTTTGCAGGATATGGCTGCAGTTATGTCATCCACTCTCACAGAAGTTTTATCTAAGTTGCCAGTGTTACAGGGCAAACGCAGCAGGTCAGAGACCCATGTGGTTCCTGCGACTTCTGGCGCCTTGATGGCTATCTCCGATGTGCAAAAAGTGGGTATATATGTGTGCGCCAATATTGTGTGAAACACAAATGGCAATAGATCTTTTTAATAATGGCTTTTTATTTATCTATTTAGGTTCATAAATTTTCTTATTTTTAAATATTTAAAACAAACAGTCCATAAAGTACCGATAATATGAAATTCACATTAAATACCAAAAAGATTTTTTACAATCAATAAATTTATTTGAAATAATAACTGTTAATTTATACGAAAAAATTTAGGCAAAATACACATGAACAATGTTAAAATCTAACTTCTCCCTATTGGTACCAATCTGAGTGCTAAATAAATAACGATATTTCCGGTTAAAATATATATAGTTAGACAATCTAATACTAAGATAAAATTAAAATCTAATACACAATCTAAAAATGTATCTGAAAAGTGTCTAAAAGAAGCCTTAAATGCCTTAAAGTGACCTTGTGCAAGGTAATTTTAAAAAACTTCTCATTAGAAACAGTTCATCAAATTGTATGCTTATAATTGGACTTAAGCATATGTATATATGTTTAGAGTGATCCTCTCTTGTCTCGGAATCTGAGTTAGCAGTGTTAACAATAAGTCGGCATATGATAGGAAAAGAGAGAGAAAAGTTTTTACTCCAAACTCCAATGTCCGTCTGTGATATTTCTCAGAAACAAATAGCCTTTTTGGGTTATTCCTTTATGAATCGTACTTGTGCTTTAGAAACAATGTCAGAGCAGAAGAAAGTACCTTATTTGAAACTGCTGCAAACCGCTGCAAATGCTCGTCAGTTTAGGGGTAGTGCCAAACACAAAGACCCGTGTCAATCCTAAGACACGCCCACAAGTGCGGGAAGTGACGTTGGCGAGTTGTATCCCGGATTGAAACCTGACTTTCCTTAGCAGCGTCCTAAGCAACGTCCTCAATGTATCATCCGTGTATTGGTAACGCGTTTCAGCTCCTTAGAGCCTTTGTCAAACCATACCGGATGATACTGATGGGGTCCTTTTATATCTGGATGTCCATACTAATTAAATTCATAATTAGTTGATATATTTGTTCAGTTTGTGTTTGCTGTGCATATCGTTTACTTTGCAATAGAAAAAGCGTTTTACATTTTAGTGATGTGTTTCTAAGCAAATATATTTAAGAAGTGAGAGCTTATGGAAAGGTTTATAAAAACAAGATACATAATTTTGGATCAATTAACAATTGATTATTCAAAAGTTTAATAATTGATTATTAAATGGTGAAAAACATATTATCAATTCCTAACGGACCTGAGAGAGTGGTATTATAAAAGATATATTACAGAAGCTGTTTTTATAAATGATATTATAGTTAAAAATATTAAAGATATATATATTTAATATAAACTATTTGATAATTTAAAAGAAAAAAGAGATCATGTAATATAAGCCACTTTGAAAGATAAAAAATAAAAAAAAAATTTGTAAAAGTTTTTTATAAAAATTTAGTATGATGGAAGAAACACTGTTATCTTAAAAACATTTATAAAAAATTCATAAAATTTTTTTTTAAAAAATTCTTTGTATAGATTTATTATTTGAAAAAGCTTCCTAATTCGATTTCTAGATTAAGGCCCTGAGGGTGTAATGTATCAAGATTAAAAATCCATTTACTCTCTAGTTGCAGCAGCTTATTGTGTACATCCCCTCCTCTTGTTTGTTTGGGCAGTTTAGCTATCCCCGTATATTGAAAACATTTTAAGTTACCTCCATTACATTGTTTAAAGTGTTTAGGAACCGGTAGGTCCTTATTTCTTTCTTTGTCCATGTTTTCGATAGATAAAATGTGTTCTCTGATTCGTTCCCGTAGGGGTCTTTCCGACTCTCCTACGTATTGCTTACCACATTTGCACTGAATTACATATACCGTATTGGTATCTGTACATCTAATACAATCATGGATTTTAAATTCTTTTTTGTTTGTATTAGAAATAATTGTTTTTCTTTTCTGTGAATGTCTGCATGATTTGCAGATAAAACAAGGAAAAAAACCTTTTATTTCGTTTCCTTTTAAGTCCCTATCGTTATTTCGTTTTTTCTTTATAGTAGTGGGGGCCAACTTGTTTTTCAGGTTATTTGCTCTTCTGTAGATAAAATGGGGTCTTTCATTAATTAGAGGTCCTAGTATTTTGTCTTGTTTTAAAATATGCCAGTGTTTCTTCATAATTTTCTCTGTTAATTTATGATTGGCATTATATTCAGTAATAAATGGTACTTTAATTGTGCTTATTTGTGTATTATCTGGTTCCTTTTGTTTCTTTGTTAGTAGGGTTCTTCTATCTATTTTTTCAATATCTTGTCTTATATCTTCCACAATATTATCTTTATATCCTCTTTCAATAAATTTTTCTTTCAGAATGAGTGACTGAGTTAAATAGTCTTCTTTTTTATTACAATTTTTTCTTACCCTCATCATTTGGCCTTTGGGGATATTGTTTTTCCATAGATAATGGTGACAGCTAGTTGAGTGTATGAAATTGTTGCTGTCAACCGGTTTGAAATACGTTCTGGTATTTAGTATTCCCTGCTCTACATAAATTTGTAAATCTAAGAAATTTAGACATTCTTTACTTATTTCTTTGGTAAATCTGATATTGTGATTATTATTATTCATATTGGTACAAAAATTCTCTAAAGATTCTAGTGTTCCTCTCCAAATGATGATTACATCATCTATGTATCTTTTGAAGAGGACTAGGCTCGCACCCAGTTCCTGGGTGGCTAAAAATTCTTTCTCCCAAAGGCCCATAAAAAGGTTCGCGTAACTGGGTGCGAACCTAGTCCCCATTGCAGTTCCACATGTTTGTAAATAGTAGGAATCACCAAATTGGAAGTAATTGTGATTCAAGATAAAATCTATGCTATCCAAAATAAAATCACCCTGTTCTTTTTTTAATTGTTGAGTCATTATTTAAGAAATGTTTTACCGCCTCTAAGCCTTTAGAATGTTCAATTATAGTATAGAGTGATGTTACATCACAGCTTACTAACCACATTTCATCTGTCCAGATTATATCTTCCAAAAGTTTAATGACTTCTGTTGAGTCTTTTAAATATGAGTCAAGAGATGTCACATATTTCTTTCATGTAATTAGCAAGAGTCCATGAGCTAGTGACGTATGGGATATACATTCCTACCAGGAGGGGCAAAGTTTCCCAAACCTTAAAATGCCTATAAATACACCCCTCACCACACCCACAATTCAGTTTTACAAACTTTGCCTCCGATGGAGGTGGTGAAGTAAGTTTGTGCTAGATTCTACGTTGATATGCGCTCCGCAGCAAGTTGGAGCCCGGTTTTCCTCTCAGCGTGCAGTGAATGTCAGAGGGATGTGAGGAGAGTATTGCCTATTTGAATGCAGTGATCTCCTTCTACGGGGTCTATTTCATAGGTTCTCTGTTATCGGTCGTAGAGATTCATCTCTTACCTCCCTTTTCAGATCGACGATATACTCTTATATATACCATTACCTCTGCTGATTCTCGTTTCAGTACTGGTTTGGCTTTCTACAAACATGTAGATGAGTGTCCTGGGGTAAGTAAATCTTATTTTCTGTGACACTCTAAGCTATGGTTGGGCACTTTGTTTATAAAGTTCTAAATATATGTATTCAAACATTTATTTGCCTTGACTCAGAATGTTCAACATTCCTTATTTTTCAGACAGTCAGTTTCATATTTGGGATAAATGCATTTGTTTCAATCATTTTTTCTTACCTTAAAAAATTTGACTTTTTCCCTGTGGGCTGTTAGGCTCGCGGGGGCAGAAAATGCTTCATTTTATTGCGTCATTCTTGGCGCAGACTTTTTTGGCGCAAAATTTTTTTTCCTGTTTCCGGCGTCATACGTGTCGCCGGAAGTTGCGTCATTTTTTGACGTTTTTTTGCGTCAAAAATGTCGGCGTTCCGGATGTGGCGTCATTTTTGGCGCCAAAAGCATTTAGGCGCCAAATAATGTGGGCGTCTTTTTTGGCGCTAAAAAATATGGGCGTCATTTTTGTCTCCACATTATTTAAGTCTCATCATTTATTGCTTCTGGTTGCTAGAAGCTTGTTCACTGGCATTTTTTTCCCATTCCTGAAACTGTCATTTAAGGAATTTGATCAATTTTGCTTTATATGTTGTTTTTTTCTTTTACATATTGCAAGATGTTCCACGTTGCAACTGAGTCAGAAGATACTTCAGGAAAATCACTGCACAGTGCTGGAGCTACCAAGCTAAGTGTATCTGCTATAAACTTTTGGTATCTGTTTCTCCAGCTGTTATTTGTATTGCATGTCATGTCAAACTTATTAATGCAGATAAAATTTCCTTTAGTACTGTTACATTACCTGTTGCTGTTCCGTCAACATCTAATTTTCAGAGTGTTCCTGATAACATAAGAGATTTTATTTTTTAAATCCATTAAGAAGGCTATGTCTGTTATTTCTCCTTCTAGTATACATAAAAGTCTTTTAAAACTTCTCTTTTTTCAGATGAATTTTTAAATTAACATCATCATTCTGATACTGATAATGGTTCTTCTGGTTCAGAGGTTTCTGTCTCAGAGGTTGATGCTGATAAATCTTTGTATTTGTTCAAGATGGAATTTATTCGTTCTTTACTTAAAGAAGTGTTATTTGCATTAGAAATAGAGGATTCTGGTCCTCTTGATACTAAATGTAAACGTTTAAATAAGGTTTTTAAATCTCCTGTAGTTATTCCAGAAGTGTTTTATCTCCCTGATGCTATTTCTGAAGTAATTTCCAGGGAATGGAATAATTTGGGTAATTTATTTACTCCTTCTAGACGTTTAAGCAAATTATATCCTGTGCCATCTGACAGATTAGAGTTTTTTGGGACAAAAATCCCTAAGGTTATGGGGCTGTCTCAACTCCTGCTAATGTACTACTATTCCTACGGCAGATAGTACTTCATTTAAGGATCCTTTAGATAAGAAAATTGAATCCTTTCTAAGAAAAGCTTACTTATGTTCAGGTAATCTTCTTAGACCTGCTTTATTTTTAGCGGATGTTGCTGCAGCTTCAACTTTTTGGTTAGAAGCTTTAGCGCAACAAGTAACAGATCATAATTTTATAGCATTATTATTATTCTATAACATGCTAATAATTTTATTGGTGATACCATCTTTTGATATCATTAGAGTTGATGTCAGGTATATGTCTCTAGCTATTTTAGCTAGAAAAGCTTTATGGATTAAACTTGGAATGCTGACATGTCTTCTAAGTCAACTTTGCTTTCCCTTTCTTTCCAGGGTAAATATTCATTTTCGTTCCTTTCCTCACAACAAGGAACAAAAGCCTGATCCTTCATCCTCAGGAGCGGTATCAGTTTAGAAACTATTTCCAGTTTGGAATATATCCAAGCCTTATAGAAACCTATAGCCAGCTCCTAAATACCTATGAAGGTGCGGCCCTTATTCCAGCTCAGCTGGTATGGGCCAGATTACGTTTTCTTCAAAGAAATTTGGATTAATTCCGTTCTTAATCTCTGGTTTCAGAAACATTGTTTCAGAAAGGTACAGAATTGGCTTCAAGTTAAGGCCTCCTGCTAAGAGATTCTTTTCTTTCCCGTGTCCCAGTTAACACAGCAAAGGCTCAGCATTTCTGAAATGTGTTTCAGATCTAGAGTTGGCTGGAGTATTTATGCCAGTTCCAGTTCTGGAACAGGGGCTGGGGTTTTATTTTATCTCTTCATTGTACCAAAGAAGGTCAATTCCTTCAGACCAGTTCCGGATCTATCATTATTGAATCGTTATGTTAGGATACCAACATTCAAGATGGTTACTGTAGGACTATCCTGCCTTTTGTTTAGCAAGGGCATTATATGTCTACAATAGATTTACAGGATGTGTATCTGCATATTCCGATTCATCCAGATAACTTTTAGTGTCTGAGATTCTCTTTTTAGACAAGCATTACCAGTTTTGTGGCTCTACCGTTTGGCCTAGCCTCAGTTCCAAGAATTTTTTTCAAAGGTTCTCGGTGCCCTTCTTTCTGTAATCAGAGAATAGGGTTTTGGTATTTCCTTATTTGGACGATATCTTGGTACTTGCTCAGTCTTCTCATTTTCGAAGAATCTCATACGAATCGACTTGTGTTGTTTCTTCAAGTTCATGGTTGGAGGATCAATTTACCAATCAGTTCATTGATTCCTCAGACAAGGGTAACCTTTTTAGGTTTCTAGATAAATTCAGTGTCTATGACTCTGTCCTTGTCAGACAAGAGAAGTTTAACATTGATTTCAGCTTGTCAAAACCTTCAGTCACAATCATTCCCTTTGGTAGCCTTATGCATGGAAATGTTGGGTCTTAGGACTGCCGCATCAGATGCGATCTCCTTTGCTCATTTTCACATGCGACCTCTTCAGCTCTGTATGCTGAACCAATGGTGCAGGGATTACTCAAAGATATCTCAATTAATATCTTTAAACCGATTTTACGACACTCTCTGACATGGTGGACAGATCACCATCGTTTAGTTCAGGGGGCTTCTTTGTTCTTCCGACCTGGACTATAATCTCAACAGATGCAAGTCTTACAGGTTGGGGAGCTGTGTGGGGGTCTCTGACGGCACAAGGGGTTTGGGAATCTCAGGAGGTGAGATTTCCGATCAATATTTTGGAACTCCGTGCAATTTTCAGAGCTCTTCAGTCTTGGCCTCTTCTGAAGAGAGAGTTGTTCATTTGTTTTCAGATAGACAATGTCACAACTGTGGCATACATCAATCATCAAGGAGGGACTCACAGTCCTCTGGCTATGAAAGAAGTATCTCGAATTTTGGTTTGGGCGGAATCCAGCTCCTGTCTAATCTCTGCGGTTCATATCCCAGGTATGGACAATTGGAAAGCGGATTATCTCAGTCGCCAAACGTTGCATCCGGGCAAATGGTCTCTTCACCCAGAGGTATTTCTTCAGATTGTTCAAATGTGGGAACTTCCAGAAATAGATCTGATGGCTTCTCATCTAAACAAGAATCTTCCCAGGTATCTGTCCAGATCCCGGGATCCTCAGGCGGAGGCAGTGGATGCATTATCACTTCCTTGGAAGTATCATCCTGCCTATATCTTTCCGCCTCTAGTTCTTCTTCCAAGAGTAATCTCCAAGATTCTGAAGGAATGCTCGTTTGTTCTGCTGGTAGCTCCGGCATGGCCTCACAGGTTTTGGTATGCGGATCTTGTCCGGATGGCCTCTTGCCAACCGTGGACTCTTCCGTTAAGACCAGACCTTTTGTCTCAAGGTCCTTTTTTCCATCAGGATCTGAAATCCTTAAATTTAAAGGTATGGAGATTGAACGCTTGATTCTTGGTCAAAGAGGTTTCTTTGACTCTGTGATTAATACTATGTTACAGGCTCGTAAATCTGTATCCAGAGAGATATATTATAGAGTCTGGAAGACTTATATTTCTTGGTGTCTTTCTCATCATTTTTCTTGGCATTCTTTTAGAATACCGAGAATATTACAGTTTCTTCAGGATGGTTTAGATAAGGGTTTGTCCGCAAGTTCCTTGAAAGGTCAAATCTCTGCTCTTTCTGTTCTTTTTCACAGAAAGATTGCTATTCTTCCTGATATTCATTGTTTTGTACAAGCTTTGGTTCGTATAAAGCCTGTCATTAAGTCAATTTCTCCTCCTTGGAGTTTGAATTTGGTTCTGGGGGCTCTTCAAGCTCCTCCATTTGAACCTATGCATTCATTGGATATTAAATTACTTTCTTGGAAAGTTTTGTTCCTTTTGGCCATCTCTTCTGCCAGAAGAGTTTCTGAATTATCTGCTCTTTCTTGTGAGTCTCCTTTTCTGATTTTTCATCAGGATAAGGCGGTGTTGCGAACTTCTTTTGAATTTTTACCTAAGTTGTGAATTCCAACAACATTAGTAGAGACATTGTGGTTCCTTCATTATGTCCTAATCCTAAGAATTCTAAGGAGAAATCGTTGCATTCTTTGGATGTTATTAGAGCTTTGAAATATTATGTTGAAGCTACTAAGTCTTTCCGAAAGACTTCTAGTTTATTTGTTATCTTTTCCGGTTTTAGAAAGGCCAGAAAACTTCTGCCATTTCTTTGGCATCTTGGTTGAAATCTTTAATTCATCTTGCCTATGTTGAGTCGGGTAAGACTCCGCCTCATAGGATTACAGCTCATTCTACTAGGTCAGTTTCTACTTCCTGGGCGTTTAGGAATGAAGCTTCGGTTGATCAGATTTGCAAAGCGGCAACTTGGTCCTCTTTGCATACTTTTACCAAATTCTACCATTTTGTTGTATTTTCTTCTTCTGAAGCAGTTTTTGGTAGAAAAGTACTTCAGGCAGCGGTTTCAGTTTGAATCTTCTGCTTATGTTTTTCATTAAACTTTATTTTGGGTGTGGATTATTTTCAGCAGGAATTGGCTGTCTTTATTTTATCCCTCCCTCTCTAGTGACTCTTGTGTGGAAAGATCCACATCTTGGGTAGTCATTATCCCATACGTCACTAGCTCATGGACTCTTGCTAATTACATGAAAGAAAACATAATTTATGTAAGAACTTACCTGATAAATTCATTTCTTTCATATTAGCAAGAGTCCATGAGGCCCGCCCTTTTTGTGGTGGTTATGATTTTTTTGTATAAAGCACAATTATTCCAATTCCTTATTTTATATGCTTTCGCACTTTTTTCTTATCACCCCACTTCTTGGCTATTCGTTAAACTGAATTGTGGGTGTGGTGAGGGGTGTATTTATAGGCATTTTAAGGTTTGGGAAACTTTGCCCCTCCTGGTAGGAATGTATATCCCATACGTCACTAGCTCATGGACTCTTGCTAATATGAAAGAAATGAATTTATCAGGTAAGTTCTTACATAAATTATGTTTTTTGCAGGTATCTGTCCACATATTGCGAAAGGTTGGCGGTAACTGAGTCTATGCCGGATATTATTGGTCTACCCGGTGGGTCTGTAAGGGACTTGTGTATCTTAGGCAATATGTAAAAGACAGGGATTCTTGGTGTTTTTTTAAAAAGATAATCATATTCTTTTTCATTTATTACCTCTAAAGTTTTGTATTTCTTTAATAGTGATTTTAATTCCCAAGTATAAAAAGTAGTGGGATTGATTTTGCTCTTTTTATAGGTATTTTCATCTTTAAGTAAATTGTCACATATTCTCGTGTAGTGTGCCTTATCTAAAATTACAATTCCCCCGCCTTTATCTGCGCTTTTGAAAATTATTTCATTATTGTTTTCTAATTCTCTGATAAGGTTTTCTTATCAGGCTTAGGGATTGCCTGTTTTTTATGTGTAGCCCAGATCTTGTATAGCGCATTTTTTTCATAATTTCATTCAATAAACTGTCTTAAATAATCCCAAGTGAAAAACTTTGCAGCAAGTATAATAATGGCAAACAAAACAAGTATTTTTGAATTAAGATCTAGTATGTACGATGATTTACGATCCTTAATAAATAAAGATAAGACAATTTCTGAAAACTTTAGAGAATAAAAAAGAAACATTAGATGACCTAATGAAACTTCTAGAAAAGAAACTAACAACTGAACTTAAATGTAGAACTGAGTATCTATTTCTAGAAAAATATTTGGAAGTTAAAAGAGTACCCAGAGGTCTCAGAATAAAAAAAGGAATGCTCTTTTAAGGTTGAAGATGAGGAATTTAAAAGAAAATGGAGGGAAATTTTGGAGGATGCCTCCATGAAACTAATGAAATTAATCAAAGAACACAGGGGTGATACCCTAATAAGTTTAGGAAACGAAATAAATGAGATAGAATTAAAACTAAGCGATTTTAAAGACTCAGAGTATAAAGACAGTGAGAAAAGAATTAAAGACAATATGGAAGAGCTAAAAAGTTATCTCCTGAAAATAAAAATGGACAAATTTGAAAGGGACGACCAGGATTACAAACATTTTGAGGAAGGGAACTATGCTGATACCTATACAACACACAGGTGGCGTCATAATAGATTTAGAAATAATACACAACATTTACAAGAAAACACTGAGAAAAGTACAAATGAAAATAAAAAAGAAGTACAACAGGAAAACAGAATGAGGGCCAACTACAATTATAATAATTATAAACCTGAATGGAACGTTGTGAGGCACTATCGGAGTAATCAATATAATAAAACACCTAATAATAGAGAAAATAGACCATCCTCTCAAAGTACAAGAAGGGAATATTATGCAGGATATAGACGAAATTCCTATAACCCTCAGAGACAGGATGATAATAGTTGGCATAATGAAAATAGAAATTTGAATGGAAATTGGAACTACGCTAGAAACTACGATAGGGATTTTGATTGGAGAAATCATAAGATGGAGAGAACAGAGAGAATAAGAGAAAATAATGTCCCCTTATATAATAGGTTTGCACCCTTGGAGAGAGAGCAAGATAGGGTAGATAATCATGGACCACAAACAGAAAGACATACACAAAGTCATATCAATCCCCCAACAGCTACCAATCATTTTTTAGAGAGAGGACAGAACACATACAACGAACCGGTGTTAGAACCAAAAGAACAAAGATCAGGTCAAAGAAAGAGAAACCACTCAGGAGGAGAGGGAAACGAGGAAGAGGCTTACAGAAAGCCAACAGACAAAAGAAAGAAGTGAGTAATAATAAGGAAAATGGCATCTATAATTTAAGTAGTTACATTCTAAAAGAAGAAGAAAAAGGCGTTCTATTAAAAGGCCTTTCTTTTGCCCCCACTACAAAAATCAATAAATTTAACACTTACATAGATGCTAATAAATTCATTAGATCCTTAACCCTGAAGAGATATTTTGCAAAAAGTGCTCTAGAGAGGGAGGTTCAGCAACCTAAAAATATCCTACCTGATACTAATGGTTTTATACACTCTGGCCTAAAGAATAAATCATCCTTTTACCCCAAACATGAAAAGGGGCCTATTTTAGAAACTTTTGAAAAATTAATTATAAATGACATAAAAAATATACCCGAAAAGAAAATCAATAAAGTAAAACACAATCTATCAAAGAAACAAGAAAACCTTATCAGAGAATTAGAAAACAATAATGAAATAATTTTCAAAAGCGCAGATAAAGGCGGGGGAATTGTAATTTTAGATAAG
Organism: Bombina bombina; assembly: GCF_027579735.1. Lineage (NCBI taxonomy): Eukaryota > Metazoa > Chordata > Amphibia > Anura > Bombinatoridae > Bombina > Bombina bombina. The sequence goes on from NC_069499.1 coordinate 938,995,636, forward strand.
GCACACTACACGAGAATATGTGACAATTTACTTAAAGATGAAAATACCTATAAAAAGAGCAAAATCAATCCCACTACTTTTTATACTTGGGAATTAAAATCACTATTAAAGAAATACAAAACTTTAGAGGTAATAAATGAAAAAGAATATGATTATCTTTTTAAAAAAACACCAAGAATCCCTGTCTTTTACATATTGCCTAAGATACACAAGTCCCTTACAGACCCACCGGGTAGACCAATAATATCCGGCATAGACTCAGTTACTGCCAACCTTTCGCAATATGTGGACAGATACCTGCAAAAATATGTGACATCTCTTGACTCATATTTAAAAGACTCAACAGAAGTCATTAAACTTTTGGAAGATATAATCTGGACAGATGAAATGTGGTTAGTAAGCTGTGATGTAACATCACTCTATACTATAATTGAACATTCTAAAGGCTTAGAGGCGGTAAAACATTTCTTAAATAATGACTCAACAATTAAAAAAAGAACAGGGTGATTTTATTTTGGATAGCATAGATTTTATCTTGAATCACAATTACTTCCAATTTGGTGATTCCTACTATTTACAAACATGTGGAACTGCAATGGGGACTAGGTTCGCACCCAGTTACGCGAACCTTTTTATGGGCCTTTGGGAGAAAGAATTTTTAGCCACCCAGGAACTGGGTGCGAGCCTAGTCCTCTTCAAAAGATACATAGATGATGTAATCATCATTTGGAGAGGAACACTAGAATCTTTAGAGAATTTTTGTACCAATATGAATAATAATAATCACAATATCAGATTTACCAAAGAAATAAGTAAAGAATGTCTAAATTTCTTAGATTTACAAATTTATGTAGAGCAGGGAATACTAAATACCAGAACGTATTTCAAACCGGTTGACAGCAACAATTTCATACACTCAACTAGCTGTCACCATTATCTATGGAAAAACAATATCCCCAAAGGCCAAATGATGAGGGTAAGAAAAAATTGTAATAAAAAAGAAGACTATTTAACTCAGTCACTCATTCTGAAAGAAAAATTTATTGAAAGAGGATATAAAGATAATATTGTGGAAGATATAAGACAAGATATTGAAAAAATAGATAGAAGAACCCTACTAACAAAGAAACAAAAGGAACCAGATAATACACAAATAAGCACAATTAAAGTACCATTTATTACTGAATATAATGCCAATCATAAATTAACAGAGAAAATTATGAAGAAACACTGGCATATTTTAAAACAAGACAAAATACTAGGACCTCTAATTAATGAAAGACCCCATTTTATCTACAGAAGAGCAAATAACCTGAAAAACAAGTTGGCCCCCACTACTATAAAGAAAAAACGAAATAACGATAGGGACTTAAAAGGAAACGAAATAAAAGGTTTTTTTCCTTGTTTTATCTGCAAATCATGCAGACATTCACAGAAAAGAAAAACAATTATTTCTAATACAAACAAAAAAGAATTTAAAATCCATGATTGTATTAGATGTACAGATACCAATACGGTATATGTAATTCAGTGCAAATGTGGTCAGCAATACGTAGGAGAGTCGGAAAGACCCCTACGGGAACGAATCAGAGAACACATTTTATCTATCGAAAACATGGACAAAGAAAGAAATAAGGACCTACCGGTTCCTAAACACTTTAAACAATGTAATGGAGGTAACTTAAAATGTTTTCAATATACGGGGATAGCTAAACTGCCCAAACAAACAAGAGGAGGGGATGTACACAATAAGCTGCTGCAACTAGAGAGTAAATGGATTTTTAATCTTGATACATTACACCCTCAGGGCCTTAATCTAGAAATCGAATTAGGAAGCTTTTTCAAATAATAAATCTATACAAAGAATTTTTTTTAAAAAAATTTTATGAATTTTTTATAAATGTTTTTAAGATAACAGTGTTTCTTCCATCATACTAAATTTTTATAAAAAAAACTTTTACAAAATTTTTTTTTATTTTTTATCTTTCAAAGTGGCTTATATTACATTATCTCTTTTTTCTTTTAAATTATCAAATAGTTTATATTAAATATATATATCTTTAATATTTTTAACTATAATATCATTTATAAAAACAGCTTCTGTAATATATCTTTTATAATACCACTCTCTCAGGTCCGTTAGGAATTGATATGTTTTTCACCATTTAATAATCAATTATTAAACTTTTGAATAATCAATTGTTAATTGATCCAAAATTATGTATCTTGTTTTTATAAACCTTTCCATAAGCTCTCACTTCTTAAATATATTTGCTTAGAAACACATCACTAAAATGTAAAATGTTTTTTCTATTGCAAAGTAAACGATATGCACAGCAAACACAAACTGAACAACTATATCAACTAATTATGAATTTAATTAGTATGGACATCCAGATATAAAAGGACCCCATCAGTATCATCCGGTATGGTTTGACAAAGGCTCTAAGGAGCTGAAACGCGTTACCAATACACGGATGATACATTGAGGACGTTGCTGAGGACGCTGCTAAGGAAAGTCAGGTTTCAATCCGGGATACAACTCGCCAACGTCACTTCCCGCACTTGTGGGCGTGTCTTAGGATTGACACGGGTCTTTGTGTTTGGCGCTACCCCTAAACTGACGAGCATTTGCAGCGGTTTGCAGCAGTTTCAAATAAGGTACTTTCTTCTGCTCTGACATTGTTTCTAAAGCACAAGTACGATTCATAAAGGAATAACCCAAAAAGGCTATTTGTTTCTGAGAAATATCACAGACGGACATTGGAGTTTGGAGTAAAAACTTTTCTCTCTCTTTTCCTATCATATGCCGACTTATTGTTAACACTGCTAACTCAGATTCCGAGACAAGAGAGGATCACTCTAAACATATATACATATGCTTAAGTCCAATTATAAGCATACAATTTGAACTGTTTCTAATGAGAAGTTTTTTAAAATTACCTTGCACAAGGTCACTTTAAGGCATTTAAGGCTTCTTTTAGACACTTTTCAGATACATTTTTAGATTGTGTATTAGATTTTAATTTTATCTTAGTATTAGATTGTCTAACTATATATATTTTAACCGGAAATATCGTTATTTATTTAGCACTCAGATTGGTACCAATAGGGAGAAGTTAGATTTTAACATTGTTCATGTGTATTTTGCCTACATTTTTTCGTATAAATTAAGTTATTATTTCAAATAAATTTATTGATTGTAAAAAATCTTTTTGGTATTTAATGTGAATTTCATATTATCGGTACTTTATGGACTGTTTGTTTTAAATATTTAAAAATAAGAAAATTTATGAACCTAAATAGATAAATAAAAAGCCATTATTAAAAAGATCTATTGCCATTTGTGTTTCACACAATATTGGCGCACACATATATACCCACTTTTTGCACCTCTGATCATTATCAGGCTTAGGGATTGCCTGTTTTTTATGTGTAGCCCAGATCTTGTATAGCGCATTTTTTTCATAATTTCCTTCAATAGGCTATCTCCGATGTACCCTCCCAGGGATCTGATTTGGGGGGAAGGGAGGCCCTCTCTGAGGGGGAACTGTCTGACTCAGGAAGTCCATTACCTCAGACAGATTCGGACGTCATGTCCTTGGAACACCTCCGTCTGTTGCTACGGGAGGTTTTGATGACTCTGGACGACTGTGACTCTATTGTGGTCCCTCCAGAAAAATTGTGGAAGATGGATAAGTATTTAGAAGTCCCATCTTATTCTGACGTTTTTCCAGTTCCTAAGAGAATTTCGGAAATTATTACTAAGGAATGGGAAAGACCGGGTATCCCGTTCTCTCCTTCCCCTATTTTTAAGAAAATGTACCCTATACCTGACACCGTTCGGGACTCTTGGCAAACGACTCCTAAGGTGGAGGGAGCTATTTCTACCCTGGCTAAGTGTACAACTATCCCTATTGAGGACAGTTGTGCTTTCAAAGACCCTATGGATAAAAAGTTGGAGGGTCTTCTAAAAAAGCAATTTATTAATCAGGAGTTTCTATTACAACAGACGGCCTGCATTGTACCAGTCACAACTGAGGCTGCCTTTTGGTTTGACGCCTTAGAAGAGTCTCTTAAGACTGAGACTTCTTTAGAGGAAATAATGGATAGAATTAAGGCCCTTAAGCTGGCTAATTCTTTTGTTACGGATGCCGCCATTCAGATCGCCAAATTGGTGGCTAAGAATGCAGGATTTTCCATTCTAGCACGCAGAGCCTTATGGTTAAAATCTTGGTCTGCGGATGTGTCCTCTAAATCCAAACTTTTGGCTATTCCTTTCAAGGGGAAGACCCTATTCGGGCCGGACTTGAAAGAGATCATTTCTATTATTACGGGAGATAAGGGTCACCTCCTACCTCAGGATAAAACATCTAAGCAGAGGGGTAGACAGAGTAATTTTCGTTCCTTTAGAATTTTCAAGGGAGTTCCCTCTTCATCTTCCGCTAAGCAGGAAGGGAATTTTGCACAAGCCGAGGCCTTCTGGAGACCCAACCAGACTTTGAACAAGGGTAAACAATCCAAGAAGTCCGCTGCTGCTCCCAAGACAGCATGAAGGGGCAGCCCCCGATCCGGGACCGGATCTAGTAGGGGGCAGACTTTCTCTCTTTGTCCAGGCTTGGATAAGAGACGTTCAGGATCCTTGGACACTAGAAATCGTGTCTCAAGGGTATCAATTGGAGTTAAAAAATTCCTTCCCAAGGGGAAGGTTTCTTCTTTCACGATTGTCTGTAGACCAGATAAAAAGAGAGGCGTTCTTACGTTGTGTAAAAGACCTCTTCACTATGGGAGTAATTTGTCCCGTTCCAAAACAGGGGCAGGGGTTTTACTCAAACCTTTTCGTGGTTCCCAAAAAAAGAGGGAATGTGCCGAACCATTTTAGCTCTCAAAAGTCTAAACAAGTTGGAGACTATTCGGACAATTCTTCCATTGATCCAGGAGGGTCAATATATGACTACCGTGGACTTAAAGGATGCATATCTTCATATTCCTATCCACAAAGATCATCGCCAGTTCCTAAGGTTTGCCTTCCTGGACAAACATTTTCAGTTTGTGGCTCTTTCCTTCGGGCTGGCCATGGCACCCAGGATCTTCACGAAGGTTCTAGGGTCTCTGCTAGCGGTTCTCAGACCGCGGGGCATTGCAGTGGTGCCTTATCTGGACGATATTCTGATCCAGGCGTCTTATCAACTGACAAAGTCTCATACCGACATGGTTCTGTCCTTTCTAAGGACTCACGGGTGGAAGGTGAATCTAGAAAAAAAGTTAACTAATTCCACAGACAAGGGTTCCTTTCCTGGGAACGCTAATAGACTCTATATCCATGAAAATCTTCTTGACGGAAGTCAGAAAGTTAAAGATTCTGAACACATGCCGAGCCCTTCAGTCCAATCCTCGGCCATCAGTGGCTCAGTGCATGGAGGTAATTGGATTGATGGTGGCGGCAATGGACATCATTCAGTTTGCTCGTTTTCATCTCAGGCTTCTACAACTGAGCATGCTCAGACAGTGGAATGGAGATTATGCAAATTTGTCTCCTCAGATAGATCTGGATCAGGAGACAAGAGACTCTTCTTTGGTGGTTGTCACAGGATCATCTGTCCCAAGAGACATGCTTCCGCAGACCCTCATGGGTGATAGTGACAACTAGGATGGGGTGCAGTCTGGAATTCCCTGAAGGCTCAGGGTGTGTGGACTCGGTCAGAGTCTCTACTTCCAATCAATATTCTGGAGTTGAGGGCAATATTCAATGCTCTTCAGGCTTGGCCTCAGTTGGCTTCGTCAAAGTTATCCGATTTCAGTCGGAAAACATCACGACGGTGGCTTACATCAATCATCAGGGAGGAACAAGGAGTTCCTTGGCGATGACAGAAGTATCCAAGATAATTCGGTGGGCGGAGGCTCACTCTTGTTATCTGTCAGCAATCTACATCCCAGGAGTAGAAAACTAGGAAGCTTTTTTTTTTTTTAGCAGGCAGACGTTTAATCCGGGGGAGTGCAAACTCCACCCGTAGGTCGTTGCCACCCTGATTCTCAAATGGGGCAGACCGGAGCTGGATCTGATGGCATCTCGTCAGAATGCCAAGCTCCTGAAATACGGATCCAGGTCCAGGAATCCTCAGGCCGAAATGATAGATGCCTTGGCAGCGCCTTGGTCGTTCAACCTAGCTTATGTGTTCCCTCCATTTGCTCTCCTGCCCGGGTGATTGCTTGAGTCAAACAGGAGAGGGCTTCGGTGATTCTCATCGCTCCTGCGTGGCCTCACAGGATTTGGTATGCCGATCTGATGGACATGTCATCTCTGCCACCGTGGAAGCTTCCATTGAGGCAGGACCTTCTCATTCAGGGACCCTTCCATTATCTGAATCTAATTTCTCTGCAGCTGACTGCTTGGAGATTGAACGCTTGATTTTATCTAAGCGAGGGTTCTCTGATTCGGTCATTGATACTTTGATCCAGGCACATAAGCCTGTTACTAGAATGATTTACCATAAGATATGGCATAAATATCTTTATTGGTGCGAATCCAAGGGCTACTCATGGAGTAGGGTTAGGATTCCCAGGATTTTATCTTTTCTCCAAGAAGGATTGGAGAAAGGGTTGTCAGCTAGTTCCTTAAAAGGACAGATTTCTACTTTGTCTATTCTACTGCACAAGCGTCTGGCAGATGTTCCAGATGTGCAATCTTTTTGTCAGGCCCTGACCAGAATCAGACCTGTGTTTAGACCAATTGCTCCTCCTTGGAGTTTGAATTTAGTTCTTAAAGGGACAGTCTACACCAGAATTTTTGTTGTTTAAAAAGATAAATAATCCCTTTATTACCAATTCCCCAGTTTTGCATAACCAACACAGTTATATTAATATACTTTTTGCCTCTGTGATTATCTTGTAGCTAAGCCTCTGCAAACTGCCCCTTTATTTCATTTCTTTTGACAGACTTGCAGTTTAGCCAATCAGTGCCTGCTCCCAGATAACTTCACGTGCACGAGCACAGTGTTATCTATATGAAATACATGAACTATCACCCTCTAGTGGTAAAAAAATATCAAAATGCATTTAGATTAGAGGCGGCCTTCAAGGTCTAAGAAATTAGCATATGAACCTCCTAGGTTTAGCTTTCAACTAAGAATACCAAGAGAACAAAGCAAAATTGGTGATAAAAGTAAATTGGAAAATTGTTTAAAATTACATGCCCTATCTGAATCATGAAAGTTTATTTTGGCCTAGACTGTCCCTTTAATGTTTTCAAGGGGTTCCAATTGAACCTATGCATTCCATAGATATTAAGTTATTATCTTGGAAAGTTTTGTTTTTGGTTGCTATTTCTTTTGCTCGCAGAGTTTCTGAGCTTTCGGCATTACAATGTGATCCTCCTTATCTTATTTTCTATTCGGATAAGGTGGTGTTACGTACCAATCCTTAACCTTCCCAAGGTTGTTTCTAACAAGAATATTAATCAGGAAATTGTTGTTCCTTCCTTGTGTCCTAACCCTTCTTCTAAGAAGAAGCGTCTGTTACATAATTTGGATGTAGTCCGTGCCTTGAAGTTCTACTTGCAGGCGACTAAGGATTTCTTTTGCAAGATGTACCGAGTCCATGGATTCATCCTAACTTGTGGGATATTGTCCTTCCTGACAGGAAGTAGCAAAGAGAGCACCACAGCAGAGCTGTCTATATAGCTCCCCCCTTAACTCCACCCCCCCCCAGTCATTCTCTTTGCTGGCTCTAAGCAGGAAGGGTAAAGAGAAGAGGTGTTAAACTGTTAGTTTTATTTTATCTTCAATCAAGTGTTTGTTATTTTTAAATGGTACCGGTGTTGTACTATTTACTCTCAGGCAGGACATAGATGAAGATTTCTGCCTGGAGGATGATGATCTTAGCATTTGTAACTAAGGTCCACTGCTGTTCCCACGGAAGCTGAGGAGTACAGGAAAACTTCAGTGTGAGGAACGGTTTCTTGCTATACAGCAATGAGGTATGTTCAGTCATATTTTCTGCAGAGACTGTGTTAACTCAGAAAGGCTGACAGTGTCCCCATTAGGGGAAGGGTAAGCAGTAATCCTAGTGTTATCAGAGGTTTTTACTAGCTTGCATAAAGGGTTAATTTTTTGTGGGCACTCTGTTATGTGAATTTGGGACAAACGTTTTTGTGTCTGGGAGTAACGTTTTCTGTTTTATGGGACATTTGCTTGAGGGTTCTTTGGGGTTGTTTATAACCCACATGGCTTTCAGGCAGGGTTTGTTAGTTTTGTGTAGGCCCCAGCAACATCGACTGAGGTGGGCGGGGCCTACATTTACAAGCAGCAAGCAACTTCTCTTGAGGTCCTGAGAGTCTTCTGAGGGACTAATTGAAGCTTTAAACCCCATATTATCGCTTCCTAAGGGCAGGTAGGGCCACAGCAGAGCTGTGGCAAGGTGCTTTAGGGGTTTTTAACCGGTTTTAGACACTTATCAATCCGATTTTTTGGGGGGGTCTATTGCTTTGTTACTTGTGGTGCAATCCTTCTAAAGCTTAGTGAGTGTACTGTTAAAATTTCGGAATTTTTGAAGCAATTTTAACCTGTTTTGCAGTTTGTGTATGCCTTTTTTTCTCTTAAAGGTACAGTACCGTTTTTGCAAATTGTGTTTTTTTTATTAAATAAAGTGTTTTCCAAGCTTGCTTGCTTCATTACTAGCCTGTTAAACATGTCTGACACTGAGGAAACTCATTGTTTAATTTTTTTAGAAGCCATTGTGGAACCCCCTCTAAGAATGTGTCCCAATTGTACTGATATGTCTATAAATTGCAAACAGCATATTTTGACTTATAAGAATTTGGCATTAAATGATTCTCAGACAGAAGTAAATCAGGTTTCGCCATCTAGTTCTCCCCAAGTGTCACAACCAGTTACGCCCGCACAAGCGACGCCAAGTACTTCTAGTGCGTCTAATTCTTTCACCTAGCAAGATATGGTTTCAGTTATGAATACTACCCTAACAGAGGTTTTATCTAAACTGCCAGGGTTGCAAGGGAAGCGCAGTAGCTCTGGGTTAAGAACAAATGCTGAGCCTTCTGACGCTTTAGTAGCCGTATCCGATATTCCCTCTCAATGTTCTGAGGTAAGGATGAGGGATTTGCTGTCTGAGGGAGAGATTTCTGATTTAGGAAAGATGTTCCCTCAGAAAGATTCAGATATGACGGCATTTAAATTTAAGCTAGAGCACCTCCGTTTATTGCTCAGGGAGGATTTAGCTACTCTGGATGATTGTGACTCTATTGTCGTTCCAGAGAAATTGTGTAAAATGGACAAATATTTAGAGGTTCCTGTTTACACTGATGTTTTTCCGGTCCCTAAGAGGATTTCGGACATTGTTACTAAGGAGTGGGATAGACCAGGTATTCCTTTCGCTCCCCCTCCTGTTTTTAAGAAAATGTTCCCCATTTCTGACACCATTAAGGACTCATGGCAGACGGTCCCTAAGGTGGAGGGAGCTATTTCTACTCTGGCTAAGCGTACAACCATACCTATTGAAGACAGTTGTGCTTTCATTGATCCTATGGATAAAAAGTTAGAGGGTCTCCTAAAGAAAATTTTTGTTCATCAGGGTTTTCTTCTTCAACCTATAGCGTGCATTGTTCCGGTAACCACTGCAGCTGCTTTTTGGTTTGAGGCTCTAGAAGAGGCTCTTCAGATGGAGACCCCACTAGATGATATTTTGGACAGAATTAAGGCCCTTAAGTTGGCTAATTCTTTTATTACAGACGCCGCTTTTCATCTTGCTAAGTTAGTGGCAAAGAATTCAGGTTTTGCCATTTTAGCGTGAAGAGCGTTATGGCTTAAGTCCTGATCAGCTGATGTGTCATCTAAATCTAAGCTTTTGACCATCCCTTTCAAAGGTAAGACCCTATTTGGGCCTGCACTGAAAGAGATCATTTCAGACATCACTGGAGGGAAGGGTCATGCCCTCCCTCAAGATAAGTCAAATAAGACAAGGACCAAACAAAATAATTTTCGTTCCTTTCGAAACTTCAAGGGTGGTCCCGCTTCCTCTTCCCCTGCTGCAAAGCAAGAGGGTAACTTTGCTCAATCCAAGCCAACCTGGAGACCAAACCAGGCTTGGAACAAGGGTAAACAGTCCAAAAAGCCTGCTGCTGCCACTAAGACAGCATGAAGGGGTAGCCCCCGATCCGGGACCGGATCAAGTAGGGGGCAGACTTTCTCTCTTTGCTCAGGCCTGGGCAAGAGACGTTCAGGACTCCTGGGCCATAGAAATTGTAACCCAGGGGTATCTCCTAGATTTCTATGATTCTCCTCCAAGAGGGAGGTTCCATCTTTCTCAATTGTCTGTAAACCAGACAAAAAGAGAGGCGTTCTTACGCTGTGTAGAAGACCTTTTTACCATGGGAGTGATCTGCCCAGTTCAGAAAACAGAACAGGGGCAAGGTTTCTACTCCAATCTGTTTGTGGTTCCCAAAAAAGAGGGAACCTTCAGACCAATTCTAGATCTCAAGATCCTAAACCAATTCCTAAGAGTTCCATCCTTCAAGATGGAGACCATTCGGACTATTTTACCAATGATCCAGGAGGGTCAATATATGACTACCGTGGATCTAAAGGATGCGTATCTACACATTCCTATCCACAAAGATAATCACCAGTTCCTCAGGTTTGCCTTTCTGGACAGGCATTACCAGTTTGTTGCTCTTCCCTTCGGCTTGGCCACGGTGCCAAGAATCTTCACAAAGGCTCTAGGGTCCCTTCTGGCGGTCCTAAGGCTGAGGGGCATAGCAGTGGCGCCTTATCTAGACGACATCTTAATTCAAGCGTCGACTTTCCAACTTGCCAAGTCTCACACAGACTTAGTGTTGGCCTTTCTAAGATCTCATGGGTGGAAGGTGAACGTGAAAAAGAGTTCTCTTATTCCTCTCAGAAGAGTTCCATTCCTGGGAACACTGATAGATTCGGTGGACATGAAAATATTTCTGACGGTGGTTGTCACTGGATCACCTGTCCAGGGGAATGTGTTTCCGCAGGCCAGCGTGGGTTATTGTGATGACGGACGCCAGCCTACTGGGCTGGGGTGCAGTCTGGAATTCCCTGAAAGCACAGGGTTTGTGGACTCAGGAGGAGGCCCTCCTACCGATATATATTCTGGAATTAAGAGCGATATTCAATGCTCTTCAGGCGTGGTCTCAGCTGGCTTCGGCCGGATTCATCAGGTTTCAGTCGGACAACATCACGACTGTAGCTTATATCAATCATCAGGGGGGAACAAGGAGTTCCTTGGCGATGATGGAAGTTTCCAGGATAATCCGATGGGCAGAGACTCACTCTTGCCATCTATCAGCGATCTATATCCCAGGGGTGGAGAACTGGGAGGCAGATTTTCTAACTCGTCAGACTTTTCATCCGGGGAGTGGGAGCTCCATCCAGAGGTGTTTGCTCAACTGGTTCAGCTATGGGGCACACCATAATTGGATCTGATGGTGTCTCGTCAGAACGCCAAACTTCCTCGTTACGGATCCAGGTCAAGGGATCCTCAGGCAGTACTGATAGATGCTCTAGCAGTACCCTGTTCGTTCAACTTGGCTTATGTGTTTCCACCATTCCCTCTCCTTCCGCGTCTGATTGCCAGAATCAAACAGGAGAGAGCTTTGGTGATTTTGATAGCGCCTGCGTGGCCACGCAGGACTTGGTATGCAGACCTGGTGGACATGTCATCTCTGCCACCATGGACTCTGCCACTGAGACGGGACCTTTTGATTCAAGGTCCATTCAAGCATCCAAATCTAATTTCTCTGCAACTGACTGCTTGGAGATTGAATGCTTGATTTTATCAAAGCGGGGTTTCTCTGAGTCGGTCATAGCTACCTTGATTCAGGCTCGAAAGCCTGTCACCAGGAAGATCTATCATAAGATATGGCATAAATATCTTTTTTGGTGTGAATCCAAAGGCTACTCATGGAGTAAGATCAGGATCCCTAGGATTTTGTCTTTTCTCCAAGAAGGATTGGAGAAAGGATTGTCCGCTAGTTCCTTAAAGGGACAGATATCTGCTTTGTCTATTCTGTTACACAAGCGTCTGGCAGATGTCCCAGACGGTCAGGCTTTTTGTCAGGCTTTAGTTAGAATTAAGCCTGTGTTTAAACCTGTTGCTCCGCCATGGAGTCTCAATTTAGTTCTTAAAGTTCTTCAGGGGGTTCCGTTTGAACCCATGCATTCCATAGATATTAAGCTTCTATCAGGGAAAGTTCTATTTATAGTTGCTATCTCTTCAGCTCGAAGAGTTTCTGAACTATCTGCATTACAATGTGACTCGCCTTATCTTGTTTTCCATGCTGATAAGGTGGTTTTGCGTACCAAACCTGGGTTCCTCCCTAAGGTTGTTTCTAACAGGAATATCAATCAGGAAATTGTTGTTCCTTCTCTGTGTCCTAATCCTTCTAAGATGGACCGTCTGTTGCACAACTTGGACGTAGTTTGTGCCTTGAAGTTTTATTTGCAGGTAACCAAAGATTTTCGCCAATCATCTTCTTTGTTTGTTTTCTATGCTGGAAAGCGTAGAGGTCATAAGGCTACGGCTACCTCTCTTTCCTTTTGGTTGAAAAGCATCATCCGTTTGGGTTATGAGACTGCTGGACAGCAGCCTCCTGAAAGAATTACAGCTCTCCACTAGAGCGGTGGCTTCCACATGGGCTTTTAAAAATTATGCTTCTTTTGAACAGATTTGTAAGGCTGCGACTTGGTCTTCGCTTCATACCTTTTCCCAATTTTACAAATTGATACTTTTGCTTCTTCGGAGGCTATTTTTGGGAGAAAAGTTCTTCAAGCAGTGGTGCCTTCCGTTTACGTTCCTGTCTTGTCCCTCCCTTCATCCGTGTCCTAAAGCTTTGGTATTGGTATCACACAAGTTAGGATGAATCCGTGGACTCGGTACATCTTGCAAAAGAAAACAGAATTTATGCTTACCTGATAAATTTCTTTCTTTTGCGATGTACCGAGTCCACGGCCCGCCCTGTCTATTCAAGACAGTATTTTTTATGTAAACTTCAGTCACCTCTGCAACTTATAGTTTCTCCTTTTCTTCCTTGGCCTTTGGTCGAATAACTGGGGGGGGGTAGAGTTAAGGGGGGAGCTATATAGACAGCTCTGCTGTGGTGCTCTCTTTGCTACTTCCTGTCAGGAAGGACAATATCCCACAAGTTAGGATGAATCCCTGGACTCGGTACATCGCAAAAGAAAGAAATTTATCAGGTAAGCATAAATTCTGTTTTTCGTCAAACATCTTCATTATTTGTTGTTTTTACTGGGAAACGTAGGGGTCAGAAAGCTATGGCTACCTCTTTCTTTTTGGCTGAAGAGTATCATCTGTGTTGCATATGAGACTGCTGGACAGCAGCCTCCAGAACGAATTACGGCTCATTCTACTAGGGCTGTGGCTTCCTCATGGGCATTTAAAAATGATGCTTCTGTTGAACAGATTTGCAAGGCTGCAACTTGGTCGTCTCTTCACACTTTTTCCAAATTTTCCAAATTTGATACTTTTTTCTCGTTTGAGGCTATTTTTGGGAGAAAGGTTCTTCAAGCAGTGGTGCCTTCCATTTAGGTTCCTGTCTTGTCCCTCCCTTTCATCAGTGTCCTATAGCTTTGGTATTGTATCCCATAAGTAAGGATGAAATCCATGGACTCTTCATATCTTGTAAAAGAAAAGGAAATTTATGCTTACCTGATAAATGTATTTCTTTTACGATATGATGAGTCCACGGCCCACCCTGTCGTCTTTTCTAAAGACAGGTTTTTATTTTTGTTAAACTTCAGTCACCTCTGCTCCTTGGCTTTTCCTTTCTCTTCCTAACTTCGGTCAAATGACTGGGTTGGGGGGGAAGGGAGGAGCTATTTATGCAGCTCTGCTGTGGAGCTCTTTGCTACCTCCTGCTGACCAGGAGGCGATATCCCATAAGTAGGGATGAAATCCGTGGACTCATCATATCGTAAAAGAAATAAATTTATCAGGTAAGCATAAATTTCCTTTTTTATTGCGTCATTTGTGGCGCAAATTTTTTTGTGTGCAAAGTTGCGTCTATGGTGATGCAAGTCTCGTCAATTCCTGTGTCTTTGTTGACGTTTCATTTTTTCGCGAAGTTGCGCTTATGGCGCGAGTTGTGTGATTTCCTGGTGTTAGCTTTGGTGCCAAAAATAAATTTCACACCTTTTGCGCCAATGCTTGGTGCCAAAAATGTATTTGTATATTACCCCTCTTTCTTTAATGCTTCTGGTTCTTTTTATATCTTAAAGAGATAAGATGCTTACTTTTTTGCATATATTTTAGCATAAGCATTTTTTCTATACCTGAAATGCTATATGAGGAAATTGGATATTTTGTTTAAATGTTTTCATTCTTTTTACATTTTTCAAGATGTCTGTCTGATCCTGCCTCTGATGTTGCTCTAGAAATCATGCTGCCTGAACACCGTTTTACCAGAGCTAAGTGTGTTTGTTGTAAATTAGCTGATTTTATTCAGCTCAATTATGTGGCATCTGTCATGACAAGCTGATAATGTTTCTATTAGTAGAAATACATTGTCTGTTGTTCCTTCAACATCTAATGTACCTGATATTCCTATAGATGTAAAGAATTATATTGCTGCAGCCATAGAAAAGGCTATGTCTGCTATAACGCCTTCAAATAAACGTAAAAGGTCTTTTAAAACTGATGAAATTTGTATTGACCGACAACATACTGAAGTATCCTCTGCTAATGAGGATCTCTCTGGTTCAGAGGATCCTGAATCAGACTCTGAAATTGATAAATCTTCCTATATGTTTAAGATTGATTATATTCGTTCTTAGTTGAAAGAAGTTTTGGTTACTTTGGGTATTGAAGAGTCTAGTCCTCTTTATAACAATGCCAGTAAACGTTTAAATTCTGTTTTTAAACCTCCAAAGGTTGCTCCTGAGGTTTTTCCTATTCCAGATCTGTCTCTGATATGATTACTAAAGAATGGTCTAAGCTTGGTTCTTCTTTTAATCCTTCTTCTAGGTTTAAGAAGTATCCTTTACCTGTGGCTAATTTAGAGTTTTAGGAAAAAGTTACTAAAGTTGATGAGGCTATTTCCACTCTTGCCAGATGTACTACTATCCCTATGGAAGATAGTAATTCTTTTAAGGATCCTTTAGACAGGTAGATTGAATCTTATCTCAGAAAAGCTTATTTACATTCTGGCTATATTCTTAGACCTGCTTCAACGTTTTGGTTGGAAAGTTTAGCTCGTCAGGTAGAGGATCCTGATTTGTCTAGCATTGTTCTGCTTCAACATGCTAATCATTTCATTTATGATGCTTTTTTTGACGTTATTAAGATTGATATTAAATCTTTGTCTTTAGTTATTTTAGCTAGAAGAGCTTTATGGTTTAAATCTTGAAATGCTGACATGGTGTCTAAATCTAGATTACTATCTATCTTTCCAGGGTAAGAATTGATTTGGTTCTCAATTGGATTCTATTATTTCCACTATCACTGGGGGGAAGGGATTCTTTCTACCTCAAGATAAAAAAATCTAAGGGTAAATTTAAAGCTCCTATTCGTTTTCGTTCCTTTCGTCAGAATAAAGAACAAAAAAACACTCCTTCCCCTAAGGCCTGTAGTTCCAATTGGAGACAATCTTTAAATTGGAATAAAACGAAGCCTTATAAAATACCAAATCCAGTCCCCAAGACTGCATGAAGGTACGGCCCTCAATCCAGTTCAGCTGGTGGGAGGCAGATTGAAATTATTTCAGGACGTTTGGACAGGTTCTGTTCAGAATCCGTGGATTCAGAATATTGTGTCTCAAGGGTATCGAATAGATTTCAGAATAAGACCTCCCGTGGGAAGATTCTTTCTCATGTTCCAACAAATCCTGTGAAGACTCAGGCGTTTCTGAAATGTGTTTCAGACCTAGAGCTCTCAGGGGTGATTGTACCAGTTCCTCTCCAGGAACAGGGTTTGGGGTTCTATTCAAAACTATTCATTGTCCCAAAGAAAGAGAATTCTTTCAGACCAGTTCTGGATCTGAAGTTTTTAAATCATTCTGTAAGAGTCCCAACTTTTAAGATGGTGACTATAAGGACTATTCTGCCTTTAGTTCAGCAAGGGCATTTTATGTCCACAATAGACTTACAGGATGCTTATCTTCACATTCCAATTCATCCAGACCACTATTGGTTTCTGAGATTCTCTTTTCTAGACAAGCATTACCAATTTGTCGCTCTTCCATTTGGCCTAACAGTTTCAAGAATCTTCTCAAAGGTTATCGGTGCCCTTCTGTCTGTAATCAGAGAGCAGGATATTGAGGTGTTTCCTTATTTGGACAATATCTTGGTACTAGCTCAGTCGTTTCATTTAGCAGAATCTCACACAAAACAACTAGTTTTGTTTCTTCAAAGGCATGGTTGGAGGATCAATTTACAAAAGTTTCTTGATTCCTCAAACAAGGGTCACCTTTTTTGGTTCCCAGATAGATTCACTGTCCATGACTCTATCTTTAACAGACAAGAGGTGAAGGAAATTGGTTTTAACTTGTCTAAAGCTTCAGTCTCGATCATTCCCTTCAGTGGCTATGTGCATTGAAGTTTTAGGTCTTATGACTGCAGCATCGAACGCGGTCCCCTTTGCTCATTTTCATATGAGACCTCTGCAGCTTTGCATGCTGAATCAATGGTGCAGGGATTATACTCGGATATCACAACTGATATTCTTAAATCCCAACATTCAACTCTGTCTTGGTGGTTGGACCATCACTGTATTGTTCGAGGGGCCTCTTTTGTTTGTCCTTCCTGGACTGTGATCTCAACAGATGCAAGTCTTGGGGAGCTGTCTTGGGGATCTCTGACAGCACAAGGGGTTTGGAAACCTCAAGAGGTGAGGTTACCAATCAATACTTTAGAACTCCGTGCTATCTTCTGAGCTCTTCAGGCTTGGCCTCTATTAAAGAGAGAACTTTTCATTCATTTTCAGACAGGCAATATCATAGCAGTGGCATATGTCAATCATCAGGGAGGACTCGCAGCTGTTTAGCAATGAAAGTAGTATCTTGAATTCTTTCTTGGGCAGAGTCCAACTCTTGTCTAATGTCTGCAATTCATATCCCAGGTGTAGACAATTGGGAAGCGGATTTTCTCAGTCGTCAGAATTTGCATCCAGGGGAGAGGTCTCTCCATCCAGATGTGTTTCATCAGATTGTGCTGATGTGGGGTCTTCCAGAAATAGATCTGATGGCCTCCCGTCAGAACAAGAAACTTCCCAGATACCTTTCCAGGTCCAAGGATCCTCAAGTGGAGATGGTAGTTGCTTTAGCGGTTCCTTGGTTTTACCAACCTGCTTACATATTTCCGCCTCTAGTTCTTCTTCCAAGGGTGATTTCAAAGATCATAATGGTACAATCTTATGTGTTTCTGATAGCACCAGCATGGCCTCACAGGTTTTGGTAATCAGATCTTGTCCGGATGTCCAGTTGCCAACCTTGGCCGCTTCCTTTAAGGCCAGACCTGTCTCAAGGGCCGTTTTTACATCAGGATCTCAAATTTCTAAATTTGAAGGTATGGAAATTGAACGCTTAGTTCTTAGTCATAGAGTTTTCTCTGACTTAGTGATTAGCACTATGTTACAGGTTCGGAAGTCTGTTTCAAGGAAAATTTATTATCGGGTTTGGAAAACCTATATTTCATGGTTCTCCTCTCATAAATGTTCTTGGCATTCTTTTAGAATTCCTAGGATTTTACAGTTTCTTCAGGATGGTTTGTCTGCAAATACGTTGAAGGGACAAATCTCTGCTCTTTCTGTCTTATTTCATAGAAAGATTGCTAAATTTCCTGATATTCACTGTTTTTTTTCAGGCTTTAGTTCGTATCAAACCTGTTGAGTCTATTTCTCCTCCTTGGAGTCTCAATTTGGTTTTAAGGATTTTGCAGGCTCCTCCTTTTTTGGATATCTTTGGATATTAAACTACTTTCTTGGAAAGTGTTATTTCTTTTAGCTATCTCTTCTGCTAGAAGAGTTTCTGAGTTGTCGGCTTTCTTGTGAGTCTCCTTATCTGATTTTCCATCAAGATAAAGTTGTTTTGCGGACTTCGTTTAAATTTCTGCCTAAAGTTGTGAATTCTAACAACATTAATAGGGAAATTGTTGTTTCTTCCTTGTGTCCTAATCCTAAGATTTCTTTTGAAAGATCTCTACATTCTTTGGATGTGGTAAGAGCTTTGAAACACTATGTTGAGGCTACTAAGGATTTCAGAAAGGCTTATAGTCTATTTGTTATTTTCTCTGGTTCCAGGAAAGGTCCAAAACCTCTGCCATTTCTTTGACATCTTGGTTGAAACTTTTGATTCACAAAGCTTATTTGGATGCGGGGCAGTCTCCGCCTCATAGAATTACAGCTTATTCTACTAGATCAGTTGCCACTTCTTGGGCTTTCAAGAATGAAGCTTCAGTTGATCAGATTTGCAAAGCAGCAACTTGGTCTTCTTTGCATACATTTACTAAATTTTACTATTTTGATGCATTTGCTTCTTCTGAAGCAGTCTTTGGTAGAAAAGTTCTTCAGGCAGCTGTCTCAGTTTGATTCTATTGCCTGTTTGGAGTATTTTTAAATTTTTTAAGAAAACTTTATTTTGATTTAATTTCTCAGCAGAAATGGCTGTTTTTATTTTATCCCTCCCTCTCTAGTGACTCTGTGGATTTCCACATTTTGGGTATCATTATCCCATATGTCTCTAGCTCATGGACTCTTGCCAAAAGAAAACATAATTTATGTAAGAACTTACCTGATAAATTCATTTTTCATAGTGGCAAGAGTCCATGAGACCCGCCCTATTTTATTGGTGGTTATGATTTTTCCAGTTCCTCTTTGTGTATGCTTTTTTTACTCCTTTTTACACCTCATTACTTGGCTATACGTTAAACTAAGGTATGAGTGTAATGGGAGGTGTATTTATAGGCATTTTGAGGTTTGGGAAACTTTGCCCCCTCCTGGTAGGAATTTATATCCCATATGTCATTAACTCATGGACTCTTGCCACTATGAAAGAAATGAATTTATCAGGTAAGTTCTTACACGGCACTTAGAATAACGCAGCTGTTACACTTCTTTCTTAAATGCATCTCAAATAAAACCCCTTTATTACACAAGTATATCTCTTTTTTTCACACTTAATAACAAATAATTAAAAAACAAAAAAGAAAAAACAGGCGCACAAAGCACGATTCAAGTGTAAAAGTTTTAATAACAAAGTAACACACGCACAGTAATAATTGCACTTACTAGATTAAAATAAAAAGTATGCATATAAACACCACTCCTTGGGTCTGCAGCTCCTGTAACAGTGGCACAGATGGTCTTTCTCCTTACAGCTTTTGTCCAACAGCATCAGGTAAAAGTAATCCGGATCCTTAACCTGAGTGTGTGACCAGCTTCTGTACACAGGTTGTTCTGCTTCCCAGAAAAGAGTGACAGTCTGCAGTGACTGGCCTGACGCGTTTTCCCCGACTTCGGCCGGGCTTTTTCAAAGGCTTAAGCTCTTTTCTGGGAAGCAGAACAACCTGTGTACAGAAGCTGGTCACACACTCAGGTTAAGGATCCGGATTACTTTTACCTGATGCTGTTGGACAAAAGCTGTAAGGAGAAAGACCATCTGTGCCACTGTTACAGGAGCTGCAGACCCAAGGAGCGGTGTTTATATGCATACTTTTTATTTTAATCTAGTAAGTGCAATTATTACTGTGCGTGTGTTACTTTGTTATTAAAACTTTTACACTTGTATCGTGCTTTGTGCGCCTGTTTTTTCTTTTTTGTTTTATGTTATCACTTCTGAGTCAAGACCGGTGAATTGCTGGCTGGAACAAGGCTGCACTATAAAGGCACAACAATTGGAATTCAATCCTTTTAACAGAGGAATTGTTTGGAACAGCATTCCAAGGAAAAACCTGCAGAACACCAGCTGCAAAATTCTAACCTTTAAAACCAATCTACTTCATTATAAGGTACTGTGGTCAAGTCCTTTTTCACATATCCCTATTTTGAGACTATATGGACAATTTTTGATAATAGACTGATTCCACTGGGATTGTGTGTGTGTGTGTATATATATATATATATATATATATATACACATTTTCATCATTTATACATATATTTTCATTAGTTTTTAATATTCATATTAATATTCATAATATTTATTGTGGTGGGCATTAGAGCGCAAAAAAATTCTTGTTTTGATTAAAAAACAAAGAAGCTTACTAAAACTTTCACAATTTCTCTTATTTCAGAAACTAAGGTTCAATTTGTGTGCCTTATACAAATGTCAGTCTATATTTTCTCATATTTAATATTACTGATCATTAAGCATTCATTTGAAACACCACAGGATCTCTTCAAAGTAAAATCTTTAGCAAATGTTAATCGCATCCTAAATTCATGAAAAATATCTGACTACTTCACAGGAGTAAGAACGCCAAATATCATTGTGACTTGATTCTGATTCCTTAAAATTTTAGTTTTTAGTATTTAACTTTAAATTCTTTTTTTTTATTTTATTTAATTTGTTCGTACCTCGAAATTTCATGCCCTAAGCTACTGGCCAGTCCAAAATGTAACTTGCCACTTTTGATCCCACCCACTACCCGATCACACCACACCCACTAACCCCCACCCATTGCATATGTTTAGACTATGTAAATCACCTTATTGTGCAGTAATTTTTTAATATTGTTTTTGTTTTATATCATAAATTTAATAATGCTACATACAGAAATAAATACACTAATAAAAATAAGTTCATATCAGTAACAACATCGAGGGTTCTGGGTTTGAACTGAGAGAAAGCAGAGAGTGTTGACATTGTTAGGTCATAGCAGACCTGGAAAATTTGTTTTATAACTATCATCTCTTATCTATCTGTCTCCACTCCGTCCTCTTAAATCTTTCTTTTGCAAGATGCACCGAGTCCACTGATTCATCCTTACTTGTGGGATATTATCCTTCCTAACAGGAAGTGGCAAAGAGAGCACCACAGCAGAGCTGTCTATAGAGTCATTCTCTTTGCCGGCTCTAAGCAGGAAGGGTAAAGTGAAAGAGGTGTTAAACTGTTAGTTTTATTTTATCTTCAAGGCTGACAGTATCCCCATTAGGGGAAGGGTAACCTGCAATCCTAGTTTTATAAGGGGCATTACTAGCTTGCATACAGGGCTAATCTTATGGGCACTCAGTTTGTATATGATATATTAGGCAAACGTTTGTGTTTTGGGAGTACTGTTTTTATTCTTATGGGACATCTGTTTGAGGGTACACTTGGCTTATTTAGGGGTTTTTATAACCCACATGGCTTACTAAAAAGGTTTGGTAGATTTTGTGTAGGCCCCAGCAACATCGAGTGAGATGGGCGGTGCCTATTTTCGCGCCTCAGTTGCGCATTTAGTTTATGCAGCAAGCAACATCTCCAGAGGTCCTGGTACACCTTTTTCATTCACCTTGCAAGAGATGGCCTCAGTTATGAATACTACCCTCACTGAGGTTTTATCTAAACTGCCATGGTTGCAAGGGAAGCGCAGTAGCTCTGGGTTAAGAACAAATGCTGAGCCTTCTGACGCTTTAGTAGCCGTATCCGATATTCCCTCACAATGTTCAGAGGTAGGGATGAGGGATTTGCTGTCTGAGGGAGAGATTTCTGATTCAGGAAGGATGTTCCCTCAGACATTCAGATATGACGGCATTTAAATTTAAGCTAGAACACCTCCGTTTATTGCTCAGGGAGGTTTTAGCGACTCTGGATGATTGTGACCCTATTTTAGTTCCAGAGAAGTTGTGTAAAATGGACAAATATTTACAGGTTCCTGTTTACACTGATGTTTTTCCGGTCCCTAAGAGGATTTCGGACATTGTTACGAAGGAGTGGGATAGACCAGGTATTCCGTTCGCTCCCCCTCCTGTTTTTAAGAAAATGTTTCCCATATCTGACACCATGCGGGACTCATGGCAGACGGTCCTTAAGGTGGAGGGAGCTATTTCTACTCTGGCTAAGCGTACAACTATACCTATTGAAGACAGTTGTGCTTTCATAGATCCTATGGATAAAAAATTAGAGGGTTTACTAAAGAAAATTTTTGTTCAAGGTTTTCTTCTTCAACCTATAGCGTGCATTGTTCCTGTAACCACTGCAGCTGCCTTTTTGGTTTGAGTCTCTAGAGGAGGCTCTTCAGATGGAGACCCCACTAGATGATATTCTGGATAGAATTAAGGCTCTTAAGCTAGCTAATTATTTTATTAGAGACGGCGCTTTTCATATCGCTAAGTTAGCGGCAAAGAATTCAGGTTTTGCCATTTTAGCGCGTAGAGCGTTATGGCTTAAGTCCTGGTCGGCTGATGTGTCATCAAAATCTAAACTTTTGACCATCCCTTTCAAAGGTAAGACCCTATTCTGGCCTGCACTAAAAAGAGGTCATTTCAGACATCACTGGGGGAAAGGCCATGCCCTCCCTCAAGATAAGTCAAATAAGACGAGGACCAAACAAAATAATTTTCGTTCCTTTCGAAACTTCAAGGGTGGTCCTGCTTCCTCTTCCCCTGCTGCAAAGCAAGAGGGGAACTTTGCTCAATCCAAGCCTACCTGGAGACCTAATCAGGCTTGGAACAAGGGTAAACAGGCCAAAAAGCCTGCTGCTGCCACTAAGACAGCATGAAGGGGTAGCCCCCGATCCGGGACCGGATCTAGTAGGGGGCAGACTCTCTCTTTGCTCAGGCCTGGGCAAGAGACGTTCAGGACTCCTGGGCCGTAGAAATTGTAACCCAGGGGTATCTTCTAGATTTCAAAGATGCTCCTCCAAGGAGGAGATTCCATCTTTCTCAATTGTCTGTAAACCAGACAAAAAGAGAGGCGTTCTTATGCTGTGTAGAAGACCTTTTTACCATGGGAGTGATCTGGTCAGTTCCGAAAGCAGAACAGGGACAAGGTTTCTACTCCAATCTGTTTGTGGTTCCCAAAAAAGAGGGAACCTTCAGACCAATTCTAGATCTCAAGATCCTAAACCAATTCCTAAGAGTTCCATCCTTCAAGATGAAGACCATTCGGACTATTTTACCAATGATCCAGGAGGGTCAATATATGACCACTGTGGATTTAAAGGATGCGTATCTACACATTCCTATCCACAAAGATCATCACCAGTTCCTCAGGTTTGCCTTTCTGGACAGGCATTACCCGTTTGTGGCTCTTCCCTTCAGGTTGGCCACGGCGCCAAGAATATTCACAAAGGTGCTAGGGTCCCTTCTGGAGGTCCTAAGGCCGTGGGGCATATCAGTGGCGCCTTATCTAGACGACATCCTAATTCAAGCATCGACTTTCAAACTAGCCAAGTCTCACACAGACTTAGTGTTGGCCTTTCTAAGATCTCATGGGTGGAAGGTGAACGTAAAAAAGAGTTTTTATTCCTCTCACAAGAGTTCCATTCCTGGGAACTCTGATAGATTCGGTGGACATGAAAATTTTCTGACGGAGGTCAGAAAATCAAAGATTTTAACCACCTGCCGAGCTCTTCATTCCATTCCTCGGCCGTCAGTGGCTCAGTGTATGGAGGTAATCGGACTTATGGTAGCGGCAATGGACATAGTTCCGTTTGCTCGCTTGCATCTCAGACCACTGCAACTATGCATGCTCAAACAGTGGAATGGGGATTATGCAGATTTATCTCCTCAGATAAATCTGGATCAAGAGACCAGAGACTCTCTTCTTTGGTGGCTGTCACAAGATCACCTGTCCTGGGGAATGTGTTTCCGCAGGCCAGTGTGGGTTATAGTGACGGACGCCAGCCTACTGGGCTGGGGTGCAGTCTGGAATTCCCTGAAAGCACAGGGTTTGTGGACTCAGGAGGAGGCCCTCCTACCGATAAATATTCTGGTATTAAGAGCGATATTCAATGCTCTTCAGGCGTGGCCTCAGCTGGCTTCGGCTGGATTCGTCAGATTTCAGTCGGACAACATCACGACTGTAGCTTATATCAATCATCAGGGGGGAACAAGGAGTTCCTTGGCAATGATAGAAGTTTCCAGGATAATCCGATGGGCAGAGACTCACTCTTGCCATCTATCAGCGATCTATATCCCAGGGGTAGAGAACTGGGAGGCAGATTTTCTAAGTCATCAGACTTTTCATCCGGGGGAGTGGGAGCTCCATCCGGAGGTGTTTGCTTCAACTGGTTCAGCTATGGGGCACACCATAATTGGATCTGATGGCGTCTCGTCAGAACGCCAAACTTCCTTGTTACGTATCCAGGTCCAGGGATCCTCAGGCAATACTGATAGATGCTCTAGCAGTACCCTGGTCGTTCAACCTGGCTTATGTGTTTCCACCCTTCCCTCTCCTTCCGCGTCCGATTGCCAGAAACAAACAGGAGAGAGCTTCAGTGATTTTGATAGCACCTGCGTGGCCACGCAGGACTTGGTATGCAGACCTGGTGCACATGTCATCTCTGCCACCATGGACTCTGCCACTAAGACAGGACCTTCTGATTCAAGGTCCGTTCAAGCATCCAAATCTAATTTCTCTGCAACTGACTGCTTGGAGATTGAACACTTGATTTTATCAAAGCGGGGGTTCTCTGTCGGTCATAGATACCTTGATTCAGGCTCGAAAGCCTGTCACCAGGAAAATCTATCATAAGATATGGCGTAAATATCTTTTTTGGTGCGACTTTGTGTTGTATCCTGCTAAGGACTTTATCTTCATCTACAAAATCTAGGTACCTAGTTTTTTAAAATCTTGCCCGTGCGTGTTTCACGCTAAGTGCGGGTCTGTGGACATCATTTCTCCCCTTTTGATCTGACTCATTTGGTGCACAAGGAATTTGCAGTCACGAGCAGTCTCCAACAACGCTGACCGGGTTCAGCCGACACGAGTAAGAGTGTAAAAATATTGGGAGACATTGCCTACCTGTGTCTAACTACAACATTGTGAGCGTAAAGATCGCTATCAAGCCACTTCAGAAAAGAAACTGTGAGTAAGAATAAAGCCTTTACTAAGGTGCTTATTATTCATCGTGAACCAATTATAAATAAAGGGGGTCACAGCAACATAGGAATTATACAGTGTTTCGCTGTCTGTGAGATTGCAACACTTCTTGATCAGCTTATCACGAACTTTGTTACAATACATCAAGCACTGGGATAGATTGAATCCTATGACTGACATTATAAATTGTAACAAACATTTGCTGCAAATACAACAGTGTATAATTTAAAAACATTTTTTTCTCAAGCTTTTTTCGAGTATTTTTAAGGTGGTAATCCAGACCATTTTTTAGAACTATTTCTCCAACATAGGTGTGTCCGGTCCACGGCGTCATCCTTACTTGTGGGATATTCTCTTCCCCAACAGGAAATGGCAAAGAGCCCAGCAAAGCTGGTCATATGATCCCTCCTAGGCTCCGCCTACCCCAGTCATTCTCTTTGCCGTTGCACAGGCAACATCTCCACGGAGATGGCTAAGAGTTTTTTGGTGTTTAAATGTAGTTTTATTCTTCAATCAAGTGTTTGTTATTTTAAAATAGTGCTGGTATGTACTATTTACTCTGAAACAGAAAAGAGAAGAAGATTTCTGTTTGTGAGAGGAAGATGATTTTAGCAGACGTTACTAAAATCGATTGCTGTTTCCACACAGGACTGTTGAGATGAAGTAACTTCAGTTGGGGGAAGCAGTTGGCAGACTTTTCTGCCTGAGGTATGATGGCCACATTTCTAACACGACTTGTTAATGCTGGAAGGCTGTCATTTTCCCTATGGGGACCGGTAAGCCATTTTCTTAGATTAAGTATAAGAATAAAGGCTTTATAAGGGCTTAAAAAACTGGTAGACGTTTTTCTGGGCTAAAACGATTACTTGCTAAGCATATTTGACAGATTATAGCGCTTTATAGTTATTATAATCTTGGGGATTGTTGTTAAAAAACGGCAGGCACTGTATGGACACCTTTTTCAGATGGGGGCCTTCTCTAGTCATAGGCAGAGCCTCATTTTCGCGCCACTAATGCGCAGTTGTTTTTGGAAGGCAAGGCATGCAGATGCATGTGTGAGGAGCTAGGATCCACTGAAAAAGCTTATAGAAGGCGTCATTTGGTATCGTATTCCCCTCTGGGCTTGGTTGGGTCTCAGCAAAGCAGATTCCTGGGACTGTATAGGGGTTAAATGTAAAAACGGCTCCGGTTCCGTTATTTTAAGGGTTAAAGCTTCCAAATTTGGTGTGCAATACTTTTAAGGCTTTAAGACACTGTGGTGAAATTTTGGTGAATTTTGAACAATTGCTTCATACTTTTTCGCATATTCAGTAATAAAGTGTGTTCTGTTTAAAATTTAAAGTGACAGTAACGGTTTTATTTTAAAACGTTTTTTTGTGCTTTGTTGACAAGTTTAAGCCTGTTTAACATGTCTGAACCATCAGATAAACGATGTTCTATATGTATGAATGCCAATGTGTCTCCCCATTTAAATATATGTGATAATTGTGACATGGTGTCCAAACAAAGTAGGGACAATGATGCCACAGATAATAATAGTGCCCAAGATGATTCTTCAGATGAGGGGAGTAAGCATGGTACTGCATCACCCCCTTCTGTGTCTACACCAGTTTTGCCCACACAAGAGGCCACTAGTACATCTAGTGCGCCAATACTTATTACTATGCAACAATTAACGGCTGTTATGGATAATTCTATTAAAAATATTTTATCTAAAATGCCTACTTATCAAAGAAAGCGCGATTGCTCTGTTTTAAACACTGAAGAGCAAGAGGACGCTGATGATAACGCTTCTGACATACCCTCACACCAATCTGAAGGGGCCAGGGGGGAGGTTTTGTCTGAGGGAGAAATTTCAGATTCAGGGAAAATTTCTCAACAAGCTGAACCTGATGTTGTAACATTTAAATTTAAATTAGAACATCTCCGCGCACTGCTTAAGGAGGTATTATCTACTCTGGATGATTGTGACAATTTGGTCATTCCAGAGAAATTATGTAAGATGGACAAGTTCCTAGAGGTTCCGGTGCCCCCCGATGTTTTTCCTATACCCAAGCGGGTGGCGGACATAGTAAACAAGGAATGGGAAAGGCCCGGCATACCTTTTGTGCCTCCCCCTATATTTAAGAAATTATTTCCTATAGTCGACCCCAGAAAGGACTTATGGCAGACAGTCCCTAAGGTCGAGGGGGCGGTCTCTACTCTAAACAAACGCACTACTATTCCCATAGAAGATAGTTGTGCTTTTAAAGATCCTATGGATAAAAAATTAGAGGGTTTGCTTAAAAGAATGTTTGTTCAGCAAGGTTACCTTCTTCAACCAATTTCATGCATTGTTCCTGTCACTACGGCAGCGTGTTTCTGGTTCGAAGAACTAGAAAAGTCGCTCGATAAGGAATCTTCGTATGAGGAGATTATGGACAGAGTTCATGCACTTAAATTGGCTAACTCTTTTATTCTAGATGCCGCTTTGCAATTAGTGAGATTAGCGGCGAAAAATTCAGGGTTTGCTATCGTGGCGCGCAGAGCGCTCTGGCTAAAGTCTTGGTCAGCGGATGTGTCTTCCAAGACAAAATTGCTTAACATCCCTTTCAAGGGCAAAACACTGTTTGGTCCTGATTTGAAAGAGATTATTTCAGACATCACCGGAGGAAAGGGCCACGCCCTTCCTCAGGATAGGTCTTTTAAGGCTAGAAATAAGCCTAATTTTCGTCCCTTTCGCAGAAACGGACCAGCCTCTACTTCTACATCCTCTAAGCAAGAGGGTAATACTTCTCAACCCAAACCAGCCTGGAGACCGATGCAAGGCTGGAACAAGGGTAAGCAGGCCAAAAAGCCCGCCACTGCTACCAAAACAGCATGAAGGGATGGCCCCCGATCCGGGACCGGATCTGGTGGGGGGCAGACTTTCTCTCTTTGCTCAGGCCTGGGCAAGAGATGTTCAGGATCCTTGGGCACTAGAAATAGTTTCTCAAGGTTATCTCCTGGAATTCCAGGAACTACCCCCAAGGGGAAGGTTCCACAGGTCTCAATTATCTTCAAACCAAATAAAAAGACAGGCATTCTTACATTGTGTAGAAGACCTGTTAAGGATGGGAGTAATTCATCCAGTTCCAATAAGAGAACAAGGGATGGGATTTTACTCCAACCTGTTCATAGTTCCCAAAAAAGAGGGAACGTTCAGACCAATTCTAGATCTCAAGATCCTAAACAAATTTCTCAGGGTTCCATCATTCAAAATGGAAACCATTCGAACGATCCTTCCTACCATCCAGGAAGGTCAATTTATGACCACGGTGGATTTAAAGGATGCGTATCTCCATATTCCTATCCACAAGGAACATCATCAGTTCCTAAGGTTCGCTTTTCTGGACAAGCATTACCAGTTTGTGGCACTTCCATTCGGATTAGCCACTGCTCCGAGAATTTTCACAAAGGTACTAGGGTCCCTTCTAGCGGTTCTAAGACCAAGGGGCATTGCAGTAGTACCGTACTTGGACGACATCCTGATTCAAGCGTCGTCTCTGTCAAAAGCAAAGGCTCATATGGACATCGTCCTAGCCTTTCTCAGATCTCACGGATGGAAAGTAAACATAGAAAAAAGCTCTCTTTCCCCGTCGACAAGAGTTCCCTTCTTGGGAACAATAATAGACTCCTTAGAAATGAGAATTTTTCTGACAGAGGTCAGAAAATCAAAACTTCTAAGCTCTTGTCAAGTTCTTCATTCTGTTCTTCGTCCTTCCATAGCGCAGTGCATGGAAGTAATAGGATTGATGGTTGCAGCAATGGACATAGTTCCTTTTGCACGAATTCATCTAAGACCATTACAACTGTGCATGCTCAGACAGTGGAATGGGGATTATACAGACTTGTCTCCGACGATTCAAGTAGATCAAAGGACCAGAGATTCACTCCGTTGGTGGCTGACCCCGGACAATCTGTCACAGGGAATGAGCTTCCGCAGACCAGAGTGGGTCATTGTCACGACCGACGCCAGTCTGGTGGGCTGGGGCGCGGTCTGGGAACCCCTGAAAGCTCAGGGTCTATGGTCTCGGGAAGAATCTCTTCTCCCGATAAACATTCTGGAACTAAGAGCGATATTCAATGCTCTCAAAGCTTGGCCTCATCTAGCAAAGGCCAAATTCATAAGGTTTCAATCAGACAACATGACGACAGTTGCATATATCAACCATCAGGGGGGAACAAGGAGTTCCCTGGCGATGGAGGAAGTGACCAAGATAATTCAATGGACAGAGGATCACTCCTGCCACTTGTCTGCAATCCACATCCCAGGGGTGGAAAATTGGGAAGTGGATTTTCTGAGTCGTCAGACATTCCATCCGGGGGAGTGGGAACTCCACCCGGAAATCTTTGCCCAAATAACTCAATTATGGGGCATTCCAGACATGGATCTGATGGCGTCTCGTCAGAACTTCAAGGTTCCTTGTTACGGGTCCAGATCCAGGGATCCCAAGGCGAGACTAGTAGATGCACTAGTAGCACCTTGGACCTTCAACCTAGCTTATGTTTTCCCACCGTTTCCTCTCATTCCCAGGCTGGTAGCCAGGATCAACCAGGAGAGGGCTTCGGTGATCTTGATAGCTCCTGCGTGGCCACGCAGGACTTGGTATGCAGACCTGGTGAATATGTCATCGGCTCCACCATGGAAGCTACCTTTGAGACAGGACCTTCTTGTTCAAGGTCCATTCGAACATCCAAATCTGGTTTCTCTCCAACTGACTGCTTGGAGATTGAACGCTTGATTTTATCAAAGCGTGGGTTTTCAGATTCTGTAATAGATACTCTGATTCAGGCTAGAAAGCCTGTAACTAGAAAAATTTACCATAAGATATGGAAAAAATATATCTATTGGTGTGAATCTAAAGGATTCCCATGGAACAAGATAAAAATCCCTAGGATTTTATCCTTTCTTCAAGAGGGTTTGGAGAAGGGATTATCTGCAAGTTCTCTGAAGGGGCAGATTTCTGCGTTATCTGTTTTACTTCACAAGAGGCTGGCAGCTGTGCCAGACGTTCAAGCGTTTGTTCAGGCTCTGGTTAGAATCAAGCCTGTTTACAGACCTTTGACTTCTCCCTGGAGTCTTAATCTAGTTCTTTCAGTTATTCAAGGGGTTCCGTTTGAACCCTTACATTCCGTAGATATTAAGTTATTATCTTGGAAAGTTTTGTTTTTGGTTGCAATTTCTTCTGCTAGAAGAGTTTCTGAGTTATCTGCTCTGCAGTGTTCTCCGCCCTATCTGGTGTTCCATGCAGATAAGGTGGTTTTGCGTACTAAGCCTGGTTTTCTTCCGAAAGTTGTTTCCAACAAGAATATTAACCAGGAGATAGTTGTACCTTCTTTGTGCCCGAATCCAGTTTCAAAGAAGGAACGTTTGTTACACAATTTGGACGTAGTCCGTGCTCTAAAATTCTATTTAGAGGCCACTAAAGATTTCAGACAAACTTCTTCTTTGTTTGTTATTTATTCTGGTAAAAGGAG
Source organism: Bombina bombina (assembly GCF_027579735.1). NCBI lineage: Eukaryota > Metazoa > Chordata > Amphibia > Anura > Bombinatoridae > Bombina > Bombina bombina. Next base: position 939,026,150 of record NC_069499.1, read on the forward strand.
AGGTCAAAAAGCAACTTCTACCTCTCTTTCTTTTTGGCTTAAAAGCATTATCCGTTTGGCTTATGAGACTGCCGGACGGCAGCCTCCTGACAGAATCACAGCTCACTCCACTAGGGCTGTGGCTTCCACATGGGCCTTCAAGAACGAGGCTTCTGTTGACCAGATATGTAAGGCAGCGACTTGGTCTTCACTGCACACTTTTGCCAAATTTTACAAATTTGATACTTTTGCTTCTTCAGAGGCTATTTTTGGGAGAAAGGTTTTGCAAGCTGTGGTGCCTTCCATTTAGGTGACCTGATTTGCTCCCTCCCTTCAACCGTGTCCTAAAGCTTTGGTATTGGTTCCCACAAGTAAGGATGACGCCGTGGACCGGACACACCTATGTTGGAGAAAACAGAATTTATGCTTACCTGATAAATTACTTTCTCCAACGGTGTGTCCGGTCCACGGCCCGCCCTGGTTTTTTTAATCAGGTCTGATGAATTATTTTCTCTAACTACAGTCACCACGGTATCATATGGTTTCTCCTATGCATATTTCCTCCTGTACGTCGGTCGAATGACTGGGGTAGGCGGAGCCTAGGAGGGATCATATGACCAGCTTTGCTGGGCTCTTTGCCATTTCCTGTTGGGGAAGAGAATATCCCACAAGTAAGGATGACGCCGTGGACCGGACACACCGTTGGAGAAAGTAATTTATCAGGTAAGCATAAATTCTGTTTTTAACTGTTAAGGGAGACGTCCCTTTTATTAATCTCTATATATTGAATTGTTACATTTTTTTGTATTTTAATTTCTATGAAGTAAAATCATTAATTCAAAATATTGTGTTTATGTTAACATTTGACTAAGTGTGGTGGAAAACTTAGCTTTTAGCGCCCTCCTAATTCCTCTACCTTGTCTATTCTATTGCACAAACATCTGGCAGATGTCCCAGATGTTCGGGCTTTTTGTCAGGCTTTGGTTAGAATCAAGCCTGTGTTTAAACCTGTTGCTCCGCCATTGAGTCTAAATTTAGTTCTTAGAGTTCTTCAGGGGGTTCCGTTTGAACCCATGCATTCCATAGATATTAAGCTTCTATCTTGGAAAGTTCTGTTTCTAGTTGCTATATCTTCAGCTCGAAGAGTCTCTGAACTATCTGCATTGTAATGTGACTTGCCTTATCTTGTTTTCCATGCTAATAAGGTGGTTTTGCGTACCAAACCTGGGTTCCTCCCTAAGGTTGTTACTAACAGGAAAATCAATCAGGAAATTGTTGTTCCTTCTCTGTGTCCTAATCCTTCTAAGAAGGAACGTTTATTGCACAACTTGGACGTGGTTCGTGCTTTGAAGTTCTATTTGCAGGCAACCAAAGATTTTCGTCAAACATCTTCTTTGTTTGTTGTCTATTCTGGGAAACGTAGGGGTCAAAAGGCTACGGCTACCCCTCTTTCCTTTTGGCCTAAAAGCATCATCCGTTTGGCTTATGAGACTGCTGGACAGCAGCCTCCTGAAAGGATTACTGCTCACTCTACTAGAGCGGTGGCTTCCACATGGGCTTTTAAAAATGATGCTTCTGTTGAACAGATTTGTAAGGCTGCGACTTGGTCTTCGCTTCACACCTTTTCAAAATTTTACAAATTTGATACTTTTGCTTCTTCGGAGGCTATTTTTGGGAGAGAGGTTTTGCAAGCAGTGGTGCCTTCCGTTTAGGCTCCTGTCTTGTCCCTCCCTTCATCAGTGTCCTAAAGCTTTGGTATTGGTATCCCACAAGTAAGGATGAATCCGTGGACTCGGTACATCTTGCAAAAGAAAACAAAATTTGTGCTTACCTGATAAATTTCTTTCTTTTGCGATGTACCGAGTCCACGGCCCACCCTGTCTATTCAACACAGATAGTATTTTTTATTGAAAACTTCAGTCACCTCTGCGCCTTATAGTTTCTCCTTTTTCTTCCATGGCCTTCGGTCGAATGACTGGGGGGTGGAGTTAAGGGGGAGCTATATAGACAGCTCTGCTGTGGTGCTCTCTTTGCCACTTCCTGTTAGGAAGGATAATATCCCACAAGTAAGGATGAATCCGTGGACTTGGTACATCGCAAAAGAAAGAAATTTATCAGGTAAACATAAATTTTGTTTTTTACCCTCTCCCTGCTCTCTCAGGCCATATCTTCTCTTTACACTCTCTCTCTTCACTCCTTTTTTCTTCCTAATTGGAAAGAGTCCACAGCTGCATTCATTACTTTTTGGAAATAAGAACCTGGCCACCAGGAGGAGGCAAAGACACCCCAGCCAAAGACTTAAATACTCCTCCCACTTCCCTCACCCCCCAGTCATTCTTTGCCTTTCGTCCCAGGAAGTTGGCAGAGAAGTGTCAGAATTTGTTTTGTCTCTTATGGAGGGTACCACTCTTCTCAATGGGACAGGAGTTTTAAGTAGCCCTATAAGCTTCTCAGTGAGGGCCTGGATGAAAGTTAAGAGTCCGGAGATGCAGGGAGAGTTCTCTTTTGCGACACCATCCCGACTCATATTAGCAGCTCCTACAGCAATCGGCGCTGACGAGTTTCGCAAACTGCTTTTTCTCTCAAGTCCATGTCAGGAGCGATGCTACGACCTGTCACACTTGAAGGGCAGTGTTCCTGTTCCACGGTGTAGATTCTGGCAAGATTGTTTCATTTTTTATTATATAATGTTAACACAGAAGACAGGGTCACAGTGTGGCGCCTTTTATCTTTATAGAATCAAGGGTTAATATCTCCTTAGGGGGATTATTGAACAGGGGGGAATAATAATCTTATATGTTTATTTGATTTTATGCTGCTTTATGTGTGAGATGTTATGGACTCTTAGGCTGTTATGGAATATACAGGTTTCACTTTCACTTTGAGAGCCATGCAGCTTACAAGCTTGGTGCGCTTTCTCTCATAGCAGGGAATGAATTACATAGTGCAGGACCGCACTATGTGATTCATTCCCTCCTTCATGACTATCAGAGAGGAGTCATACATCTCTGTACTGTCTGGGTCATAGGAGGTGGTGATTGCCCCAGCCATTGGGGTATAGAGGTGCAGTTATTTTATTAAAAAGAAAAAAAAAAGAGGATGTTTTATCTCTCTAGTTCTCCGGTTATTGTACTGGTGATGGAGGATTCGGTTTCTTTGGAAGGCACTCCCTCTATTCCTAAAGAGCAATTCCTGTTTATATGGGGAGGAGGCCCTAGTTCCCCCTCTCAATTATGTTCTATATGCCTTGATAATGTGATATCAAACATGTTTGATATCACGGAGCCGTCCACCTCTGAGGAGTTTGTAGTTAAGTGAGGTGTGCACCCTACATTGTTATCTCTATACACATGCAGTTTTCCCGTAGCATTGCTGATCCTCCATCTGGAGGGGTCCTTTTTTTCTCCAGACGTTACTGCGTAGTACAGGCGGCGGTGTCTGCGGCCTTAATGCTTTACCTCGCCCTGCTAAGCGCAAGCGAAAGGTTACATATTCCACTCCTTCCCAGAGTACATCAAATCATTTTTGGATTTAACTGATAGGGTTATCCGAAGATGAAGTTCTTTCCGAGACTTCAGAGTATGAACTTTCTGGGTCAGATTCTGCTGCCTCTCAACCTCCAGCTGCGGAGAAACCAAACTTTAGTTTTAGGAATTTCTTCTAAAGGAAGTTTTTGGCGAATTTAGGGGTTCCAGAGGTCATATTGCCTCATGAACCTTTATTTCCTAAATTAAATAGAGTTTGAGGACAGGATGGTGCCTTCCCTGCACCTGTTTTCCTGGGTAATCCACCTTGGACTGTACAGTTCCCTGCGTGTGCGACTGTCCCTGACTGTTGTGCCTTTCGTTACAGAATTGCGCGCCTTTGCATGCTACTCACATGTTTTTTCAGTTATTGAAGGACCCTATCCTTATCGGATACGGGAATACTCAGTCTGCTCTTTGAATGGCGCACCTCATTAGACATGTGGGTCATGATGTAATCTCCTGATTGTCCATGTATTGAGATCTTTTTCAGTTTTTTGGAAGATCAGGGCTCCGTTTGGCTGGTCCTGTGGTAGGCCTGTTTCTTTTTGGGCGTGAACCTACGGGTTGCCTTGTATTTTATTTTCATCCGATAGGATGTCCTGTCTGTTTTCCTTCTTCTTTGATGGTTAGGACCCGGATTGCAGGCTGTTCCTGCTTGGCTTCAATTCTGTCTGGTAGCTGTTCGGACACGTGGCACTGCTCTGCTTGGCTGGTCCGGTAGATGCGCCGAGTGCTCATGTTATCCTCTGTGTTCAACTAAACATTCTAGAGGACCGGTGGGTCAGTGAGGCAGGAATGATTATTTCAGTCCTTATAGCCTTCCTTTTGGATGACTGGGTCAGTGGAGTTCCGCTGCGTCTCTCTCTCTTGTGTCTGGGGTTGTCAGACCCTAGAGCTCCTTCCCATGTAGTGGAGGGTTGGTGGGCTTGCGCCCTCTTGCCGCCGAATTTGGCGGTTTGGTCTTTTTTCTTTTGAGGCCCTGGGAATTGTCCTTCTGGACTTAGTTCTCAGCAGCTAGTAGTTTATTGGGTAGTGCAGCTGCCTTTATTCCAAACAAGTGTAAAGGATTGGTGCAAAGAAATGCTGGAGTGGGTGTAAAACAACTATCAAATATTGGACCTAAAAAAATCCTAAAATCATATAAAAAATTATCCTCTAGGACACAAACTAGAAGCAAACCATTATCAACAATCTAATAAGTAAACAGCTCTAAATATATAGTGGTGAAGGTATAAATATCTCTCAAAAAACAATTAGTATGTATATTAATAAAAGATGATATTAATAAAAGATAAGTCCTTCCCAAAATGTATTAAGATACACAATTTGATTAAGCGTGGGGGTTATAAAATACTTAGTGAGAGGAATATAATATTATAACTAAAAAATATATATATAAAAAAGTATACAAATCACTGGAGAATCTCCTAAAAATATTTAATTAGATCCAAACTCATAAGTACTTAACAATAAATATATATAAAATATTCAAATAGTTTCACCAACACAATGAATCCTTTCAGATCTTCAATTGATATAAAACAAAGTTACGGCTGTTCGACAGGGATATATTTTTGGTGGATGCGGTAGTGTTTCCCCACTTCCCTCCTACCTTCCTTGACCCTTAGCAAACACTTCTGTGTCTGTCACTTTGTAATATCACTCTGCCGTCCAAGTTGTCTCCTGCCGTAAGTACGTTCCTCAAACTTTGTATCTTCCAAGGCTGTTTAGTTGCCACTTTGTAGCAAACGAGCTTACTGCGTCGTATTCCTTTTCTCTCACTGGATCACGTGACTGCAGGTAGCCTATGATTTTCTAAGCTTACTCTGCGTCATGTCTGGATCCGATTCGTAAGTTTAGCAATGTCCGTTTCTCAAAGTAAAAGGTGCCGTGAGCGCTCACTTTTTTCTTCCAAGTTCCTGTTTACTTATTACCGAAGTTGCTCCTGGTTAAATGTTTTCTCACAGCAGAGAATATGGCTGTCTCAACATGTTTCGTCTGGGATGCCTTAATCAAGACCAGTGCAACTGCCTTGCAGCGGATGGGTTGCAGAATGTGACCAGCTGCAGCTATTGCACATTGACTGTGTACTGTCTTAACTGTTTTTTATGAGACCTTTTGGTCTTCCTCTGTCTCCATGTGAGTTAGGTCTCCTTTTAGGGACCTGGTTTCCCCTCCGGGATATGGTTGTTCCCTGTTGGGGGTACTGGGCGTGGTCTCCCTGAGCTCTGCTCGGAGCTGGGGATGCTGTGCATCCTTTTCTCTCTATGATCCTCTGATTGTATGGAGGTGATGCGGAGACCAGCCTTTGCTCGAGTGATTTTGGCCTGGGGGTATCTCCTTGCTTGTTGTCCTGCAGCTGTTTGAGAGTCTATGGACTCTAGTGTCATTGTACGACTTTTAACGCCTTAGGAGCATTGGACTTTGCCAAGGGGGGTGGTCTCTTCCTTGGGTCGGAACTTGCGAGTTATCTCGTTATCCAGGTTGATCTGGATATTGCATTGATATCTCCCTGTGATCTTTTTTTTTTTTTATATCAGACGGGGTGTTAAGTTCTCAGATATTGTTTGTTTAAACAATTGGGGGCTCGGGTCTGTTTTCTCCCTGGTGCTTCTGGTTGCTGAGGCTTCACTCAGTGTTTTCCTTTGTGGAGTTGTTGCTGGACTTTTTGGGTCTAGGGCTGGTTCAGGGTTCCCCAGTTCCTGGGAACTTGGGCTATGTCCTTTTACTTGGACTAATTGACCTGGTCACGGTTGGCTAGGTTGTCTGAGTGCTGATGCTCATTGGGCTGGACTTACGCCTTTATGGTCGGTTTCCCTTGGTCAGCTTGCTGTGGTAACCTTATGGATTCACTGCTCTGCAGGCGAATGGGTTTGCAGTGTCTCTGCTGCAGCTATTGCACATTGGATGTGTGTTAGCAAGCTAATTCCTTAGGGGGATTCCTTCCAAGTTCATCTGCGTTGGAGATTGATCTCTCCTTTAGCCTGTGGCTTTGTGTCTTGTGGGCAGGTGCTCTGCCTTTTTGAGCACATCCCTTTTCTTAAGGAGGAGAATAAGCCCCCCACCCTATGGAGGTGTGGTCCTTTTTCTAAGGATTCTCTTGGATTAAGGAGGTTGGAACTGAGAGTTAACCTTTCAGAGAGGGGTGTTTTTCTCTGGGTTGATATGTTCCATCTGGAGTCTTGATGGCTCCGTGTTGAGACTATGGTGGGCCTTTTGTTAGATTCCTTTGGGTCTACGGCCTTGTCGTCTGTTTCTAAGGAGTCGGGTTGGCACCCGTGCTCTGTTGGGATGGCTGTGGCCATTCTTCCGCTCATTTTTGAGCTGGTGTTGGGTTATTCTGTTCTGTTTTCAAGACCTACCAATGCTTGGGCTGGCCCGGTTGGGAGTGGGTTCTGATATGCGTTGTCATCTTCAGGATCTAGGTTGGCATTGTAGCTAGTCCCCTGGGTTTACAAGCTGAGCATCCCGGGTTACCATTCATCTTCGGGTTCTGGGTGTAACCTCTCTCTCTCGGGGGTGCAGTGGGTCTCGTTGAGGTTATGTGCTTCCCCTTTTTGGAGCCCTGTGCATAGGTCTAGCAGCTTTGATTGCCTGGAAGTGTGCCCTTTGTCTGGGAGTTCTCCTTTTGCAATCTGTTCTCTTGCTGGCTGCTTTTTACTTCTCAGAAAGTATTCTTCTGTTTCATCCTAATGATGGTTGTGTGTTCTTGACTCAGGGTTTTTTGTCTGGGTCTGTTACATATTCTTTTTTTTTTTTTTTTGTCTGAATACTATAGTATTCTTAGTTCTGACAATGTGAGGACTCTGTCTTCAGTTGCCTTTCGGTGCTTTTGCATGATGTTGAGAGAGAGGTTTTTCTGTTTCGAGGCCCAGTCCTAAACCTCTGGTTTCTGCTTGGTCTGGGCGTAGCCTCCCCTTGTCAGGACCCATTTGGGTCTTTGTGAGCTGGGCTCGCTATTGAGGGTCTTCCTTTTATGGATTTTGTGGTGACCTTTCGGTTCTTCTTTGCCTTATCACTTGGTAAGGGACCGCCTTTTGGGTGACGGTGTCTCCTGGAGGATTGTTGGCTCAGTTGAGTCTGATTTTGCGGTCTCTAGCTAGGCTTCTGGACTATCTGCGGGTTAGTGCCCTTGGGGCCTTTTCTTTTCAAAGTTCTTATTTACCAAAAGTAATGAATGCAGCTGTGGACTCTTTCCAACGGAAGAAAAGGTGATGGTGACACCACCAGGCAGGAACAGTTACACTTTTTGTGTGGATCAGTTAGAGCAGCCTGAATCAGCAGGAGGGAGGGGTGGTACTTACACAGCAGGCAGGCTACAGGGGACTGTTCCAACAGTGATGTCAGCAAACTTGGGAGTTCAATTGAGCTGACTGACAACTGCACTGGAAAATTAGCAATAGAGAAGCAGGTAACCACACCCACCTGCAAGACAGCATGGAATTACAGCCTCTGTTCCACGGAGCCTCACTGAGTTGAGAGGTTAGAAGTTTGTTCATCACACTGTTCTGTAACTTCAGGCAATGTAGCTGCAGATCTGAGAGAACTTCCCTCTTCCCAGGAGCTATGATACCTGTACTGCTTATTCATTCTCAACAACTAAATAAGTAGCAGCCTTTTGTCAGATTTGCTAGTTAAAAAAAATCTGTCTTTGTTGCTATCTGTCTGTCTATTATCTATCTGCCTGTCTTATCTATTTGTCTGTCTTCCATCTGTCTCTCTATGTTGCAATCTATTTATCTGTCTGCCATCTATGTTGCAATCTATCATCTATCTGTCTGCCTGTATCTGTCTTTCTATCTATTTGTCTGTCTGCCATCTATCTGTCTATGTTGCAATCTATCTATTTATCTATCTGTCTTTCTGTCTGTTGCTTGTATCTGTCTATTTGTCTGTCTGCCATCTGTCTGTCTATGTTGCAATATATCTATATAGCTATCATCTGTCTGCCTGTATCTGTCTGTCTATGTTGCTATCTATCATCAATCTATCATCTTTTTGTCTGCCTATCTGTCTTTCTGCCTGCCTGTATGTATCTATCTGTCTGTCCATGTTGCTGTCTATCCATCAGTCTGGCAATTAGGGTGGCCCGTATTTTTCCGAATTGGGGACACACACCATGAGTTACCGCACCGGGTGACACCAACCCTAGTGATGCCACTGGCCTCTATGGAACAAATCTGTAAGGCTTTTCATCTTTACATACCTTTTTCCACATTTTACAAATTGGATGTTTTTTTGCCTCAGCTGAGGTCTGCCTGCCTGGTTTTTCCTCCCTTTTCATTATGTGTCCTCTCTAGCTTGGGTATTGAATGAATTTGTGGACTCTACTTACCATTGGAAAGAAAACAAAATGTATGCTTACCTGATAAATTATTTTCTTTCCTGGCAGTGAGAGTCCACGAACCTGCCCTTTATATCCCTAGTGTTTCTTCTACTTTTCTTTATTCCCTTGGCTAAGAATGACTGGGGGAGTAGGGGAAGTGGAAGGGATACTTATAGCTTTGGCTGGGGTGTCTTTGCCTCCTCCTGGTGGCCAGGTGTTATATTTTCCAACAGTAATGAATGAATTAATAGACTCTTCCTGTCAGAAAATAAAATAATTTATCAGTTAAGCATACGTTTTGTTTTTGCATTTTTACCATCTAGTTAACTTTGTATAAATCATTCAATCAATTAAATCACATATAGCCTAAAATATATACATACATTAAAAACAAAGACTTAAGCACTACTCAATCATAGTCATCAAATATTGGATAGAAGTGTTTGATAAATCAAATCATTATGGAAATGTTTTGGGTTTTTTTTTTGTATCGCTCTTGTTATTAATTTCTCATACAGAAAAATGACTTCCTAAATAGAGCCCACTCAAAATCTTTGAGGTCCTATGGTGCCAATGTTTGTAATTTATAAATCCAATACATTTCCTTAGTTTTTAGGCGATACTGTCTGTCACCTCCTCTTCTGGGACTATCAGTTCTTTTAATAATTTGGAAGCACAACTGACTGATATTGTGTCCTGCTTCCAGAAAGTGTGAGGAGACAGGAGCATCTCTATTTCTGCATCTTATATTGGATTTATGTTCTGTGATACGTTCCCTTGCCTCCCTACAGGACTCGCCTACATAATTTAAACCGCACGGACATTTAATAAAATATATAATATAGCTTGATCTGCAAGTTAAATATTGTTTTATCTTGTATTTTGTACCTTTAGTTGTATGGTAGAAAAAAAATCTCCCTTAATCATGGAATTGCAGTTGCTACAGTTTAAACAAGGGAAGCAGCCAGTTTTCAGAGAGCCAATTGTTTTCTGTACACTTACTATACTACTCCCTATGTCTGCACATACTATATGATCTTTTACATTCTTGTTCCTCCTGTAGACTGGCATAGGTAGATTTGTAAAAGAGTCAACATATGGATTTAGATCTTTTAATACATGCCGATGTTTCTTAAGAATTTTCATAACTCTGTTGCTAATGCTATTGTATTTGGTTGCAAAAAGTAATTTATCCATTTCTTTATCTAATTTTTTTCTTCTGTCCTGTTTGATGCGGGCAACCAGCTGGGGGTGAAGAACAATCAGGGGGAACAAATACACCAGACTAAAGTTCCACGTAACTGCTAGAGCATCTACCAACTCTGCCTGAGGATCTATGGACCTCACTTCAGGCAGAGTTGGTAGATGCTCTAGCAGTTCCGTGGAACTTCAGTCTGGTGTATCTGTTCCCTCTGATTGTTCTTCACCCCCGGCTGTTTGCCCACATCAAACAGGACAAAATTCCAACTATTATGATAGCCCCACGTGGGCATGCAGGACCGGGTACGCAGAGCTTTTGAGATTGTCTGCTCCTCCTTGGCGGTTACCTCTTTGTCAAGATCTGTTTACTCTAAAGGATTGTTTCTTTACCAAAATCTAGATACTCTAAGGCTGACTGCCTGGAGATTGAATGGTTGATTTTGGCTCAGAGAAGCTTCTCTGAGAAGGTGATTGATACTCTTACCGGTCATCAGAGGCATCTACTACAAGGTCTGGAAAACTTACCTTCACTGGTGTGACCAGCGAGGTTTTTCTTGGTGGAGTGTGAAGACTCGGCATATCCTTCAGTTTCTCCAGGAGGGTCTGGAGAAAGGCCTGTCGGACAGTTCTATCAGGGGTCACATATCTGCCCTTTCAGTTTTATTTCACAAGAAGTTGGCTAGTTTGCTAGATGTTCAAGAGTTCATTAAAGCTTTGGCCCGCATTAGACCCGTTTTCAAACCTGTTGCTCCTCCATGGAGTTAAAATGTAGTTCTTCAGAGAGCTCCTTTCGAGCCTCTGCATTCTGTTGATATCAAGTTGCACCCTTTGAAGGTGGTATTTTTATGGGCTGTTTCCTCTGCGTGCAGATTGTCAGAGCTTTCAGCTTTGATGTGTGATCCTCCGTATCTGGTGATTCATCAGGATAAGGCTGTGTTGAGGACTCAACTGGGCTTCTTTCCTAAGGTGGTGAATACGCATAACATCAATTAGGGGATAGTGGTTCCTTCTTTTTGTCCCAATCCGTCTTCCTCTAAGGAGAGACTGTTGCACAATTTGGATATGGTCAGAGCATTGAAATTCTACCTTCACGCTACTAAGGAGTTTTGTAAATCTTCTTCCATCTTTATTATGTATACCGGTAAGCGCAAAGGGCCTCAGCTGTTACTATTTCCTTTTGGCTTAGAAGTTTGATCAGTACGGCCCAAAGGGAAGCGGGCCAGGAGCCTTCCCTCAAGAATCACGGCCCGTTCTACTTGTGCAGTGTCTACTACTTGGGCCTTCTGCGGAAACATCTTTAGGGAGAAGGGTTCTACAAACAGTAGTGCCTGGTCTTAGTACTGCCTCACTTATTTTTCCCTCCTGAACATTCTTGAACTCCACAGCATGGGTATTGGTTTCCCACAGGTAATGAATGTTGTAGTCTACTGTTAATTGAAGGAAAACTAATTGAAAATGAAAAATTAATTGCCAAGGATTCTAAGTCTAACCCTAAAAGGTTCTTTAAGTACAGAAATAGCAAAAAATCTAAGAAGGATGGGGGCGTGTCCTAACAGCGATCCTGATCGGTCGCAACTTCCAAGAGCTCTGATAGATAAGCTTATAATCCGCCGATTACAGGCACCACCATACAGCCAAAGCATAAAAATGATATAGTCAGAACGTATGTTAGCTCATCAGCGGGCTTATCGCTAACACTTGGGCTGTATTTCTGACATCAGGACTCAGGAAAGGACATTAAGGGCCTGGAGCGGCGGCTCAATAACTGCTGCGCTTCCCCCTCGGTAGATCCGAGGTACTCGTTCCTAACTGGGAATTCAAGCTTTGCTAATTTGGTGTGGAGTGTTACCAGGTCTGCAGCAGAGGGAATTATCACACCTTTTCCAAAAAATATTTTATAAGGTGATGCTTAAAATGGAGCCTGTGGCGGGAGAAGCCTACCTGCATCAACTAGATGAGAAGCTGGAGAGAATTGAAATGTTGTTCCACAAATTAATGGACAAAGCTCTGTATGACTGCTTGATACAAATCCTGCAAGACACAGAAAACCATGCCACGCGCCTAATCGAGCCATTGACTGCAGGATGCAACACCGACACAGAATCTTTACAACAGGCAAAGCAAACTGACTGGCCACAACCGCAGAAAACTTATACAACAGCCTGTGTGGTGCAAACTACTAAGCCGCTGCCGAGAGTGTTCTCAATACCAGAAAATCACAGCACAAGACACTTTTTCAATCAACCCTCCTCAACTGAGTGGCCGATCTCAAAAATCAAGCTGGGCTGCGGTTCAGCCTGCATCCCGGAGGCTAAAGGAGCAAGACACAGCAGGGATATCTCTTCAACGATCTCGGAGGTCGGGCTGGGCTGTAGTTCAGCCTGCATCCCGGAGGCTAAAGGAGCAAGACACGGCAGGGATATCTCCTCAAAGGGCTATAAAACCGCCGCTGTTAACTGCCATTCCACATTGGAGTCAAGATGAGAAGTCACCCCGTTTTCTACCACAACCACTTTATAAGAAGCATCAGACACTAAAAGTATTCAGTACTTGCTCCCGCAATAATACAAATGTCTTCATCGCAGAAAAGGGCTAGAATACAGAAACGCTGGATATACAGAGTTGAGCAGTCGTTCAGTTTTCTGGTTCAGTTATAACTTTGCTTATCTTATTAATGGGACTATATTGAGTTGATTATAAGAGACCCACTTTGAAAGGTGTTATGATGGCAGGGATCTCTGTCGCTATATGTTTGGTTTTTTTTGTTTAGTTTAAGTTGATAGTATACATGTTATCAGTATATTGCAGACGTACATCTTACCTCACCTCCCAGCACTATAGTGATGACACTGGCGGGATACTTTCTGTAACGGCAGAACTATGACATGCCACCAATTTATCTTATGAAATATAGCTTTAATATATCAGCTAATCATATCATGTAGTAATAGCAGTCATGTCATACCAACCTTACTGATATAGACATTTACATATCATGAATACCTTGCATCCTGTTATTGATAATCACAATTTTGACTTAAAAAGTTTGTCTTACATAGGGTCTTATTATTAAAAAAAGAAACCAAGAAAAAATGTGAAAAATTTTATTTATATCTATATCTCCTTATTGGATGTGTGCAACATATTATATCATCTTTATAGAACCTGGTTTACTCGACATTTATTTTTCATTTAACAACCCAGTTAGGACCTTTTTCTTTACTGACGCCCTCACCCCATTTTGTACAGCTATTTGTTTGTTTTCTGATAAATGGGCAATGGCAGTTTTAATATTTATCCAGTTTTGTATATGCTTTGTCTGTACTTATTCATCCCTACATTTCTCCTATATATTGTATGTACGGATCCAAGAGTGGTCCATAATATGTCTAAAAGAGACTAAAAAGAGGAAAATCAAACAAGGACCACCAGAATGTTTTCCATACCGCTGAATGTATAATTTTTGTTTTTATTTACTTATTTTCTTATATATGTATTTTCTCCATATCTTGGTGCCTCAAACCACTGTAATATGCAACTCCTCAATAAAAATGTTTTAAAAAAAAAAAAATCTTAGAAGGATAATATAGGTACATTAAAACGCGTGGAGGGTAACATGATAAATAATGACAGGGAGAAGGCTGAGGTACTAAACCAGTGTTTTTTTCTTCAGTATACACAAGAGAGGAACCATTGGATGATACTTTGGAACAGAATAGAACATGCCTGTCCATAATACTAACTGGGTTATGTTTAGAGGATATCAGGAAAAAACTGGAAAATATTAAGGTAAATAAAACTCCAGGCCCAGATGGAATACACCCAAGGATCTTAAGGGAACTTAGCACTGTTATAGACAAACCTTTACTCTTAATTTTTCAAGACTCATTATCCTCAGGCATGGTACCCCAGGATTGGCATAAAGCTGATGTGGTGCCACTCTTCAAAAAGGGAAGCAGGGATGATCCAGGAAGCTATAGACCAGTTAGTCTGACATCAATAGTGGGGAAGATATTTTAAGGGATTATATTGATGAGCATATTCGTGTAAACAAGATTATGAGTTCTAATCAGCATGGCTTTAGGAGAAATAGATCATGTCAAACTAATATAATTAGATTCTACGAGGAAGTAAAAATATAGATAAAGGGGAATCAGTTGATGTGATATACTTAGATTTTGCAAAGGCATTTGATACAGTGCCACATGAGAGATTAATGCACAAAATTAAGGGATGGGAATAGCTGAAAATGTTAGCTCATGGATAAATAACTGGATAAAAGATAGGGAGCAACGAGTAGTAGTAAATGGATCATACTCAGATTGGACAAAGGTAATCAGTTGCGTCCCCCAGGGATCAGTACTGGGCCCTGTTCTTTTTAATATTTTTATAAATGACTTGGAGCAAGGATTAAATAGCGACATCTCTATTTTTGCAGATGATACTAAATTAAGTAAGGTCATTAGCTCAGAGCAGGACGAACTCTCTTTACAAAGGGATTTGCTAAAATTAGAACTATGGGCAAGTGAATGGAAAATGAGATTTAATACGGAAAAATGCAAGGTTCTACATTTTGGAAGTAAAAATAAGCAGGCTACGTATTTTTTAAATGGGACAAGACTTAGCCAAACACAGGAGGAAAGGGATTTGGGAGTAGTAATAGATAACAAGCTAAAGATGGGTGCACAATGCAGGGCAGCGGCTTCAAAGGCTAATAAGATACTAGCATGTATTAAAAGAGGCATTGATTCAAGGGAGGAAAGCATAATTCTGTCATTATATAAAGCCCTGGTAAGACCTCACCTTGATTTTGGAGTGCAGTTCTGGGAACCGATTGCTAAAAAAGATATTGCAGAACTAGAAAAAGTTCAGAGAAGGGCCACAAAGCTAATAAGGGGATTGGAGAAATTAACCTATGAGGAGAGTCTAGCCAAACTGGGTCTGTTTTCTTTAGAAAAAAGGCACTTGAGAGGTGACATGATTACTTTATATAAATATATTCAAGGACCATATACAGAGATGGCAGAAGCTCTGTTTATTCCAAGAAAATAGTTTCTGACAAGAGATCATAATTTAAGGTTGGAGGAAAGGAGATTTAATCTCCTGCAACGGAAACGTTTTTTCACTGTAAGAGCAATAAAATTGTGGAACTCATTACCAAAGGAGGTAGTGAATGTCAATACCATAGATACATTTAAAAATAGTCTGGATAAATTTCTGTCTATAAACAAAATTCATGGATATGATTGCTAGTATTAAATGGGTCACCTTTTAATGGGGTTATTTAAGCTTAACTGGAGCTTTTTGTAAGTATTTTAGATTTGTATAGGTTGAACTTAATGGACTTCAGTTTTTTTTCAACCTTATCTACTATGTTACTATGTGGGTGGAATGCTCAGTGGTGTTCATTTTTCCCATGCTTTGGATTTCAGGTTAGTGTGTCTGGTTAGCGCACGTATGCCTCTATTACGTTACGCACAAGTCAGGTCCTCCTATTCTGCTGAGTGCTATCTAGGCTTCGGGTGTGGAGTCTACTTGTCTCCAGGTTTATTATTGTTTCAGCTTAGCGCACCTTAGTCCTGTAAGTGTAATTAATCTTCTTTTGTAGGGGGTACGTTTTCCATTCCTTAAAGGGACAGTATACTATAAAATTGTTTTTCCTTTAATGTGTTTCCAATTACTTTTTTTTACCAGGTGTAGAGTATAAAAATGTATATTGGCTTTTTTAAGGCTTATTTGTGTATATGAATTAGCTGATTTTGTGTTTTGAAGCCACAACCTAGTAAAATGGGTTGAGCTTGTAGGTATAATCAAATCTCATTACTCTATCACATTGTGTACATTTACCTGCTTCTTTATCTTATATCTGTCCATAAACCAATCGCCAATACTTGTAGAGAACAATGGAAAATTAACATTTTATTACCTTATCTCTTCTATAGCCCACTGCGAGTGTAATTTCTTCTACTGGCTACTTTTAGGATGGGTGGGGATATACTACAGGCTAAATAAACTATTTCAAATGCCAATATAAGGGTAAAGGAAATACTTGTAAACAATTTAATACACTCCAGCAGGTAAAGTGGATCATTGGGATCAAATTTAAGAGGAGAAAAATTTTGAGTAAACTGTCCCTTTAAAGGGGCTATAATTATTTATGCTAAAAATGAGCCTTCTGATTCTGTCCCTAAATCTACCTTAGAGCACTTTCCTATATTAAAGGACCAGTAAATACAGTAGATTTACATAATCAATAAATGCATGATAAAAAGACAATGCAATAGCACTTAGTCTGAACTTCAAATGACAAATTTCAGTTATGTCTATTTCCACTCCTCCTGTATCATGTGACAGCCATCAACTCATCACAAATGTTTATACGTATAGTGTGTGAATTCTTGCACATGCTCAGTAGGAGCTAGTGACAAAAAGTGTAAATATAATAAGACACTGCTCATTGTGTTAATGGAAGAAAATTGGAAAGTTGTTTATAATTACATGCTCTATCTGAATCATGAAAGTTTAATTTTAACTTGAGTATCCCTTTAAAGGGACATTATACACCAAAATTAATATAGGCTATTTAAAAAAAGTATTAAGTATAGATAAAATTTGCAATTGCCATGCATTACCTCTTTTGCAGCTATTTTTCCTAAAAATGGGAAAAACCATGCAGGGTTTCACTGAATATGTATACCTAAGTACTATACTCTAATCACTGAGCTATTGTTTTCCCCTCACTCCCAAACTGCCTACAGCCAGTAAGTCACTAACTGACATGCCCGGCACACTGCAGCTGCAGTAAGTGAAATGAGGTCTGCTGAGAAACTGTTATTTTATTTGTAAACTAAGAAGAGTAAAAGATACACAGAAGTGCCTACGTTTTTCCAGCTTTGTCTGTCTCCCACCTCCTCCTGTAACACTGTGCAGCTCCTCACTCCCTCTCCTCGCTGAAGAGGCATTCTGACCAACCTAATGCTGCTTCTGTGGGTATTAGTGCTCCTTCTCTTTGTTCCTTACAGGGGAGCTCTGCAGATCTTTCTCCAGGTGTGAAAGATCTCATAAAATCTATAGTTTCTGAAATGTTGGCAGCTCTTCCACCTTCAATTAAGCGTGAAAGGCCATTTCAGCATGTACCTTCTATTAGTGCTATGCCTTCTGAGGCTAGGGATAATCCTTCTGTGTCTTCACAATGTTCTGACGTTGAACCTGATTCATCCTCTTTTTTTTTTTTTTTATTGAGATTTGTAGCATCCCCTTTTTTATTGAGATTTGTAGCATCCGCTTTTTTTTATTGAGATTTGCAGCATCCCCTTTTTTTTTATTGAGATTTGTAGCATCCCCTTTTTTATTGAGATTTGTAGCATCCCCTTTTTTTATTGAGATTTGTAGCATTGTTTACACTTAAAATTACATTAAGGTTACAAGTTTCAGGCCAACCAACATGGAAGAGAAATGCATACAGATAAATATGAACTATACACTGAACTTAGTCTATAGCTCAATTGTCTTATTAGATTAAACAATAAGTTATATTGAGAAGTATATATATATATATATATATATATATATATATCAGCAATAACAGTCTACAAAGACAAATGTAACCTCATTTTTCTCATATAATATCAGCAATAAAAGTGTTCAAAGACAAATGTAACATCCCTTTTCTCATATAATATCAGCAATAACAGTGTACAAAGACAAATTAAACTTAATTTTTCTCATACAAAACCCTCTCAGGTCTCATAAGGTCACTTTTGGACCTAACCAAGCTTTGAGAACTAGGAAGAGGGGATCTAGCAACTGAAATATTCATGGTTGAAGCAAAAATAAAACTATTTACTTTAATAGCTAAAGTCACTCTTGGACTGATAATGGAAAAAGTAAACATAATGGTGAAAGGAAAACTGAAAAAAATGGTCACTTTTGGACCCTCTAGTAAATAGAAGATATCAAATCATATGATATGAGAGAGTGAGCCTGATTTCTTAAGAATTAAAAAGAATACTAACGGGACATGGAATTCTAAGATAAGGAAGTTACTCAAATCATAAGGTATATAATTAAGTATGACTGATATCTTGAAGTTTCACATATGGATCTCTGATGTCTATTATAGAGGGCCCAAAGGTAATAGGGTGATATGAAGATCAATATCAGGGTGAGAATGTGTTGCTCCTGGTAGGGAAATGTTAGCAGTTGACTATGTCTTGTTACCCTAGTGAATTAATATAAGGAAACCTATATAGTGTGTTAGTGGGAGGATACTATCTCCAGTACCACTCATGCATTCCTTGGAATATTTATCTTAATATTAAACCCACATTTAAAGGTTGACTTAACCCTCTTAAAAGGTGCGAGGACTTCACTTCACTCAACATTTATATTATATAAAGTCAGCCTATGTTTACCATCTCGGCTGCTACAGTGGAATTGAATTGGCTCTATAAGAAATTAGGAGAAGAGTTTGAAGCACCAATGAAAACAAAGCTTAAGAGTCACTATAATTATGTAGGAGTACGTAGTGGAAAAGGATGATGATATTATGGACCCTAATGTGAGTTATAAGACAAAAGTAAAACATGTAGGCGTGTATGTAGTCAGCAGTTACATCGCATGGAACTAGGGTACAGGGGAATAATACATTTTCTTGGGAGTGTATAGTATGCACAACTGTGAAGGGTCAAAATCTATAAACATAGGCAAAGTTTGATGTATTCACTAAATTAACTAACTAAATAACTTGAACATAAATCTAGAAGAAGCTTCCCTATTTAAATGTATGGCTAAACTTTTGTATATAAAGATAACAAAGTCCGGAGCTGCAGTTAAAACTTCATTTTCTTTATTAATTTCTTAAAAGCGGTTACATGCACAGACACAAAAAAACACATGCCCTTAGTGTACAAAGCTTACGCGTTTCGGCTGAACCGCTGTACTCATAGCTTTCTCACCACCCTCTCACTAATGGGCTATTTAAGAGGATTAAAATCATCTGATTCGTTAGGGTTTCATGTTTAAATTAACTGTTTCATTGCTATACTGTTTAGCCACAATACAACTAGGCTTATTAGCCCTACAATCTGAACAGAGCTAAACGTTAGACAAAAGCAATACATATAACACACCTTTATACATTGAATGCAACATTGAAATTTAAAGAAATAACTACACATAATAACAATACGCCCTATTTGCATACATCATTTATAATACAAAAGCAAACTATTTGTTCACACTTAGTAAGCTTTAATGTGGATGGCAATCCTGTTAGTTATGAACTTAAATAGTAATACCTAGCCATTGTGCTTCTGCAGTGTACAAACACTTTACCATATGCACACATAATGTATTTCAAATTAACTTATTGTGCGAACTTAAAGTTGCTATTTGATTTCAAATGAATATTCCTGAACTCTTCAGCTACGGGGCCACATAAAGAAACATTTTTTTATATATGGGACTCACTATTGTTCAAAAGCTGATAAATATATATATGTAGGAATGTTCCGTTTTATTTGGAATTTCTAAAAAAGGGGAGGTATTATTTTACAAAGTGTAGCTGAATTTGACCAACTTGTATCATTGCTTAAATAGAATTAATAGATTCCTATCTCAAACACCTTCCCCATCCAAATCAGAAGCCACTGACAAGCAAATGTGTCAGATATACTTTTATTTGGAGAGGCAGGAACTATATAGCTGAAATAAGTACCAGAATTATTACTGACTACTACCAGAGTTCTCAACTTCAAAATGACTCTGGTAGTACAGACTAATTCCAAAAATTAATGAGATCATAGGAAGAATTCAATCCTTTCAGGTACCTAGTCTGAAGATGAAAAATCCAGAACACCTCCCTCTTGGCCAGTGCTTGATCCCTATCCCCCTCCTCTTTGTTTGGTATTAACTATTTCAATAATGGTCCATTTAAAGCTCTTGGCTTGTTTATTGTGGACCATATTGAAATGTTGTACCAGGGGGGTGGTCAAGACACCGGCCTTAATGTCCGAGAGGTGTTCCCTGATGCGTATGTGTGTTTCTCTGGATGTCATACCTACGTACTGTAGGTGACAATCTCCACAGCCTGCTAGATAAATAGTATATCTGCTTCTACAGTTCATACACCTGCTATGCTTGTATGTCCTATTTGTTGCCTCACTTTTAAAACCCTCACCTACTGTGACATATTCACAGGCTTTGCAGGAGTGGTTATTGCATCTGAATACACCCTTAAAGCGTAGCCAAGAGCTTTGATCGTCCGTTTGCAATACTTTGAGCTGTGTGGGTGCCAGAATGTTACCTAAGGAAACTCCTTTTCTAAAGGAACATTTGCATCCCTTTTCTACCGTCTCCACTAGAGCCTCATCTGCTGCTAATAGTCTGAAATTCTTCTGTACTATATGGCAGATTTTATGGTATTGCATACTGTAATCAGTAGTGAAGAAAATCCCTCTGTCGTTTTCTTTACTATATTCTGATTTCTCTAGCAGGGTCCATCTATCAATAGTGGCTACTTCCTGTCTCGTCTTTACAACTACATGTTGATTATAGCCCCTACTCAGTAGGCGCTCTGATAATTGATTGGCATGTATCTCATACTGCAGAGGATTACTACAGTTCCTCTTGAGTCTCGAGAACTGCCCCTTTGCCACTGACCTGAAAACTTGTTTTGGATGACTGCTCCTGGCATGGAGAAGTGTGTTGCCTGTTATAGGTTTTCTATAAACTTCAGTTTCAATTCCTACATTCGGTATACCAGTTAAGGTCAAATCTAGAAAATTAATTTTTGACTTATTGAGTTCAAAAGTAAACTCTAATCCTATTTCATTGGTATTTAGCCAGACAACAAATTCTGCTGCCATTTTTTTCCATGCCTCTCCACACCAGGAGCAGATCATCTATATAACGTTTATAAAAACGTATATGCTGTCTATAGGGGTTTTCACCCCCATAGATGCGGGACAGCTCCCACCACCCCATGAAGAGGTTGGCGAAAGAGGGCGCAAACTTTGCGCCCATAGCTGTCCCGCATCTCTGGAGGTAAAAAACTCCTTCAAAGGAAAAATAGTTGTGTGTCAACAGGAACTTAAGTATCCTCAGAACATAATGAACAAAATCATCTGAGTAGCCAGTGTTTCTGTACAAAAAGAATTCTATAGCCTCCATACTCCTATCATGGGGTATGGAAGTGTATAGCGCCCTGACATCAATTGTGAGCCATATATCAGATTCTTCCCAGTTCAAGTCTTTCATACGATTTAGAACATGGGTAGTATCCTGAAGGAAACTGGTAAGACCACCAACTAATGGCTGCAGGACACTGTCCAGCCATTGTGAGGTTCTTTCTAGTAGTGACCCTATTCCACTTACGATGGGTCTACCCGTGACTCCCTCCAGGGACTTGTGAACTTTAGGCAAGTGGTTAAATATTGGCATCACAGGGTTGTCTACCAGGAGGAAGTCACAGGTAGACTCATCCAAGATCCCCAAATCTTTACCGTCATCCAGGATTTGTGCCAAATCCCTTTTAAACCTGATGGTGGGATCTCCACCCAATTTCTGATAGAATTTCTCATTCTCCAGTTGTCTCTCTGCTTCTGCAATAAACTGAGATCTAGACATCACTACAACGGAACCACCCTTGTCAGCATTCCTTATTACCAAGTCTGTGTTTTTTTGTAACTTTTTCAGAACCTTCCTTTCCTTGGCATTCAAATTGTGCTGTCCATCTTGGGTGGTCCGGTGTAGCAATGTCAGATCTCTCTCCACCCTCGCCTGAAAGGTTTCCAAGATATTGCCCCTGCATTGAATGGGGTAAAACTTGGAACCTTCACTAAATCTTGGTACATTTGCAACTGTGGAACTATCCTCCACCATTCCCTCTTGCCACAAATCTTCCATTGTGGCTATATCACATGCCTCAGTGAAAGATATTTTTTTACTCATGTCTATCCTGTTGTCATTTTCTACCCAACTAGAGTGTTCAATTTCCTCAGTGTGCCTATTGAAAAAGATTTTTTTCAAAGTTAGTCCCCTGATTAATTTGTTTAAATCTATCAATGTATTGAAAAGGTTGAAGCTTTGTGAGGGAACAAAACCCAAACCTAAATTCAACCCCCTTAGTTCAATTTCAGTAAGGGTATAATCAGACAGATTTATGACATTATTTCCTATTGGTACTTGTTTCTGCATCTCCCTCTTCGAGTTGGATACCTGTTCTGATCTGAATGGCCCTCTGGTCCTCCTCTCCCTCGTCCCCTCCTTCTGGTTTTGTATGGGGGAGGGAAAAAAACCTGTTCCAAAACTAGCCTATCTTCCTGATCAATACTGGGGATGTCTCTCTGACTTTCCAATTGTACATTCTCAGAGGTATATTTAGATCCCCCTGTTTTTTGTTGTTTCTTAAGGATGGGCGGGATCTCTCTGGTCTTTGTCTTGGGTCTCACTACTGGATCCTCTACTGTGTTCGGAGTCACTGGGAAAGATTTCCCAACTGAATCCTCCCCACCTGACGCCGAACTCTCATCATATGACTCCGCCTCACTTTCGGAGAAGGTAACCTTTTTGTTACCAGGATCATTATCCTTATAGTCAGTATTAGAACCACTCCTGTTCTTATTATTCTTGTTACTGTTGTTATTATTAGAACCTCTGCCCCTTCCTCTTCCTCTTGTCCTATTATAGGCTCTATGACCTTCAGACCTGTCTTTTTTATTCCAAACAAAAATCCTGTTATCATCATAATCAGACTGATCCCTTAAGTACTTATTATGCTTAACCTCTATCAAAAATGCTTTAGTTTCTGCAATTGTTTTTTTCAAAATGCCATCATACTTGGCGTACTCCAAAGCACTTCTCCTTAAATTTAACTCCATTTATAGTAGTTCTATTTGTTGGGTTATAGTGTTAAGAGCTTTTGTTTTGAAGTGGACCAAGAGTTGCATTAAATGAAGGGAACAATCCGACAGGATAATGTTCCACTCGTTAATAAACTCTGAATCATCAGTATGGAACGTTGGGAATTTATTCACCCTAAGGCCCCTGGGAATAATTTTTAATTCATGATATTTGTTTAATGTCATAATATCCCACCTTAGCTTATTCTCTTTAATAAGTAGGAATTCCACCTCCTCAAACAATTTTACAAGGGGAAATTTAGATCTATCCGTACAGAAGATCTCATCCAAGTCCTGTGTACAACTACCCCTTTCCTGAGAAGTAATCAGTGAAAAGAATTCCCCTCCTTCCACCTCCATGATAGATGATACTAATTAATTAAATATTTCTCCCAACATGCACTACCCAAAAACTGAGTAACTTCGTGTTTGCACCTCCCTATTTGTTCCAAAGTATCTAATATACAGACTCTTCTGTATATTATATTTTGTAGCCAGACTGATGTAAACTATAAGAGCAGGCAGAACAATGGACAGATGTACAATAATTTTGACAGCAAACAAGGTAAGTTTAGTAAATTACATAACCTTAGTTCCTTAGTAAACAACTTGTATCTGCATATCTTAGGTAGGGTATTATTAAGTTCACCAATATGAACGTAAACAGTCAAAAAGCTTGAGAGTCTAGTAATGGTAGTGGGTCTTTATCGTGAATCCAGATATGATCAGTCATATGACCGGGATTCAGTCAAGCCTCTTTTTAACATACTTAAGACATACTAGGATCTCACTAAAACAGTTATGTAGTCACATGATTATCATACTATAATATAGGATGTCACCACCGAAACTTTACCCTACTCCAGTCTTCAAGTTTGTGTCAACCTGAGCGTCACCAAGGGAGTGCAGTTGCCTAGATAACTGCTTCAAGTTCGTTCCGGAGGAAGTCGGCTGTTCTGCTATGTCTGCAGGCTTCCAATGCTCTTAGAGGAGGTAGGAGTGCTGGCTCAAGTTGTTAATCAGTTTCTAGATGAATGTACATAAGGTGCTCTATTTCAACTGCATCGTGTTGGGAGCGAGTCTCACCTAAGCGATGCAACCACCACTTTGTTTTTCCTGACTTGATCTCTCTCCACTCACTCTCTGCTACAGCTACTACGTTTTCGCATGTGGACCGGGTCAGCTCCTCCGGAACGCTGGTCCTCTGCAATGTCTGGTATGAAGTTTCAATTAAGTCACAAGCATTTCTCTTGTAAAGGTGTATCCAGTCCACGGGTTCATCCATTACTTGTGGGATATTCTCCTTCCCAACAGGAAGCTGCAAGAGGACACCCACAGCAGAGCTGTCTATATAGCTCCTCCCCTAACTGCCACCCCCAGTCATTCTCTTGCAGCTCTCGACAAGAAAGGAAGTATAAAGAGAGATTTGGTGACTTAGTGTAGTTTTAACCTTCAATCAAAAGTTTGTTATTTTTAAACGGTACCGGCGTTGTACTGTTTTTACTCTCAGGCAGAAATTGGAAGAAGACTTCTGCCTGGAGGTTTGATGATCTTAGCGGTTTGTAACTAAGGTCCATTGCTGTTCTCACACATAACTGAAGAGTATGGAAAGAAAACTTCAGTTGGGGGGACGGTCTGCAGATTGCCTGCTTTGAGGTATGTTCAGTATATTTTTTTCTAGAGAGATGATAAGGTCTAGAAAATGTTGACAGTGCCTGGTATATTTAAGGTAAGCCTGATACAGTGATTTAACAACTGGGATCATGCTTGCAAAAAGGGATAATATTCATGTTAAAACCTATATTACTTAGTGTAAAAACGTTTGCATGATTTATAAATAAAAACGTTTTTTCTCTGAGGGTGATAAATCTTTATTTGGGGCCTAATTTCCACATGGCTTGTTAGATTACTCCTAGGAGTACTTTTTTAAGGCCCTCTGAATGGTGGGAGGGGCCTATTTTCGTTTTCAGTCTGAGACATCCAGCTTCCCTGAAGGAGTCCTCTGGCTTATAGGACCTCTATAGAGGGTTTTGTTCCTGCAAAAATCGTTTTTAAGGGCAGGTAGGAGCCACAGCAGGGCTGTGGCAGTGTGTTTGACTGTTTGTTAACAGGTTTTAAGTTTTTCTAATTCGTTTTTGGGCCTGAGGGGTTAATCATCCATTTGCAAGTGGGTGCAATGCTGCTTTAGTCCCTTATACACACAGTAAAAATTTTGTAGAGTTTACTACTTTTTTTCACTGTTTTGCAGTTTATGTGGTAGGTTTTTTTTCTCTTAAAGGCACAGTACCGTTTTTTATTATTGCTTTTTTCACATTTATGAAAGTGTTTTCCAAGCTTGCTGGTCTCATTACTAGTCTATTAAACATGTCTGACATAGAGGAAACTCCTTGTTCATTATGTTTAGAAGCCATTGTGGAACCCCCTCTTAGAATGTGTACCAAATGCACTGACCTTTCTATAAGTTATAAAGACCATATTATGGGTTTTTAAGATTTATCACCTGAGGTTTCTGAGACTGACAAAAGGGAGGTTATGCCATCTAGCTCTCCCAATGTGTCAGAACCTATAACTCCCGCTCAAGGGACGCCAAGTACATCTAGCGCGTCCAATGCGTTTACTTTACAAAACATGGCGGCAGTTATGAATCATACCCTCACTGAGGTATTGTCCAAACTGCCAGGGTTACAAGGAAAGCGAGACAGCTCTGGGGCTAGAACAAATACAGAGCTCTCTGACGCTTTAGTAGCTATGTCTGATATACCCTCACAATGTGCAGAAGTTGAAGCAGGAGAGCTTCTATCTGTGGGTGACTTCTCTGATTCAGGGAAGGCGTTACTTCAGTCTGACTCTGAAATGACAGCATTTAAATTTAAGCTTGAACACCTCCGCGTGTTGCTCAGGGAGGTTTTAGCGACTCTGGATGACTGTGACACCATTGTAGTCCCACAGAAATTGTGTAAAATGGACAAATACTTTGCAGTGCCTGTTTACACTGATGTTTTTCCAATCCCTAAGAGGTTTTCAGAAATTATTACTAAGGAATAGGATAGACCAGGTTGTGCCGTTCTCTCCCCCTCCTGCTTTTAAGAAAATGTTTCCTATAGATGCCGCTACACGGGATTTGTGGCAGACGGTCCCTAAGGTGGAGGGAGCAGTCTCTACCCTAGCTAAGCGTACAACTATTCCTGTCGAGGACAGTTATGCTTTCCTAGATCCTATGGATAAGAAATTATAGGTTTTCCTTAAGAAAATCTTTATACAACAAGGTTTTATTCTCCAGCCTCTTGCATGCATTGCCCCAGTCACTGCTGCAGCGGCTTTCTGGTTCGAGTCTCTGGAGGAGGCTTTACATGTAGAAACCCTGTTGGATGATATCCTTGACAGGCTTAAAGCTCTTAAGTTAGTCAATTCATTTATTTCTGACTCCGTTTTTCATTTAACCAAGCTAACGGCTAAAAATTCAGGTTTTGCCATTCAGGCACGTAGGGCACTATGGCCTAAATCCTGGTCAGCTGATGTCACTTCAAAGTCTAAACTTCTCAAGATCCCCTTCAAAGGGCAGACCCTATTTGGGCCTGGACTGCAGGAGATCATTTCTGATATCACTGGAGGAAAAGGCCACGCCCTTCCCCAGGATAGGTCCAACAAGTTAAGGATCAAACAGACTAATTTTCGTTCCTTTCAAAACTTCAAGAGTGGCGCAGCTTCATCTTCCTCTTCTTCAAAACAAGAGGGAAATTTTGCCCAGTCCAAGCTAGTCTGGAGACCTAACCAGGCTTGGAACAAGGGGAAACAGGCAAAAAAAAGCCTGCTGCTGCCTCTAAGACAGCATGAAGGAGTAGCCCCCGATCCGGGACCTGATCTAGTGGGGGGCAGACTTTCTCTCTTCACCCAGGCTTGGGCAAGAGACGTCCAGGATCCCTGAGCTCTGGAGATTGTTTCCCAGGGATATCTAGACAACATCCTGATGCAGGCGTCAACTTTTCAAATCACCAGGTCCCATACGGACATTGTTCTGGCATTCCTAAGGTCTCATGGGTGGAAGGTGGAAGGTGAACGAAGGAAAGAGTTCTCTCTCACCTCTCACAAGAGTTTCCTTCGTAGGAACTCTGATAGATTCAGTAGAAATGAAGATTTATCTGACAGAGGTCAGGTTGTCAAAACTTCTAACTTCCTGCCGTGCTCTTTATTCCATTTCTCGTGTATGCTCAGTGTATGGAGGTAATCGGATTAATGGTAGCGGCAATGGACATAGTTCCGTTTGCCCGCCTACATCTCAGACTACTGCAACTTTGCATGCTCAATCAGTGGAATGGGGATTACACAGATTTGTCCCCTCTACTAAATCTGGATCAAGAGACCAGGGATTCTCTTCTCTGGTGGCTATCTCGGGTCCATCTGTCCAAGGGAATGAGTTTCCGCAGGCCAGAATGGACTATAGTAACGACAGATGCCAGCCTTCTGGGCTGGGGTGCAGTCTGGAACTTCCTGAAGGCTCAGGGTTCGTGGACTCAGGAGGAGGCCCTCCTTCCGATAAACATTCTGGAACTAAGAGCGATATTCAATGCTCTTCAGGCTTGGCCTCAGCTAGCTGCGGTCAGGTTCATCAGATTTCAGTCGGACAACATCACGACTGTAGCCTATATCAACCATCAGGGGGGAACAAGGAGCCCCCTGGCAATGTTGGAGGTTTCAAAGATAATTCTATGGGCAGAGGTTCACTCTTGCCATCTCTCAGCTATCCATATCCCAGGAGTAGAGAACTGGGAGGCGGATTTTCTAAGTCGGCAGACTTTTCATCCGGGGGAGTGGGAGCTCCATCCGGAGGTATTTGCCCAGTTGATCCAACTTTGGGGCAAACCAGAACTGGATCTCATGGCGTCTCGTCAGAACGCCAAGCTTCCTTGTTACGGGTCCAGGTCCAGGGTTCCCAAGGCAGGGCTGATAGATGCTCTAGCAGCGCCCTGGTCCTTCAGCCTGGCTTATGTTTTTCCACCATTTCCTCTGCTCCCTCGTCTGATTGCCAAGATCAAGCAGGAGAGAGCTTCAGTGATCATGATAGCCCCTGCGTGGCCACGCAGGACTTGGTATGCAGATCTGGTGGACATGTCATCCTTTCCACCATGGACTCTGCCGCTAAGGCAGGACCTTCTACTTCAAGGTCCCTTCAAACATCCAAATCTAATTTCTCTACGTCTGACTGCTTGGAGATTGAACGCTTGATTCTATCAAAGCGTGGTTTTTCCGAATCGGTCATTGATACCTTAATTCAGGCTCGAAAGCCTGTCACCAGGAAAATCTATCATAAGATATGGTGTAAATATCTTCATTGGTGTGAATCCAAGGATTACTCATGGAGTAAGGTCAGGATTCCTAGGATATTATCATTTCTCCAAGAAGGATTGGAGAAGGGTTTGTCAGCTAGTTCCTTAAAGGGACAGATTTCTGCTCTGTCTATTCTTTTGCACAAACGTCTGGCTGAGGTTCCAGACGTTCAGGCTTTAGTTAGAATCAAGCCTGTGTTTAAACCTGTTGCTCCGCCATGGAGTTTAAATTTAGTTCTTAAAGTTCTTCAAGGGGTTCCATTTGAACCTTTGCATTCCATAGATATTAAGCTTTTATCTTGGAAAGTTCTGTTTTTAGTAGCTATCTCCTTGGCTCAAAGAGTTTCAGAGTTATCTGCTTTACAATGTGATTCCCCTTATCTGATTTTCCATGCAGATAAGGTAGTGTTACATACCAAACCTGGGTTTCTTCCTAAGGTGATATCTAATAAGAATATCAATCAGGAGATTGTTGTTCCTTCACTATGTCCTAATCCTTCTTCAAAGAAGGAACGTCTATTACACAATCTTGATGTGGTTCGTGCTTTAAAGTTTTATTTACAAGCTATGATGGATTTTCGTCAAACATCTGCTTTGTTTGTTGTCTACTCTGGACAGAGGAGAGGCCAAAAGGCTTCGGCAACTTCTCTTTCTTTTTGGCTAAGAAGTATAATACGTTTAGCTTATGAGACTGCTGGCCAGCAGCCTCCTGAAAGAATTACAGCTCATTCTACTAGAGCAGTAGCTTCCACATGGGCTTTTAAACATGAGGCCTCTGTTGAACAGATTTGTAAGGCGGCGACTTGGTCTTCGCTTCATACCTTTTCTAAATTCTATAAATTTGATACTTTTGCTTCTTCTGAGGCTATTTTGGGGAGAAAGGTCTTACAGGCAGTGGTGCCTTCCGTTTAAGTTCCTGCCTTGTCCCTCCCTTCATCCGTGTCCTAAAGCTTTGGTATTGGTATCCCAAAAGTAATGGATGATCCCGTGGACTGGATACACCTTTACAAGAGAAAACAAAATTTATGCTTACCTGATAAATTTATTTCTCTTGTGGTGTATCCAGTCCACGGCCTGCCCTGTCTTTTTTAAGGCAGGTGTTTTTTTTTATTTTTAAACTACAGTCACCACTGCACCCTATAGTTTCTCATTTTTTCTTGCTTGTCTTCGGTCGAATGACTGGGGGTGGCAGTTAGGGGAGGAGCTATATAGACAGCTCTGCTGTGGGTGTCCTCTTGCAGCTTCCTGTTGGGAAGGAGAATATCCCACAAGTAATGGATGAACCCGTGGACTGGATACACCACAAGAGAAATAAATTTATCAGGTAAGCATAAATTTTGTTTTTTAGCTGCCGGACTCACATTAACTGTAATGGTGGGAAGTAGGTCGCTATTATTAGAATGGTTGAGATATACATTTGCGCTAAAGCACTCAGCAATTTGTTGTGTTAGCTGAATAAAATGTTCATCCAGTAAGGCACTTAGATCTTTTAGTAGCAATTGAATAGTGAGTTCCATGGCCCGTAAGGCTCAATTATCAGCATAAGAGAGGCTGTATTACTCATCTTATGGGGGGGGGGGGGGGGTTGTTGAAGATGTAAGAGGCCGTCACCAAATATCCAGTGGTCCAGACCAGGTTTGCAAGTTGATAGTTTAAAGCAATATCGATATCATCCGGTAGAACAAGTATTAGGATTCAAATATGTTGTTTCCAAAGTCGGATGTTAAATATATTTTTAGATAATTGCCGGATTATTCAAAATCTGCTCCTTTTTTTTTTTAAAGTTGAATATATTCGTTCCCTTTTAAAAAAAGGTTTTGCTTACTTTAGAAGTTAAATACTCTAAGGATTCTGAGGATAAGGCTTTTAACCGGTTAGATTCAGTCTATAAGACTGTTGCTAAAACCCCTGAGGTTTTTCCTATTCCAGATGCTGATTCTGAAATAGTGTCTAGGGAATAGACTAAGCCAGGTAATTATTTTAATCTTTCTGCAAAGTTTAAGACATTATACCTGTTAGAGGACTCCTCTAGGACCACGACCCTCTTGTTCTCCTCTGCTTCAGGACTCTGGTATCTGCACTGCAAAGTTGTTACAAGTACTTGGAGAGCCGTTTCACAAAATACACAAGGATATGTTTGCAGAACAACTCTAACTTTATTGGTCAGGTTAGCCAGTTTATATACATTCGAGAATACATTGAAATCTGTAGTCATTAGCTCATTTCTAAGATAAGGAAAAACATCTGGCATCCTGTAAGTTGTACATCACATTTGTCAGATATCCTTGCAGACAAGAGTTACAGCATATAGGTTTAACAAGTGACATATTCATAATTACATCATTTCACATGGTATTTCTATAAGAACAAAGAAAGTCATAGAAAATATAATTGGAATAAAAGGAGTGTTAGGGAGTCATTTCTACAGGAATACCTAACTACAGATAAACAGTAACTGGGCCTCCTAGCCCAGCACAAATCACAGCCGTTTGACATCTTGTAGAGATAACAATGCACATCTTCAGGGTCATTCTCAGGGCTATTATATCTATGCAAGTCTCCCTAACATCAGCATATTTCTTACTACATAATAAACCACTATAATAAAAGTCTAATCATTACAAAATGGATGCTAATCATCACAAGATGGCTGCCGTCAGGTTCATATTACCCCTAACATACCATCCTTTTATTCTAACAGAATAACATAAAAATAGACTGGCATAGAAAAGTAGTAAAGCCTTATATTATGGTAACAGAACTCTGTGAGAATACTAAAGAAAAAAATATTTGCATGTCGTGATATACTTTTATAGGCTAATTGTCACTGCATATTGGTACAGTCCCTCCAATACCTTCCATCTATCTTCCAGCCTTCCCAAAACTACCGGTCCACCGGCACAGAGACCCAACCAGCCCCCCATCTACCCCCAAACAACTCTGCATCTTCTATCTCTCCACCTGCATTGCTAGCACCCCCCAATATGTCCAACAGTTCCTTTTAAAGCATGACATAGCAACAGCACAACTGTCTCTAGGTGGCCTCTGATCACATTAAGAACAGTCTTTGTCCATTTGAGAGCGCTGCACCTTGACACTTTGCTATAATACAGTTCTCCAACAGTTCATTTGCAGTAGGGGTGCTTATCCACGGTTCTTCCGCAGGGAGATACTGGAAATCTGATGGTTTGTTCATGGGGTAGAAAAGGCAACCAGTGGATACCCATGGCAAGCAGACACTCGAGTCACAGGGAGTCTAGGAAGCAAACAGAAACAGTACAGGATGAGTACACACCGCAATACAATCACAATTATGTCCAAATAAAACGTCACTTTCATCCTATGTCATATAAAATCAAACAAAACATTGTTGATATATAATACAAACTAAATACATTGATATTTCTCAGAGAATAATTTACAACTCCCAATACACTTTTAAATGATACTTCATGAATATTAAGCAAGTGAAAACCTGTCAGACTTCATCAAGGGCCTGAATGGTTATGCTAAAACTTATGCTAAGGCCTGCCCTGTAGCAAAAATGGAAAAAAAAAAGAAAACAGTCAATAAAAATAAATGAATTTCTTTACACTGTCACTTTGAACTTCTAAAAATAAAAGAACCTCGTGTTGCTTTATTCTGGATGGCTGCTATCTATAATGTTTATAATTCTCCAGCCTAAATTCTCTCACACTCCTGTATGAGGAAAGCATACAATCATAACATCATTTAAAACTACAAAATCTCTTAAAGGTAAACACTTCTTTATGGTAAGATAATTCCTTTCTTTGACAAACCTCTGGAATGACCAAATTCACTTTGCAGATACCATACCAATTAATAAAAGGGAAAAATACATTTGCTTTCATAACATAGCTCCAATAAGAGCCATGGCATGTAGAAAATATACTATCAATATGACTATAATTATGATACTCCCTAAACAAATATTTATCTGTCTAATTAATATAAACTTCTAGCGGAGACATGTCCTCATTATGTTCCACAGGGTGGAGGGTCTAAAATATTCTGATATATTTCAGCATTTTCTTTAAATTATAAAAGTGCAAACATATTTTCTATACTCAGTGGACCATTCAATAGGTTACAATACTGCACAGTTCACAGTTACATTTATCTAAAAATTACTATGTTAAGCACATAGATTACAATGTGCACTAATACCAATGAAGCATATGATGTCTTATACCCAATATGATCAATAAAAATAAAACAAATACAAGAGAATACAAAACAAGCAATATAAGGAATGGAGTTAAAACAATACACCCCTAATTTAATTGGTTGACCCTGTAACAGCTTAACAGGACCTCCATATCGAGCGGTAAGGCACAGTCCAGAGAAGGATAGTCTTTATGTCCTGAAGACACACATCAGAGGAGACAGTCATGGATTACCCAGAGTCCAGTTCTGGGGCTGGTACCAGCATGCAAAGCAAAGAATGGATCCAAAGATAGTTCAGTAACTTTTTTTACTGCAGTATGGTGGTTAAAACAAGCTTGACAAAAGGTCTTTCATTTTCGTCTTTTCTTTCTTTAAAGGTTTACTTGCTTTCAATCTTTAATCTTTTGAAGAGTGCACTTATGGAATTTTATCTGTACAGATTTTACCTAAATATGGAAAAAACTCAAAAATAATTCCGTTAGTGTTTTTAATTTCTGGATACAGCTGCATGATCTCATCCTGCAAATACAAATATAGTGTTAAGAACCAAATATAGAAAAATTTAGGGCACAGCTGGTGGTTAGGCAATAACATTGTAAGAGAAGATTCAAAACGTTTTAGGTTCACCTTCTTACCTAAAAACAATCACCCCTATCACATAAAGATACTCATCAATACTTCCCCCTTGTTTGCGTGAAACATCCCATGTGGCATGCAAACACAACATAACAAAAAACGAAAAGACAAATTATGCACTCCACTCATGCATGCAGAATACAATTCTCAATAGCAAGCAAAATCAAATACACCTCCACATGCAATATTCCATTCATACAGCACCTTACCACACGCATTCACGAAAAATAAAAACACAACATTCTCTTAGAAAACACTTAAACCAATTGTCCATTTTACAAAACAAAACATGAACAGCCGACACAAACTTTTAACAACCAAAATTAACCTGAAATTCAAAACCAATTCTGCCATTCCCTGAAACGCAGCACTCGCAAAACACTACAAAATAATTAAAATCCTAAAACAACCATCTATACCGTGGTTCTGCAAATTCTACCATGCACAATTCTATGAGATCACACTAATAATGCAATCACCGCAGATGCTCAATAAACTCCAGTTGCATATTTACACATAAAATCCCTAACCATAAATTTACAAAAGAACACACAAACACCTAAGTATCCAATGGGAATAATTAGATAATAATGATACAGCCACTGTTCTATATAGCTCCTGCTCACATGCACCATGCAAATCCACTATTAAAGGGACATTTTACTATAAATTAAACTTTCATTATTCAGATAGGACTTTTAATTTTAATCAACTTTCCAATTTACTTTTATCATCAAATTTTTTCTTGGTATTCTTAGTTTAAACTAAACATAGGTAGGCTCATATGCTAATTTCTAAGCCTTTGAGGGCTGCCTCTTATCACAGGCTTTTTAAAATCTCTTTCCAACACAGAGAGACAAAGTACACGTGGGCTATATAGATAACACTGTGTTCAGGCACAGGGGGTCATCCAAGATCCAGCACAAAACAATGCTAAATTTAAGACAATAGACCATAAACAGTCACAGTCATGTGACCAGGGAGCTGGAAGAATGCCCCTAGACACAAGGCCACTACAGAGGCAAAAAGCATACCAATACAACTGTGTTGGCCATGCAACACTGGGGAATGGGTAATAAAGGGACTATCCATCCTCAAAACAATAACAATTATATGGTAGACTGTCCCTTTAAGTAAATCAGATGTGGCACAAATAATTTGTGAAAAGCTGCTAGAATCCAGTCTATACTTTTACATAACCAAAATTTTAATAACAACACAAATATTTGATTTAACTTTGCTTATAATTTGATATTCACCATTCTGCAGCTCTCTAGCCAAATGTAACAAATGTATATAACAAAAAAATAAAATAAGCTCTCTTCAAAAAAAATAATAATAAAAATTTCCCCTTTAAATTATTCCCAATGAGCCATTGGCCTTACTTATAATAAAAATGTATACTGACATTCATTAAATAGCCGAAGCAAGCATAACCAGCATAAAAACACACTCACAGTGGGATGCAGGCTAGTTAAAGGGACATTTGACTCAAATTAAAAATTATCTTTAATTGAAACTGCTGACACAGTTACATATACTAGTGTTAGGCTTACAGTAAACCTCATTGTCTTCTCTGTAAATATTTCCTTAAAATCTCAGATTTTATATCAGTTTGCCTGTATCCCTTTAAATATTTTCACTCCTCTGTCTTTTTTTTTTTTTTTTTTTTTTTTTTTTAGTCTCACAGATCGTAACACTAAGATTGTAGACAACTTGCATTACAGAGAGAATTCAGTTACACTGCAAAAGAAATATCTGCTAACTAAATGGCAGATTTAAAAAGAATACAAAGAAAGGTCCCAAAAAATATATATTTTGCAAACTACTAATACAGTGTTATTGCTGCTAATAAAATGACAATTTTCTAGTGCTCTGTCTACACACTGAGTTCTGATTTTACAGACAAACAATTCAACCCATTACAATTTACTTCATATATACACAAACTTGCAAATGCAACTTCTCCTACATTTTAAACTATTCAGCTTGTATCACAAGTCATTACAAATACATTAATATAAAACAATTTTACAGTACACTGTCCCTTTAAGGACTAACCATTCATTACATAAATTACATATGTATATTCTAACCATAATTTAGGCTGCTTGTATGATTTACCACACAAATTTCACCTCTGTATTGTAGCCTGCCCTGCAGATTAATTTACTTGCAACAAAAACGGACGCACTTTTAAATAAACTTTCAATTACAGCTTATAACTATATGTCATTGGGTGCACCAACTCTGTGCACAGACCTTACAAATACAACATACGTCAACCCATTAA
This sequence comes from Bombina bombina, assembly GCF_027579735.1. Classification (NCBI taxonomy): domain Eukaryota; kingdom Metazoa; phylum Chordata; class Amphibia; order Anura; family Bombinatoridae; genus Bombina; species Bombina bombina. Next base: position 939,061,525 of record NC_069499.1, read on the forward strand.
TCATACCAGAAACAGTTTCATATTTACCAGAGCGTGACAAAAAAAATCACACACACCATCGCACTTTCAAAGCCACTCTCAAAGCCGTTACTTGCCACACAATTATCACTTAAAACTAAAACTGCACATGAATACCACATACTTAAAACATGCTGGTGACTTTAAAATACAGTTATATAAAATAACATTACAACATATTTTCTTAAAACGTCTTATTTCCCAGCAGGGAAACAGAAAGAAACAGTTTCATTTGTACAGCTATACAGACAAGCTCATTTCATCTCGCATACCAGAGATTCACTCCCCCCCTTTTTTTTTTTTTTTTTCAGGAAAACATATATTTATTAATTTTCCTCCAAATTTAAAATGTATTTGTATATATCTGAATCTGAAAAGATTGGCCATGTCCTCACAAATTGAGATAAATACATTTCAAATAATTAAATCTGTTACACTTAAATCTCCCTTTCATTACTGCACACACACATACAACGGAACAGTTTTTTTTTAAATTTCTCTGCACTGACTCTACACAGCTGCTCACTGACAGATCTTTTTATGATCCCCCCTCCCTCTCTAGAGTGGGTGCCTTTCTGCCTGAAATAAACTTTTTCTTTAACAACACAAAAAGAGCAGCAGTAATAAAATGCACAGTCACTTAATATATATTTTAAGCACAAAACAGCACAGTAATTATATAGCAATAAAAAAAGCAAACTTTAAAAGCAATTAGAAAATGTAAAGGTAATACAGCAATTTGAAGTGTGCAAGCAGAAAAACAAATGCAATACAGCAAGTTCAGTTTATAGCAAGCATGAAAGAAACAGATTGCGCATAGACAAAGATAGCAAAACAATTTCCAGGCCGATACCAGAGTTTATGGATAATATGCAATAATTTTATGAATTATACCCCTTTATTTTACAACATATATACCGCATACAACACTATATACTTCAAATACCACATTAAATCCTTATATTCCAACAGAGACTCGAACTCCGTTTTAACCTTAAAATACTATATTTTAACCAATAAAAAACATATGTCTCTAGAGGACTCTAACCTCATCATATGTCACTGGAGGCCTCTAACCTCATCATATGTCACTGGAGGCCTCTAACCTCCGACACTATTTAATATCAAAGAACCAATAAATATGTATCATCAGAGGACTCTAACCTCAGATATCATATCTAATCAATAAACCATGTATCACTTGGAGGCCTCTAACCTCAGATACTAAAAACAACGTTTACCAAAAAAAAAAAAAACACCTTAAATATACATATATACACAACATACACAGATATGCATAACATACATACACATTCCCCACTATATATATTTTTTTTTTATAGATAACCTGAGTGTCTGGTCCTATAGGGTTCTAGTTTGACAATGGGTAAGCAAAAACAGTGAAAAACAAGTGTTTTACTTACCCCTTGACAAGCTATCACTTCTGGACACCATTTGTTAGAGGACTCCTCTAGGACCATGACCCTCTTGTTCTCCTCTGCTTCAGGACTCTGGTATCTGCACTGCAAAGTTGTTACAAGTACTTGGAGAGCCGTTTCACAAAATACACAAGGATATGTTTGCAGAACAACTCTAACTTTATTGGTCAGGTTAGCCAGTTTATATACATTCCAGAATACATTGAAATCTGTAGTCATTAGCTCATTTCTAAGATAAGGAAAAACATCTGGCATCCTGTAAGTTGTACATCACATTTGTCAGATATCCTTGCAGACAAGAGTTACAGCATATAGGTTTAACAAGTGACATATTCATAATTACATCATTTCACATGGTATTTCTATAAGAACAAAGAAACTCATAGAAAATATAATTGCAATAAAAGGATTGTTAGGGAGTCATTTCTACAGGAATACCTAACTACAGATAAACAGTAACTGGGCCTCCTAGCCCAGCACAAATCACAGCCGTTTGACATCTTGTAGAGATAACAATGCACATCTTCAGGGTCATTCTCAGGGCTATTATATCTATGCAAGTCTCCCTAACATCATCATATTTCTTACTACATAATAAACCACTATAATAAAAGTCTAATCATTACAAAATGGATGCTAATCATCACAAGATGGCTGCGGGGAACAAGATGGCTGCCGTCAGGTTCATATTACCCCTAACAATACCCCTTACCTGCCTCTAATATTGATCTGTGGGAGTCCCTAAAGTAGATGGAGCCATTTATACTTTGGCTAAGCGTACTACTATCCCTTTAAAATACAGTACTTATTTTAAGGACCCTTTAGATAGGAAGCTAAAATCCTTTCAAAAAAAGCGTCTTTCTGCAAGCAGGTTATTTGCTTAGGCCAGCTATCTCTATTGCTGAGGTAACTGCTGCTTTTTCTTACTGGTTAACTAGTCTTGCAGAGCAGTTTTCTAATGATTCTGCTAGTGATTTTTTGAACCTCTTAGGATTGCTTAAAAGTGCTAATTCCTTTATTTCTCTTGTAAGATGTATCGAGTCCACGGATTCATCCTTACTTGTGGGATATTCTCCTCCCCTACAGGCAGTGGCAGAGAGAGCACCCACAGCAGAGCTGCCTATATAGCTCCCCCCTTAGCTCCACCCCCCAGTCATTCTCTCTGCCTGCTTAACTGCTAGGAAGGGCAAAGAGGAGTGTGGTGACAAAAATGTTAGGTTTTTATTTTCTCAAGCAAAAGTTTGTTATTTTTAAATGGTACCGGTGTGTACTATTTACTCTCTGGCAGAAAAGGGATGAAGATTTCTGCAAGGAGGATGATGATCTTAGCACTTTGTAACTAAGATCCACTGCTGTTCTCACAAGGGCTGAAGAGTACAGGAAAACTTCAGTTGGGGGAACAGTTTGCAGGCTAAACTGCATTAAGGTATGTTCAGTCTATTTTTTTCAAGACAGAATATGTTATTTCTAGAAAAGGCTGGCAATATCCCCATGAGGGAAGGGTAAGCTGTATTCAGACACTTGGATAGGAATTTCAGCTTGCATGAAGGGCTCATTAGTTACTGGTGACACTGTTTGGTAAAAACGTTTTTGTTTATTCAGTGAATGATGCAATTATAACGTTTTTTTGAAGGGACTAAAGGGGTCATTGTTTCTTGTTTTTGAGTTTTCTAACCCACATGGTTAATTTAGAGACACTCTAGTGTTTGTCTGTTAGGCCTCAAATCATTGAGTGAGGTGGGAGGGGCCTATTTTCACGCCTCAGTTGTGCAGTTTCTTTTCCTCTGAGACTTCTAACTGCTTCTCCAGAGGTTCCTGCCATGTTTGAGGGCTGTAAAAGAAGTTTTTTCCCCACAAATTGTTCTGAAGGGCAGGTAGGAGCCACAGCAGAACTGTGGCAAAGTGCTGAAAGTCTTTCTTTCATGTAATTGGCAAGAGTCCATGAGCTAGTGACATATGGGATATACAATCCTACCAGGAGGGGAAAAGTTTCCCAAACCTCAAAATGCCTATAAATACACCACTCACCACACCCACAATTCAGTTTTACAAACTTTGCCTCCTATGGAGGTGGTGAAGTAAGTTTGTGCTAAGATTTCTACGTTGGTATGCGCTTCTCAGCTTTGTTGAAGCCCAATTCCTCTCAGAGTACAGCGAATGTCAGAGGGACATGAAGGGAGTATCACTTATTGAATACGATGATTTCCCAAACGGGAGTCTATTTCATGGGTTCTCTGTTATCGGTCGTAGAGATTCATCTCCTACCTCCCTTTTCAGATCGACGATATACTCTCAATTTACCATTACCTCTACTAATAACTGTTTTAGTACTGGTTTGGCTATCTGCTATATGTGGATGGGTGTCTTTTGGTAAGTATGTTTTTATTACTTAAGACACTCTCAGCTATGGTTTGGCACTTTATGCAATTATATAAAGTTCTAAATATATGTATTGTACTTATATTTGCCATGAGTCAGGTTCATGTATTTCCTTCTGCAGACTGTCAGTTTCATATTTGGGAATGTAAACACTTTAATAATTTTATTTCTTACCTGGGGTTTAGTCTTTTTTCAATTTGACTACTTTTTTGCAATTGCGGGTGTTAGGCCCGCGGGTGCGTCAAATGCTAGACTTTATTGCATCATTTTTGGTGCGAACTATTTTGGCGCGCAAAGATATGTTTATGATGCAACTTCATCATTTCCGGCATCATACGTGACGCCGAGACCTTTCACACGGCGGCGTCATTAGTGACGCAAGTGTATCATTTCCGGTCATTTTTGGCGCCAAAAAAGTTTACGTTACGTTGTGCGTCATACTTGGCGCCAAATTTTTTTCATTATTTCAATACCCCATTGATGTTTGCCTCCTGCTTTCTTCTCTATCAAGAGGCCTATGCTTTTGCATTTTTTCCCATTCTTGAAACTGTCATTTAAGGAAATAGATCATTTTGCTTTATATGTTGTTTTTTCTCTTACATTGAGCAAGATGTCCCAATCTGATCCTGTCTCTGAAGTTTCTGCTGGAACATTGCTGCCTGACATCGGTTCTACCAAAGCTAAGTGCATTTGTTGTAAAATTGTAGAAATTATTCCACCGAATGTCATTTGTAATAGTTGTCATGATAAACTTTTACATGCAGATAGTGTATCCATCAGTAATAGTACATTGCCAGTTGCAGTTCCTTCAACTTCTAATGTGCATTATATACCTGTAAATTTTAAAGAATTTGTTTCTGATTCTATTATGAAGGCTTTGTCTGCATTTCCACCTTCTAATAAACGTAAAAGGTCTTTTAAAACTTCTCATTTAGCTGATGAAATTTCAAATGACCAACAACATAATAATTCATCCTCTTCTGATGAGGATCTATCTGAAACAGAAGATCCTTCCTCAGATATTGACACTGACAAATCTACTTATTTATTTAAAATAGAGTATATGCGTTCTTTATTAAAAGAAGTGTTAATTACTTTGGATATTGAGATAACCAGTCCTATTGACGTTCAGTCTAATAAACGTTTAAATTCTGTTTTTAAACCTCCTGTGGTTTCCCCAGGTGTTTTTCCCATTCCTGAGGCTATTTCTGATATGATTTCTAGGGAATGGAATAAGCCAGGTACTTCCTTTATTCCTTCTTCAAGGTTTAAGAGATTGTATCCTTTACCAGCAAAATCTATAGAGTTTTGGGAAAAGATCCCCAAAGTTGATGGGGCTATTTCTACTCTTGCTAAACGTACCACTATTCCTATGGAAGATAGTACTTCCTTTAAAGGGACAGTCTAGTATAAATTAAACTTTCATTATTCAGATAGGACTTTTAATTTTAATCAACTTTCCAATTTACTTTTATCATCAAATTTGATTTTTTTTCTCTTGTTATTCTTAGTTGAAAGTTAACCTAGGTAGGCTCATATGCTAATTTCTAAGCCTTTGAGAGCTGCCTCTAATCACATGCTTTTTAAATCTCTTTTCAACACAAAGAGACAGAAAGTACACGTGGGCCATATAGATAACACTGTAATCAGGCACAGGGGGTTATTTAAGATCTAGCACAACACAATGCTAAATGAAAGACAATAGATAATAAACAGTCACAGTCATGTGATCAGGGGCTGGAAGAAGGTTTCTAGATACAAGGTAATCACAGAGGTAAAAAGTATATTAATATAACTGTGTTGGTTATGCAAAACTGGGGAATGGATAATAAAGGGATTATCTATCTTTTAAAACAATAACAATTCTATGGTAGACTGTCCCTTTAAGGATCCTTTAGATAGGAAGCTTGAATATTATCTAAGGAAGGCCTATTTATATTCAGGTCATCTTCTCAGACCTGCAATTTCTTTGGGTGATGTTGCGGCTGCATCAACTTTCTGGTTGGAAAATTTAGCGCAACATGATTTGGATTTTGACATATCTAGCATTGTTCGCTTACTGCAGCATGCTAATCATTTTATTTGTGATGCCATTTTTGATATCAAAATTGATGTTAGATCCATGTCTTTAGCTGTATTAGCTAGAAGAGCTTTGTGGCTTAAATCTTGGAATGCTGATATGACATCTAAATCTAGATTACTATCTCTTTCTTTCCAAGGTAATAATTTATTTGGTTCTCAGTTGGATTCTATTATTTCAACTATCACTGGAGGAAAAGGAGTTTTCTTTCATGTAATTAGCAAGAGTCCATGAGCTAATGACGTATGGGATATACATTCCTACCAGGAGGGGCAAAGTTTCCCAAACCTCAAAATGCCTATAAATACACCCCTCACCACACCCACAATTCAGTTTTACAAACTTTGCCTCCCATGGAGGTGGTGAAGTAAGTTTGTGCTAGATTTCTACGTTGATATGCGCTTCGCAGCAGGCTGAAGCCCGGTTTTCTTCTCAGAGTGCAGTGAATGTCAGAGGGATGTGAAGGGAGTATTGCCTATTTGAATACCATGGTCTTCCTCTAGGGGATCTATTTCATAGGTTCTCTGTTATCGGTCGTAGAGATTTCTTCTCCTACCTCCCTTTTCAGATCGACGATATACTCTTATATACCATTACCTCTACTGATTCTCGTTTCAGTACTGGTTTGGCTATCTACTATATGTAGATGAGTGTCTTGGGGTAAGTAAATCTTATTTCTATTTATGAGACTCAAAGCTATGGTTGGGCACTTTATATGTATATAAGTTCTAAATATATGTTTTAAAGTTATATTTGCCTTGATTCAGGATAATCAGTATTCCTTCTTTCAGACTGTCAGTTTCATTTTTTGGGAAAATGCATATGAATAAATATTTTTTCTTACCTTAGAAAATTCAAATTTACTTTTTTCCTTGCGGGCTGTTAGGCTCGCGGGGGCAGAAAATGGTTCAATTTATTGCGTCATTTTTGTCGCAACCTTTTTTGGCGCAAAATTTCGTCATTTCCGGCACCATAGTTGACGCCGGAAGTTTTCACGTGGTTGCGTCATTTTTGACGCATGTGTGTTACAGACTTTTTTGCGCCAAAAAATGTGGGCATCGTTTTTGGCGCCAAAAAATGTGGGCATCATACTTGGCGCCAAAAAAAGTGGGCGTCATACTTGGCGCCAGTTTTTTCACATTATTTCAGTCTCATTTTTTTTGTTGCTTCTGGTTGCTAGAAGCTTGTTTGTTTTGCATTTTTTCCCATTCCTGAAACTGTCATTTAACGAATTTGATAATTTTGCGTTATATGTTGTTTTTTCTATTACATATTGCAAGATGTCACAACCTGACCCTGGATCAGAATCTACTTCTGGAAAGACGCTGCCTGATGTTGGTTCTACCAAAGCTAAGTGCATTTGTTGTAAACTTTTGGTAACTGTTCCTCCGGCTGTAGTTTGTGTTAGTTGTCATGATAAACTTTCTAACGCAGATAATGTCTCCATTAGTAATAATTCATTACCTGTTGTTTTTCCTTCAACATCTAATGTTCTAGATGTTCCTGTTAATGTAAGAGAATTTGTTTCTAATTCTATTAGGAAGGCTCTGTCTGTTATTCCTCCTTCCAGTAAACGTAAAAGGTCTTTTAAAACTTCTCATATTTCAGATGAATTTTTAAATGACCGCCATCATTCTCAAGGGCATTATATGTCTACAATATACTTACAGGATGCATATCTTCATATTCCAATTCATCCAGATCACTATCAGTTCCTGAGATTCTCTTTTCTAGACAAGCATTACCAGTTTGTTGCTCTTCCGTTTGGCCTAGCAACAGCTCCAAGGATCTTTTCAAAGGTTCTCAGTGCCCTTCTCTCTGTAATCAGAGAACAGGGTATTGCGGTATTTCCTTATTTGGACGATATCTTGGTACTTGCTCAGTCTTTACATTCTGCAGAATCTCATACGAATCAACTTGTGTTGTTTCTTCAAAGACATGGTTGGAGGATCAATTTACCAAAGAGTTCCTTGATTCCTCAGACAAAGGTAACCTTTTTGGGTTTCCAAATAGATTCAGTGTCCATGACTGTGTCTCTAACAGAAAAGAGACGTCTGAAATTGGTTTCAGTTTGTCGAAACCTTCAGTCTCAATCGTTCCCTTCGGTAGCTTTGTGCATGGAAATTCTAGGTCTCATGACTGCTGCATCGGATGCGATCTCTTTTGCTCGTTTTCACATGAGACCTCTTCAGCTTTGTATGCTGAACCAATGGTGCAGGGATTATACAAAGATATCACAATTAATATCCTTAAATCCCAATGTTCGATCTTCTCTGACTTGGTTGTTGGATCACCATCGTTTAATTCAAGGGGCCTCTTTTGTTCGTCCAACCTGGACTGTGATCTCAACAGATGCAAGTCTTTCAGGTTGGGGAGCTGTATGGGGATCTCTGACAGCACAGGGGGTTTGGGAATCTCAGGAGGCGAGATTACCAATCAACATTTTGGAACTCCGTGTGATTTTCAGAGCTCTTCAGTTCTGTCCTCTTCTGAAGAGAGAATCGTTTATTTGTTTTCAGGCAGACAATGTCACAACCGTGGCGTATGTCAATCATCAAGGAGGGACTCACAGTCCTCAGGCTATGAAAGAAGTATCTCGGATACTTGTATGGGCGGAATCCAGCTCTTGTCTAATCTCTGCGGTTCACATCCCAGGTATAGACAATTGGGAAGTGGATTATCTCAGTCGCCAGACGCTACATCCGGGCGATTGGTCTCTTCACTCAGAGGTATTTCTTCAGATTGTTCAAATCTGGGGACTTCCAGAAATAGATCTGATGGCCTCTCATCTAAACAAGAAACTTCCCAGGTATCTGTCCAGATCCAGGGATCCTCAGGCGGAAGCAGTGGACGCGTTGTCGCTTCCTTGGAATTATCAACCTGCTTATATCTTTCCGCCTCTAGTTCTTCTTCCAAAAGCTATTTCCAAGATCCTAATGGAGCGTTCGTTTGTATTGCTGGTGGCTCCAGCATGGCCTCACAGGTTTTGGTATGCGGATCTCGTTCGGATGGCCAGTTGCCAACCTTGGACACTTCCGTTAAGGCCAGACCTTCTATCTCAAGGCCCATTTTTCCATCAGGATCTCAAATCATTAAATTTGAAGGTATGGAGATTGAACGCTTAATTCTTAGTCATAGAGGTTTCTCTGACTCAGTGATTAATACTATGTTACAGGCTCGTAAATCTGTGTCTAGGAAGATTTATTACCGAGTCTGGAAGACTTACATTTCTTGGTGTTCTTCTCATAAATTCTCTTGGCATTCTTTTAGAATTCCTAGAATTTTACAGTTTCTTCAGGATGGTTTGGATAAGGGTTTGTCTGCAAGTTCCTTGAAAGGACAAATCTCTGCTCTTTCTGTTCTTTTTCACAGAAAGATTGCTAAACTTCCTGATATTCATTGTTTTGCACAGGCTTTGGTTCGTATCAAGCCTGTCATTAAGTCAATCTCTCCTCCTTGGGGTCTTAATTTGGTTCTGAGGGCTTTACAGGCTCCTCCGTTTGAACCTATGCATTTTCTGGATATTAAATTACTTTCTTGGAAAGTTTTGTTCCTTTTGGCCATCTCTTCTGCTAGAAGAGTTTCTGAGTTATCTGCTCTTTCTTGTGAATCTCCTTTTCTGATTTTTCATCAGGATAAGGCGGTGTTGCGGACTTCATTTAAATTTTTACCTAAAGTTCTGAATTCTAACAACATTAGTAAAGAAATTGTTGTCCCTTAATTGTGTCCTAATCCTAAGAATTCTCTGGAGAGATCTTTACATTCTTTGGATGTGGTTAGAGCTTTGAAATATTATGTTGAAGCTACTAAAGGTTTCAGAAAGACTTCTAGTCTATTTGTTATCTTTTCTGGTTCCAGGAAAGGTCAGAAGGCTTCTGCCATTTTGTTTGGCATCTTGGTTAAAGTCTTTGATTCATCATGCTTATGTAGAGTCGGGTAAGTCCCCGCCTCAAAGGATTACGGCTCTTTCTACTAGGTCAGTTTCTACTTCCTGGGCTTTTAGGAATGAAGCTTCTGTTGATCAGATTTGCAAAGCAGCAACTTGGTCTTCTTTGCATACTTTTAATAAATTCTACCATTTTGATGTTTTCTTTTCTTCTGAAGCAGTTTTTGGTAGAAAAGTACTTCAGGCAGCTGTTTCAGTTTGATTCTTCTGCTTATTATTTCATTTTTTTGATTTGGGTTGTGGATCTTTTTCAGCGGAATTGGCTGTCTTTATTTTATCCCTCCCTCTCTAGTGACTCTTGCATGGAAGTTCCACATCTTGGGTATCTGCTATCCCATACGTCACTAGCTCATGGACTCTTGCTAATTACATGAAAGAAAACATAATTTATGTAAGAACTTACCTGATAAATTCATTTCTTTCATATTAGCAAGAGTCCATGAGGCCCACCCTTTTTTTGTGGTGGTTATGATTTTTTTGTATAAAGCACAATTATTCCAATTCCTTATTTTTTATGCTTTCGCTCCTTTCTTATCACCCCACTTCTTGGCTATTCATTAAACTGAATTGTGGGTGTGGTGAGGGGTGTATTTATAGGCATTTTGAGGTTTGGGAAACTTTGCCCCTCCTGGTAGGAATGTATATCCCATACGTCACTAGCTCATGGACTCTTGCTAATATGAAAGAAATGAATTTATCAGGTAAGTTCTTACATAAATTATGTTTTTTTGCCTCAGGATAAAAAACCTAAGGGTAAATCTAAGGCTTCTAACCGTTTTCGTTCCTTTCGTCAGAATAAGGAACAAAAACTCAATCCTCCTCCCAAGGAATCTGCTTCCAGTTGGAAGCCTTCCTCAAATTGGAATAAATCCAAGCCATTTAGGAAACCAAAGTCTGCCCCTAAGTCCGCATGAAGGTGCGGCCCTCATTCCAGCTCAGCTGGTAGGGGGCAGATTAAGGTTTTTCAAGGATTTTTGGATAAAATCAGTCCAAAATAATTGGATTCAGAGCATTGTCTCTCAAGGGTATCGAATAGGATTCAAAATAAGACCTCCTGTGAGAAGATTTTTTCTCTCACACATCCCTGTAAATCCAGTAAAATCTCAGGCTTTTCTGAAGTGTGTTTCAGACCTGGAGTCTTCAGGGGTAATAATGCCAGTTCCTCTTCAGGAACAAGGTTTGGGGTTTTATTCAAACCTATTCATTGTACCAAAGAAAGAAAATTTGTTCAGACCAGTTCTGGATCTGAAAATTTTGAATCGTTATGTAAGAGTACCAACTTTCAAGATGGTGACTATAAGGACTATTCTGCCTTTTGTTCAGCAAGGACATTATATGTCCACAATAGACTTGCAGGATGCATACCTTCATATTCCGATTCATCCAGAACACTATCAGTTTCTGAGATTCTCTTTTCTAGACAAGCATTACCAATTTGTTGCTCTTCCATTTGGCCTAGCAACAGCTCCAAGAATCTTTTCAAAGGTTCTGGGTGCCCTACTATCTGTAATCAGAGAACAGGGTATTGCGGTGTTTCCTTATTTGGACGATATCTTGGTACTAGCTCAGTCTTTACATACTGCAGAATCTCACACGAATCAACTAGTGTTGTTTCTTCGGAAACATGGTTGGAGGATCAATTTACCAAAAAGTTTCTTGATTCCTCAGACAAGGGTCACCATTTTAGGTTTCCAGATAGATTCAGTGTCCATGACTCTGTCTCTAACAGACAAGAGACGTTTAAAATTGGTCGCAGCATACCGGCACCTTCAGTCTCAGTCATTCCCTTCAGTGGCTATGTGCATGGAAGTTTTAGGTCTCATGACTGCAGCATCGGAGGCAATCTCCTTTGTTCGTTTTCACATGAGACCTCTACAGCTTTGCATGCTGAATCAATGGTGCAGGGATTATACAAAGATATCACAATTAATATCCTTGAATCCCAATGTATGACACTCTCTGACATGGTGGATAGATCACCATCGTTTGGTTCAAGGGGCCTCTTTTGTATGGCCAACCTGGACTGTGATCTCAACAGATGCGAGTCTTTCAGGTTGGGGAGCTGTTTGGGGAGCTCTGACAGCACAAGGGGTTTGGAAATCTCAAGAGGCGAGATTACCAATAAATATTTTAGAACTCCGTGCAATTCTCAGGGCTCTTCAGTCTTGGCCTCTGCTAAAGAGAGAACCGTTCATTTGTTTTCAGACAGACAATATCACAACCGTGGCTTATGTCAATCATCAGGGTGGGACTCACAGTCCCCAAGCTATGAAAGAAGTATCTCGGATACTTGCTTGGGCGGAATCCAGCTCCTGTTTAATCTCTGCGGTGCATATCCCAGGTGTAGACAATTGGGAGGCGGATTATCTCAGCCGCCAGACTTTACATCCAGGGGAGTGGTCTCTCCATCCAGATGTGTTTTCTCAGATTGTTGAGATGTGGGGTCTTCCAGAGATAGATCTCATGGCCTCTCATCTAAACAAGAAACTTCCCAGATACCTGTCCAGGTCCAGGGATGTTCAGGCAGAAGCAGTGGATGCACTGACACTTCCTTGGTGTTATCATCCTGCTTACATCTTCCCGCCTCTAGTTCTCCTTCCAAGAGTGATCTCCAAAATCATCATGGAACAGTCTTCTGTGTTGCTGGTGGCTCCAGCATGGCCACACAGGTTTTGGTATGCGGATCTGGTGCGAATCTCCAGTTGCCCACCTTGGCCACTTCCGTTACGGCCGGACCTACTATCTCAAGGTCCGTTTCTTTCATGTAATTAGCAAGAGTCCATGAGCTAGTGACGTATGGGATATACATTCCTACCAGGAAGGGCAAAGTTTCCCAAACCTCAAAATGCCTTTAAATACACCCCTCACCACACCCACAATTCAGTTTTACAAACTTTGCCTCCCATGGAGGTGGTGAAGTAAGTTTGTGCTAGATTCTACGTTGATATGCGCTTCGCAGCAGGCTGAAGCCCGGTTTTCCTCTCAGAGTGCAGTGAATGTCAGAGGGATGTGAAGAGAGTATTGCCTATTTGAATACCATGGTCTTCCTCTAGGGGATCTATTTCATAGGTTCTCTGTTATCGGTCGTAGAGATTTCTTCTCCTACCTCCCTTTTCAGATCGACGATATACTCTTATATACCATTACCTCTACTGATTCTCGTTTCAGTACTGGTTTGGCTATCTACTATATGTAGATGAGTGTCTTAGGGTAAGTAAGTCTTATTTTTATTTATGACACTCAAAGCTATGGTTGGGCACTTTATATGTAAAGTTCTAAATATATGTGTTTAAACTTATATTTGCCATGATTCAGGATATTCAGTATTCCTTCATTCAGACTGTCAGTTTCATTTTTTTGGGAAAATGCATATAAATTTTATTTTTCTTACCTTAAAATTTTCAATTGACTTTTTTTCAAAATTGCGGGCTGTTAGGCTCGCGAGTGCAGAAAATGCTTCTATTTATTGCGTCATTTTTTGGCGCGAGACTTTTTTGGCGCAAAAATGTCGTCATTTCTGGCGTCATAGTTGACGCCTGAAGTTTTCACGTAATTGCGTCATTTTTGACGTATGTGTATTGCGGACTTTTTTTGGCGCCAAAAAATATGGGCGTCATTCTTGGCGCCAAAATATGTGGGCGTTATACTTGGCGCCAAAAATGTGGGCGTCATACTTGGCGCCAGTTTTTTTCACATTATTTCAGTCTCACTTTTTAGTTGCTTCTGGTTGCTAGAGGCTTGATTCATTCTGCATTTTTTCCCATTCCTGAAACTGCCATTTAAGGAATTTGATAATTTTGCTTTATATGTTGTTTTTTTCTTTTACATATTGCAAGATGTCACTACCTGACCCTGGATCAGAATCTACTTCTGGAAAAGCGCTGCCTGATGTCGGTTCTACCAAAGTTAAGTGCATTTGTTGTAAACTTTTGGTAACTGTTCCTCTGGCTGTAGTTTGTGTTAGTTGTCATGATAAGCTATCCAACGCTGATAATATTTCCATTAGTAATAAACCATTACCTGTTGTTGTTCCTTCAACTTCTAATGTTCAGGATGTTCCTGTTAATGTTAAAGAATTTGTTTCTAATTCTATTCGGAAGGCTCTGTCTGTTATTCCTCCTTCTAGTAAACGTAAGAGGTCTTTTAAAACTTCACATCTTTCAGATGAATTTTTAAATGACCGCCATCATTCTGACTTATCTATCTCTGATGAGGATCTTTCTGGTTCAGAAGATTCTACATCAGATATTGACACTGATAAATCTTCATATTTGTTTAAGATGGAGTTTATTTGTTCTTTACTTAAAGAAGTGTTGATTGCATTAGATATGGAGGAGTCTAGTCCTCTTGATATTAAAACTTCTAAGCGTTTAAATTCAGTTTTTAAACCTCATGTAGTTATTCCAGAAGTTTTTCCAGTTCCTGATGCTATTTCAGAAGTAATTTCTAGGGAATGGAATAGTCTGGGTACTTCATTTACTCCTTCTCCAAGGTTTAAGAAATTGTACCCTTTGCCATCTGATAGATTAGAGTTTTTGGAAAAAATCCCCAAAGTTGATGGGGCTATCTCTACTCTTGCTAAACGTACTACTATCCCTACAGCAGATAGTACTTTGTTTAAGGATCCTTTAGATAGGAAGCTTGAATCCTTATTTATGTTCAGGTAATCTTCTTAGACCTGCTATTTCTTTGGCTGATGTTGCTGCAGCTTCAACTTTCTGGTTGAAGGCCTTAGCGCAACAAGTGTCAGACCATAATGCTTATAGCATTGTTAAACTCCTTCAACATGCTAATAACTTTATTTGTGATGCCATTTTTGATATCATCAGAATTGATGTCAGGTATATGTCTTTAGCTATTTTAGCTAGAAGAGCTTTATGGCTTAAGTCTTGGAATGCAGATATGACTTCTAAGTCAACTTTGCTTTCTCTTTCTTTCCAAGGTAATAAATTATTTGGTTCTCAGTTAGACTCAATAATTTCAACTGTTACTGGGGGTAAGGGAGCCTTTTTACCTCAGGATAAAAAAATCTAAAGGTAAATATAGGGCTGCTAATCGTTTTCGTTCCTTTCATCAGAATAAGGAACAAAAGCCTGACCCTTCCTCTAAAGGAACAGTTTCCGTTTGGAAACCTTCTCCAGTCTGGAATAAATCCAAGCCTTTTAGAAAGTCAAAACCAGCTCCCAAATCCGCATGAAGGTGCGGCCCTCATTCCAGCACAGCTGGTAGGGGGCAGGTTACGATTTTTCAAAGATGTTTGGATCAATTCGATTCAAAGTCTTTGGATTCAGAACATTGTTTCACAAGGGTACAGAATTTTACAATTTCTTCAAGATGGTTTGGATAAGGGTTTGTCTGCAAGTTCCTTGAAAGGACACATCTTTGCTCTTTCTGTTCTTTTTCACAGAAAGATTGCTAATCATCCTGATATTCATTGTTTTGTACAGGCTTTGGTTCGTATCAAGCCTGTCATTAAGTCAATCTCTCCTCCTTGGAGTCTCAATTTGGTTCTAAGGGCTTTACAGGCTCCTCCGTTTGAACCTATGCATTCTCTGGATATTAAATTACTTTCTTGGAAAGTTTTGTTCCTGTTGGCCATCTCTTCTGCTAGAAGAGTTTCTGAGTTATCTGCTCTTTCTTTTGAACCTCCTTTTCTGAGGTCCGGTGTTGCGGACTTCATTTAATTTTTTACCCAAGGTTGTGAATTCTAACAGCATTAGTAGAGAAATTCTTGTCCCTTCATTGTGTCCTAATCCTAAGAATTCTCTGGAGAGATCTTTACATTCTTTGGATATAGTAAGGGCTTTGAAATATTATGTTGAAGCTACTAAAGATTTCAGAAAGACTTCTAGTCTATTTGTTATCTTTTCTGGTTCTAGGAAAGGTCAGATGGCTTCTGCCATTTCTTTGGCGTCTTAGTTAAAGTCTTTGATTCATCATGCTTATGTGGAGTTGGGTAAATCCCCGCCTCAAAGGATTACGGCTCATTCTACTAGGTCAGTTTTTACTTCCTGGGCTTTTAGGAATTAAGCTTCTGTTGATCAGATTTGCAAAGCAGCAACTTGGTCTTCTTTGCATACTTTTACTAAATTCTACCATTTTGATGTTTTCTCTTCTTCTGAAGCAGTTTTTGGTAGAAAAGTACTTCAGGCAGCTGTTTCAGTTTGATTCTTCTGCTTATAATTTCATTTTTTTTTCATTATAAGATTAAAACTTTTTGATTTGGGTTGTGGATTATTTTTTCAGCGGAATTGGCTGTCTTTATTTTATCCCTCCCTCTCTAGTGACTCTTGCGTGGAAGTTCCACATCTTGGGTATCTGCTATCCCATACGTCACTAGCTCATGGACTCTTGCTAATTACATGAAAGAAAACATAATTTATGTAAGAACTTACCTGATAAATTAATTTCTTTCATATTAGCAAGAGTCCATGAGGCCCACCCTTTTTGTGGTGGTTATGATTTT
Organism: Bombina bombina; assembly: GCF_027579735.1. Taxonomy (NCBI): domain Eukaryota; kingdom Metazoa; phylum Chordata; class Amphibia; order Anura; family Bombinatoridae; genus Bombina; species Bombina bombina. The sequence goes on from NC_069499.1 coordinate 939,077,853, forward strand.
TTTGTATAAAGCACAATTATTCCAATTCCTTATTTTTGATGCTTTCGCTCCTTTCTTATCACCCCACTTCTTGGCTATTCATTAAACTGAATTGTGGGTGTGGTGAGGGGTGTATTTATAGGCATTTTGAGGTTTGGGAAACTTTGCCCCTCCTGGTAGGAATGTATATTCCATACGTCACTAGCTCATGGACTCTTGCTAATATGAAAGAAATGAATTTATCAGGTAAGTTCTTACATAAATTATGTTTTTTTTTTTTTTTTTTTTTAAACTTTTTATTGAAGTATTCAGAAGCTTACAATGTCTCATAAAGAAAAGTACATAGTAATAGAATTGCTTCATATTATTTCTTTACATTTTTAACATGTTATTGACTAACAAACTGCAGAAAATAATTCCTGATATTCAAGGGTTTAAAGAGATAGGATAGAATAGAAGAACCCAGAGCATATATGCGCTTATTTTGAATGGCTAATTGAGAGTGTAGCATTCTACATCTAGATCTACATATTAGACTGAGAACTATGGCTACCAAGGCAACTGGGGTGTACCACTACTCATCTATCTATGTGTCATCTCCTAGAAGCTTCCGATCTAGAATTCCTGTACTCATCCCATATAAATTGTATTGAGTCATAGTCGTCTGTTCGGTTAGTCTGTTTATAGTGATATTTCTCTAATATAAGTGCCTGTGTAACTGTAGCTGTCCACACCTCCAATGAAGGAAGATTTGTTTTTTTCCAGCTTAAAGGTATCAGTTTTTTCCCTGAGTTAACCATAACTGTCAAAAGCTTTAACCTAAGTTTACAAGTTACTTTGGGAAAAGAGTTAAAAAGAAAAGTCCAGATGTTAAATGGTATGGGCAATTGCAAAACTCCCTCAATTTCTTTTTTAATTGCCTCCCAGTATGTTTTTGCTACTGGACAATGCCACCAGATATGATATGGAGTTCCAGTTTCTTGGCAGCCTCTCCAGCACATAGGTGAGACTGTGGGAAAAATTTGGTGCAAGCGCACTGGTGTATAATACCACCTGCACATCATTTTATAGTTCATTTCTAGTACAGTGATAGAGGAGGAAGATTTGCTCATGCGTGTGAATATATCGCACCACGTCTGTCTGGGTAGCGGGCTGTCCGACTCTTTCTCCCAGGTACTGACGTAAGATGGCAATGTTTTAGTGTATGTAACTAAAATTTGCTTGTGTGCCAGAGATAGTATACCTTTATTTGGTAGGGGATTGATACACATGTTCTCAAATGGAGTGAGAGTGCGGGTTAGGTGCGTTTTGAACGGATGTGTAGAGAAGTAATGGGATAGTTGCAAGTAAGTAAGCCAGTCCTGAAATCTAGGGCCATGTGTAGTGATAATTTCAGTTTGCGATTTCAGTTTCCCTGCTGAGTAGAATTCACAAACAGGGAGAGATTCTTGGATACCTAAAGGGTCTTCCTCTCTCTTTATGAGGTGAAGAGGACAAAGTGCATTCCCTACCAAGGGGGTTAGTGGAGAGTATGATGAGGATATGTGTGGATGTTTCCTAAGAATCTGATCCCAACATCTATATGTTTCTCGTGTCGATGTGGCTACAGTATTTGAAAATGTTCTTTGATTGGGAGGGAGCCAGCATAAGCCCCCTAGAGAGGCATTGTTGGCTAACTGATGTTCTAGTTGGACCCATTCTTTATTGACTGCGTTCTTGCACCAATCAACTATTCTGGTCAAGAAGATTGCTTGTCTATAGTATTGTAAGTTTGGAGCCCCTATACCTCCCAATTCCCTAGGGCGGTAAAGCGTAGCAGTAGCTATTCGTGGGCGCTTATGTGCCCATATAAACGGGGTCAACATTTTTTGTATCTGATAAATTGTTTGTTCAGGAAGAGGGATGGGCAGGGTTTGCATGAAATACAGAATTTTTGGTAATATTATCATTTTGATCGCATTAAGCCTACCGAGCCAGGAAAGGAATTTATTATTCCAAACTCTAAGTAATGAGGACACATGTAGTTTAAGTAGTTTGTAGTTAAGCAATAAAATATCAGGGATATTAGGGGAGATATAGACTCCAAGGTATTTGATTGCTTTATCTTGGATTCTAAATTGAAATTGTTGTTGCAGGGCTTTTATTGCTATGGGCTCTAATTCAATACCTAACAATTCAGATTTAGATATATTTATATTAAAATTTGAATAGCGGCCATACTCCTGTATCAGATAAATAAGGGCGGGGACTGACTCGCTAGGATGTGTTAGTGTTGTAAATACATCATCCGCATACATCGTGATTTTGTATTCCGATGAACCTATCTGAAACCCTGTGACATGTGTGTTATCTCTTACATAGGAGGCTAGCACTTCCATGGACAATACAAAAAGCAGCGGGGAAAGGGGGCAGCCCTGTCTCGTACCATTTGAGATTTGGAAGGGGTTTGAGACCGAGTCGTTGAATTTAATTTTTGCTTGAGGGGCATTATATAGTGAAAAAATCTTCCCGATTAGCTCTTGATCAAACCCAAATCTGGATAGGACTTGTCTTAAAAAATTCCAATTAAGTCTGTCAAAGGCTTTCTCCGCATCCATTGAAATGAATGCGGAGGGTATACGCGAGCGGCGAGCATATTCCATTATCGCCAAAAGCTTAGTGGTATTATCTCTCGTTTCTCGAGTCGGTGTGAAGCCGGCCTGATTAATGTGGACTATTTGTGGAAGGATTTTATTGATACGAGCCGCTAAAATCTTGGCGTACAATTTAATGTCCACATTAAGCAACGAGATCAGACGGAAGTTCGCTGGGATGTCTGGGGACTTCCCAGGTTTAGGGATTACCGAAATTTGTGCCTCTAACATGGAGGGAGGGAATGGATTATCGCCTGATACCTCCTCAAAAAGGGGTGTAAGGTGAGGTACTAGGTTTTGGGAGAAGATTTATAATATTTTGATGTGAAACTATCAGGGCCCGGGCTCTTCCCGTTTTGTAATGCGCTTATCGCATTCTATATTTCATGTGCTGTAATGGGTTTATTTAGGTCCTGCAATTGGTCTGGCGTTATTTTGGGAACATTACATTTAGTTATGTATGACATAAGATTTGATAGATGTTCCTCTGAGGGAGGTGATTTAGAAATATTATAGAGATTTATATAATATTCCCTAAAATTATCGAGAATGTCTTTCGTTGTGTTGAGAGGGCGCTGACTTTGTGAACTTCGAATCTCATAGATATATGATTTAAACCGTCTCTTTTTTAGTGCCCTAGCTAGCAGTTTTCCTGCCCTATTGCTCTCATAATAGAACATGCTATTTGTTTTCCTTTGCAGATTATGGCTTTCTATATCTAGATAACTTTCTAGGGCTACACGGGCAATTTGGTGTTTTTGGGATATTTCGAAATCATTTGGATTTTGTTTCACTGCTAGGTCTAATCGAGAGAATTCATATGCCAAGCTTTTATATTGCTGTCTCATATGATGCTGTCGCTGAGCTCTTAGTTTTATCAATTCTCCTCGTACTACACTCTTGTGTGCCTCCCAGATCATATACTTATTTGTTATGGAGTTTACATTATGTGTAAAATACTCTGTGATCAATGTTGATATCTTTGATTGGGTGTCTGGATCGTTTAGCAACGTGTCATCTAACCTCCAAAGAGACGCATCTGATTGTATCTCCGGCCAAGAAATTCTCATTTTAACTGCCGAATGGTCTGACCAAGATGTTGGGGAAATATCACAACTTTGGACATTGGGGAGGCCTTTCTGATTAGTGAAGATGTAGTCTAATCTGCTATGTGTTTTATTGGGACAAGAATAAAAAGTATAGTCCCTAGTTTCTGGGTGGAGAAGACGCCATACATCGTAGAGATTAAGGTCTTTTAGGTTCCTCCACAATGTAGTGGCTGTCCTTTTTGACACCATTATTTTAGGATTGGAACTATCTTTATATGGCTGTAGGGGAAAGTTTAAATCTCCTGCTAGGAACACCGGTCCTACTGCTAGATCTAGTATTTTGGTGAACATACTATGGTAGAATGAGTTTTGTTGTGCATTGGGAGCATACACATTCACTAATGTGATGGGTCTTCCATATAATAATCCAGTCAGTCCTAAAAATCTACCTTCCTTGTCTTTACTGATATGGGAAGTCGTGAATGGGAGGTCTTTCTTAATTAGAATACTTACTCCCGCTTTCTTATGGGGCCCTGAACTGTGGTAATGTGTGGTGTATGTCTTCCCTAAGTATTTTGGCTCCCTTTGATGTCGGAAGTGAGTCTCTTGCAGAAATATTATGTCTGCATGTCGTTTAGCTAAGTCTGATAGTGCTTTGCTGCGTTTGTGAGGTGAATTCAGCCCTTTAGCATTTTGTGTAAATATAGCCAGATGATGTGTGCGCTTACTTGTGTGTTCTGGCATTGTTACCTATATAGGGTAGAACTAGATCAGTAATGCTGCATAATGCGCCACTCTGGGTTCGAGAATAATAATATGAACACAGGTATTTCTGCAAAAATAAAAGAAAAACAGCGTGAACAAATCTGTACGGTAGTGCAAACAAATAACAAACAAACATAGATACTGTAGTTTTCATATATAGATTACAGTACAAGTCTCTCTTCCTAACATAGGGCAATTTGAGAGAATACATGGGGGAATTGGTGTTGCAAGCCCCTAGTTCACAGCTATTAGTATCTTCTTCATTCTGGTGAATAAACAATTTAAAACAGAGAAGCAATTCTAATGATAAATAAAAAAAAACACAGCTAAAGGTTTTAAATGCAATTATTTCCTAGTATTCAAGACATTTCTGTTGAAACGGTAAGGCTAGTAACTGGAGACTTAGGTGGAATGGGGATCAAATTTTTCCCTTTTTTAGTGGTAACAGTTTGCCAGCTCGGGATTCTGCCACTAGGTCTCTTAGCAGAAGGCTGAGTGGAGCCATTTTAAAATGTTGGCAGTACAGGTTCAATGTCCAGGGATGAACAAAATGATGGAATTTCTTCTGGCGTTTTGCAGATCAATCTGGTGTTATCTTGAATGACCCAAATCTGTGCTGGGAAACCCCAGCGATAGGGAATTCTCTTGTTCCTTAGTGCTGTAGTCAGAGGGGAGAATGATTTCCTTTTCTGTAAAGTCTCATAAGACAAGTCTTGATAAAACTGCAACACAGTTCCTCGAAAGCGGATTGGTTGATTTTTGCGAGTTTGATTTAAGATCATTTCTTTTTCTAGGAAATTCTTGAACCTGATAATGATATCCCTAGGGGGCGCTGTATTGGGAGGCTTGGGGCGAAGGGATCGGTGTGCTCTCACCCATTGTATGTCAGTTATATGTGAGGATTCTTTTACATGTTGAAATAAAGCCTGTAAATATACTGGAAAATCTCGTGGTAAGACCTCCTCTGGTACCCATCTAATCCTAATATTTTTCCGTCTACTGCGGTTTTCCATGTCCTCCATTTTATCTTGAAGGGCATGAATCACATCTTGTTGAGTAGTAACCTGTTCAGTTAGTACTTGAACCTCTTCTCTTAGTTGGTCATGGTTGCTTTCTAACGATTCGACTTGAAAACCAAGTGTATGTATGTCTTGAGACAAAGTAGCCAGTTCCTCCCTGATACATGTACGGACAATGTCCGCTATGTCCTGTTTTGATGGCAAATTGCTTAGTAAAGATGCCTGAATTTGCGGTTCAGGTGTTAGCATTGCAATTTTAGGCTGGGAGCTTTGGGAGTGATTTGGTGATTGTGCCTCTGGGCTAGCTCTGTTATGTACTGAGTCCATGTTGTCTGTGGCTTGCAAGTATGAGGTCATGGTAAGAGTTTTCATAGGAGTTTGTTTGATTGCCTTATCAGTTCTGACAGTGCGTCTTGCCGCCATCTCTAACCTCCAGATTTCCCTGTTAGTTTGAATTTCCCTGCTTTCGCTACAGGGTGTTGTCTCTCACTATCTGTTGGGTAAAATACGAATGATAGTAAGTCTCTTTTGCGTATGTGAATGCTAAATACTCCAGACACAAATCTTTCTTTGCTTATTTGTCTGTTCGCGCCATTTTCATCCCCACAATGTCTTGCCTTTGAATGTCCCCCTTATGTTCTTAAATATCTTTATCTCACATAAGTTCCAGTGTTCGCTGCTTGTTTGTGTGAGTAAGGGTTCTGCAGCGTATTAATCAAACAGTCTGTTTAGTGGGGAGAGTGAGAGACATGTGTGCGTGGCCTCTAACATTGCCCGTTTTATGCTGCTAGCTGTTTAAATAAAAATAAAAGGGTTCACCGTTTTCTTGCAGCGTTCTGTTTTCTGCAGCAATAGTTAGCCGACGTCTTGCCTCAGTTGAAATTGTTGTGGCTGGTCTGTAGGAGTTCTTGGCCCTTTAGTGCAGTCCGTTATATTTCAAGGACAAGTGTGGGTCTCAAATGGTACTCCAGATCAACTTCTGTTATGGCGCAGTTACTTGTGTGGCGTCTTCAGATAAAGTGTTTAAGCATCTAATAGCGTGTCATTGCTCCTTGCAAAAGGCATGTCCCGAAGCCTAGAGCTCTAGATTGCTTCTCCTTTCTTTTTTTAATAAGTTCTCTAACATTCACCTAGAATAAATTTGATATTTCAAGGCATTATGCACGGAGCTCCGGTTTTACACTGCGCTCATGGCAGCTTCCGGCTCCGCCCCCCCCCCCCATAAATTATGTTTTTTCCATCAGGATCTCAAATCATTAAATTTGAAGGTATGGAAATTGAACGTTTAGTTCTAAGTCATAGAGGTTTCTCTGACTCATTAATTAATACTATGTTAGAAGCTCGTAAATCTGTCTCTAGAAAGATTTATTATAGAGTTTGGAAGACTTACATTTCATGGTGTTCTTCTCATAAATTCTCCTGGCATTCTTTTAGAATTCCTAGAATTTTACAGTTCCTTCAGGATGGTTTGGATAAGGGTTTGTCTGCAAGTTCCTTGAAAGGACAAATCTCCGCTCTTTCTGTCTTATTTCACAGAAAGATTGCTATACTTCCTGATATTCACTGTTTTGTACAGGCTTTAGTTCGTATTAAGCCTGTCATTAAATCAATTTCTCCTCCTTGGAGTCTTAATTTGGTTCTGAAGGCGTTACAGGCTCCTCCATTTGAGCCTATGCATTCTTTGGACATTAAACTACTTTCCTGGAAAGTGTTGTTCCTTTTGGCTATCTCTTCTGCTAGAATAGTTTCTGAGCTATCTGCTCTTTCTTGTGAGTCTCCTTTTCTGATTTTTCATCCGGATAAGGCAGTTTTGCGGACTTCTTTTCAATTTTTACCTAAGGTTGTGAATTCTAACAACATTAGTAGAGAAATTGTTGTCCCTTCTTAATGTCCTAATCCTAAGAATTCTTTGGAGAGATCCTTACATTCTTTGGATGTGGTAAGAGCTTTGAAATATTATGTGGAAGCTACTAAAACTTTCAGGAAGACTTCCAGTCTATTTGTTTTATTTTCTGGTCCTAAGAAAGGTCAGGAAGCTTCTGCTATTTCCTTGGCTTCTTGGTTGAAACTTTTGATTCATCACGCTTATTTGGAGTCGGGTCAAACCCCGCCTCAGAGAATTACAGCTCATTCTACTAGATCAGTCTGCACTTCGTGGGCTTTTAAGAATGAAGCTTCAGTTGATCAGATTTGCAAAGCAGCAACTTGGTCCTCTTTGCATACATTTACTAAATTCTACCATTTTGATGTATTTGCTTCTTCGGAAGCAGTTTTTGGTAGAAAAGTTCTTCAGGCGGCTGTTTCAGTTTGATTCTTCTGTTTTTAATTTAAGTTTTTTTCTTTCAAATATCAAATAAACTTATTTTTTTGGGTTGTGGACTAATATTTTCAGCGGAATATGGCTGTTTTTATTTTTATTCCCTCCCTCTCTAGTGACTCTTGAGTGGAAGACTCCACATCTTGGGTATTGATATCCCATATGTCACTAGCTCATGGACTCTTGCCAATTACATGAAAGAAAACATAATTTATGTAAGAACTTACCTGCTAAATTCATTTCTTTCATATTGGCAAGAGTCCATGAGGCCCACCCTTTTTATGGTGGTTATGATTTTTTGTATAAAGCACAATTGTTTCCAAATTTCCTTTGTTGATGCTTTCTACTCTTTTCTTTATCACCCCACTGCTTGGCTATTCGTTAAACTGAATTGTGGGTTTGGTGAGGGGTGTATTTATAGGCATTTTGAGGTTTGGGAAACTTTGCCCCTCCTGGTAGGATTGTATGTCCCATATGTCACTAGCTCATGGACTCTTGCCAATATGAAAGAAATGAATTTATCAGGTAAGTTCTTACATAAATTATGTTTTTTTTACTGGTTTTGATGTTTTTTCAATCCGGTTTTGCCATTAAGGGGTTAATTGTTTGCATAGCTGTGCAAAGTTACTAAGGTTATATGATACTACTGTAAAAAATTCGTTATGTTTACTGCTTTTTTACACTGTTTTGCAGAATTTGTGCAGCTTTTTTTCTCTTAAAGGCACAGTACCGTTTTATTTCTAAGTGTTATTTACTTTGATTACAGTGTTTTCCAAGCTTGCTTGTTACATTACTAGCCTGTTTAACATGTCTGACACCAAGGAAAATCCTTGTTCAATATGTTTGGAAGCCATTGTGGTACCCCCTCTTAGAATGTGTCCCAATTGTACTGATATGTCTATAAACTATAAAGAACATATATTAGCACTTAAAAATAGAGCAATAGATGATTCTCAGTCAGAAGTAAATGAGGGTTTAGCATCTAGCTTTCCCCAAGTGTCACAACCAGTAACGCCCGCACAAGTGACGCCAAGTACCTCTAGTGCTTCAAATTCATTTATTTTACAAGACATGGCCACAGTTATGAATACAACCCTCACAGAGGTTTTATCCTGACTGCCTGGTTTTCAAGGAAAGCGGGAAAGCTCTGGGTTAAGGAAAAATGCTGAGCAGTCTGACCCTTTAGTAGCCGTATCTGATATGCCCTCACAATGCTCTGAGGTAGGGGTGAGGGATTTGTTATCTGAGGGAGAAATTTCTGATTCAGGAAAGACGCTTCCTCAGACAGATTCTGATATGACAGCCTTTAAATTTAAGCTTGAACACCTCCGCTTATTGCTCAGGGAGGTATTAGTGGCTCTAGATGATTGTGACCCTATAGTGGTCCCAGAGAAATTGTGTAAGATGGATAAATACTTAGAGGTTCCTGTTTACACTGATGTTTTTTCCAGTCCCTAAGAGGATTGTGAATATTATTGCTAAGGAGTGGGATAGACCAGGTATTCCGTTCATTCCCCCTCCTGTTTTTAAGAAAATGTTTCCCATATCTGACACCATGCGGGACTCGTGGCAGACAGTTCCTAAGGTGGAGGGAGCTATTTCTACTCTGTCTAAGCGTACAACTATACCTATTGAAGTCAGTTGTGCTTTCAAAGATTCTGTGGATAAAAAATTAGAGGGTCTCCTGAAGAAAATTTTTGTTCATCAAGGTTTTCTTCTTCAACCTATTGCGTGCATTGTTCCTTCAACTACTGCAGCTGCTTTCTGGTTTGAGGCTCTAGAAGAGGCTCTTCAGATGGAGACTCCATTAGAAAAATTTTTGGACAGAATTAAGGCCCTTAAATTGGCTAATTCTTTTATTACAGATGCCGCTTTTCCACTGGCTAAATTAGCGGCAAAGAATTCAGGTTTTGTCATTTTAGCACTCAGGGCGTTATGGCTTAAATACTGGTCTGCTGATGTGTCATCTAAAACTAAACTTTTGAACATCCCTTTCAAAGGAAAGACCCTATTCGGGCCTGAACTGAAAGAGATTATTTCAGACATCACTGGAGGGAAAGGTCATGCCCTCCCTCAGGATAGATCAAATAAGATGAGGACCAAACAAAATAATTTTCGTTCCTTTTGGAATTTCAAGAGTGGTCCCACTTCAGCTTCCTTAGCTGCAAAGCAAGAGGGGAATTTTGCCCAATCCAAGTCAGTCTGGAGACCTAACCAGGCTTGGAACAAGGGTAAACAGGCCAAGAAGACTGCAGCTGCCTCTAAGACAGCATGAAGGGGTAGCCCCCAATCCAGGACCGGATCTAGTAGGGGGCAGACTCTCTCTCTTCGCTCAGGCTTGGGCAAGAGATGTTCACGATCCCTGGGTTTTAGAAATTGTGTCCCAGGGATATTTTCTGGAATTCAAAGGCTCTCTTCCAAGGGGGACTTTTCACATTTCTCGATTGTCTGTAAACAGACAAAGAGAGAGGCGTTCTTACGCTGTGTAGAAGACCTACATACCATGGGGGTGATCCGCCCAGTCCCAAAAGAGGAACAGGGGCTAGGTTTTTACTCAAACCTGTTTGTGGTTTCCAAAAAAGAGGGAACTTTCAGATCAATCTTGGATCTCGACATTCTAAACAAGTTCCTCAAAGTTCCATCATTTAAGATGGAGACTATTTGGTCTATTCTACCTCTGATCCAGGAGGGTCAATATATGACCACCGTGGACTTAAAGGATGCGTATCTACACATCCCTATTCACAGAATTTTCACAAGGGTGCTAGGGTCCCTTCTGGTGGTTCTACGACCACGGGGCATAGCAGTGGCGCCTTATCTAGACGACATCTTATTTCAGGCATCAACTTTCCAGCTATCCAAGTCTCACACGGACATTGTGTTGGCTTTTCTGAGATCTCACGGGTGGACGGTGAACATAAAAAAAGAGTTCTCTCTTCCCTCTTATAAGAGTTTCCTTCCTAGGGACTCTGATAGACTCGGTAGAAATGAAAATATTTCTGATGGCGGTCAGAAAATCAAAGCTCTTAACCACTTGCCGAGCTATTCATTCCATTCCTCTGCCATCAGTGGCTCAGTATATGGAGGTAATCGGACTCATGGTAGCGGCAATGGACATAGTTCCTTTTGCCCACCTACACCTCAGACCACTACATCTATGCATGCTCAAACAGTGGAATGGGGATTATACAGATTTGTCTCCTCAACTGCATCTGGACCAGCTTGCTGCGGCCAAATTCATCAGGTTTCAGTCGGACAACATCACGACTGTAGCTTATATCAATCATCAAGGAGGAACAAGGAGTTCTCTAGCGATGATGGAGGTAACCAAAATAATCCGATGGGCAGAGGATCACTCTTGCCATCTCTCAGCAATCCACATCCCAGGAGTAGAGAACTGGGAGGCGGATTTCCTAAGTCGTTAGACTTTTCATCTGGGGGAGTGGGAACTCCATCCGGAGGTATTTGCCCAGCTGATTCAGCTATGGGGCACACCAGAATTGGATCTGATGGCGTCCCATCAGAATGCCAAACTTTCTTGTTACGGGTCCAGGTCCCGGGATCCCAAGGCGGTACTGATAGATGCTCTAGCAGTGCCTTGGTCCTTCAATCTGGCCTATATATTTCCTCTCCTTCTACTTCTGGTTGCCAGAATAAAGCAGGAGAGAGCTTCGGTGATTCTGATAGCACCTGTGTGGCCACGCAGAACTTGGTATGCAGACCTAGTGGACATGTCCTCGGTTCTACCATGGACTCTGCCAATGAGGCAGGACCTTCTAATCCAAGGTCTGTTCACGCATCCAAATCTAATTTCTCTGCGTCTGACTGCTTGGAGATTGAACACCTGATTCTATCAAAGCGTGGTTTCTCTGAGTCAGTCATTGATACCCTGATTCAGGCTAGAAAGCCTGTCACCAGGAAGATCTATCATAAGATTTGGCGCAAATATCTTTATTGGTGTGAATCCAAAGGTTACTCGTGGAGTAAGATTAGGATTCCTAGAATATTGTCTTTTCTCCAAGAAGGTTTGGAGAAGGGATTATCAGCTAGTTCCTTATAAGGACAAATATCTGCTTTGTCTATTCTTCTACACAAACGTCTGGCAGATGTCCCAGACGTTCGAGCATTGTCAGGCTTTGGTCAGAATCAAGCCTGTATTTAAACCTGTTGCTCCGCCATGGAGCCTAAATTTAGTTCTTAAAGTTCTTCAAGGGGTTCCGTTTGAACCTATGCATTCCATGGATATTAAGCTTCTATCTTGGAAAGTTTCTGAGCTATATGCTTTACAGTGTGATTCCCCTTATCTTATTTTCCATGCAGATAAGGTGGTTTTGCGTACCAAACCTGGGTTTCTTCCTAAGGTTGTTTCTTATAAGAATATCAATCAAGAGATTGTTGTTCCTTCACTGTGTCCTAATCCTCCTTCAAAGAAGGAACGTCTGTTGCACAATCTTGATGTGGTTCGTGCTTTAAAGTTCTACTTACAAGCAACTAAAGATTTCCATCAAACATCTTCATTGTTTGTTGTTTATTCTGGTAAGCGGAGAGGTCAGAAGGCTACGGCTACCTCTCTTTCCTTTTGGCTGAAAAGCATCATCCGTTTGGCTTATGAGACTGCTGGCTAACAGTCTCCTGAAAGAATTACTGCTCATTCTACTAGAGCTGTGGCTTCCACATGGCTTTTAAAAATAAGGCTTCTGTTAAGCAGATTTGTAATGCGGCGACTTGGTCTTCGTTTCATACTTTTTCCAAATTTTACAAATTTGATACTTTTGCTTCTTCGGAGGCTATTTTTGGGAGAAAGGTTCTACAAGCAGTGGTGCCTTCCGTTTAAGGTCCCTGTCTTGTCCCTCCCTTCATCCGTGTCCTAAAGCTTTGGTATTGGTATCCCACAAGTAAGGATGAATCCGTGGACTCGATACATCTTACAAGAGAAAACATAATTTATGCTTACCTGATAAATTTATTTCTCTTGTGATGTATCGAGTCCACGGCCCGCCCTGTTTATTAAGACAGGCATATATATTTTTATTTTTAAACTTTCAGTCACCACTGCACCCTATAGTTTCTCCTTTTTCTTCCTAGCCTTCGGTCGAATGACTGGGGGGTGGAGCTAAGGGGGGAGCTATATAGACAGCTCTGCTGTGGGTGCTCTCTCTGCCACTGCCTGTAGGAGAGGAGAATATCCCACAAGTAAGGATGAATCCGTGGACTCGATACATCACAAGAGAAATACATTTATCAGGTAAGCATACATTTTGTTTTTTTATGCTGTATTTGACACTATTAAATTTAATGTTAAAAACATGTCATTGGCAGTTCTTTCTAGAAGAGTTTTATGGATTAAGTCCTGGTCTGTTAATATGGTTAATACACACGTTTATCTATTTCCTTTCAGGGAAATACATTATTTGGTTCTGATTTGGATTATATCACTTCTACTGGAGGTAAAGGGGCTTTTTTTGCTCAGGACAAAAAGTTCAAGGGGAAATCTAAAGCCTCTAATCGTTGTTGTTCCTTTTGTCAGAACAAGGAACAGAAAGTTGATTCCTCTCTTTGAAGCAAAGCATCTCTGGCTCACATGAAGATAAAAAGGTGGTATATATGTCCTAGGATTAAAATGCAACTATTGCCAACCTAAATAAACTATTCTTCCCAGAAAAAAGTTTAGAGACAATTGATATAAGAAAAACAAGGTGGCGCAACTAACGTAGCTAGTTTCAAAATTAACTTACAATAATAATAACTCCCCAAATGAAACATATAAAATCAGTATGTTAAAAATATATTATTTTATTCACAAATAACTTCAATTAAAAGGCAAATAACTAAGATGGACACCGGTGTCTAAAATAATAATCTAAAATACCAAATACAAATCTATTAAAAGCAGGTCACACAATTGTGAAATACAAATATATGTAAAATAAAAGTATTGTGCTGTATTGCTGGTGGGTGACAAGTAGCGATGGCAATCTGAAGATAATATGGCAGTCTTTATCTGCTGTTTTAAATCACGGAGCTGTTTAAGGAGTCTTAACAAGTTTAACTGACTTATATGGTTTTGTTTCAAGGTGTCGATGTGATTTAATGTATATTACCTTGTGTCCTTCTCCCCTGTGGTAAAGTAAACTCACGTTTTTGGGGTATTCCGGTCAATCGCTGATTCCTTGCGTGGGGGGCTCCTTATGCAGTGGACTGCTTGGGTACTGAACTCTTCTTCTGTGATATCGTTACTGCAAATGTTTAGATGCACTTGGTATATTCGAAATGTATCCGTAGTATATCTCTCATTCAGATGCCGGTGGAGTATTCAAAACTCGTGTAGCCTTTTAGTGACTTATCCCGAACCTCTGCTTCAACCAGCTGCAAATTTTGGATCCGGGCTTGAGTTGTGTATGCACTCTTACCAACTACATACAGCTGCCAGGGTGCTGTTGAAGAGAGGTACAAAAGTTCACAAATTAAAGCACTCACTGGACTTCGGTCAACTGTGACAATCCTGTGACAATCCTTTTATTATGTGACGGTTTGGGACTGCAAACGTCCCTTCCTCTTACAATCAAGTGTAAAAAGCAAACATTTATAGGCCTGTAATCCCCTCCCTCTACAGGCTACCAAGCAAGGTAAACCATGTTCAAAATACCGGATTGAGCCATGTGCAAACTCAGTGATGTATATAGTGTGTGTGTGTGTGTGTGTGTGTGTAACTAATATACCTGAGAACACAAAATCATAGTGTAGTCAATGCGATCTAATGTGGCATATCTATGTGATCATAGTAGTGAATGTACATCACCTCCGTCACTCCGATAATGCTAATCAGCAGTATCATGATGCTGTTAATTCCTCCTCCACAGTGACTGTATACGTCTAGTCCGCATGGCTATGTAAACAATCTCACCCATTAAACGCTAGATGACATACCTACGCATCCGATTGGCCCTGGGCCAAATCTATGCAAACAGACTCAGCTCACTACTCAGTGCAAACTTCTGTTATCGATTGTACCTGTAGAAAAGAAAAAAGGGGTTGAACCAGTAAGACCACTCGTAAATAGCTTGGGGTCCAATTGCAAATAATATATATAATGTAGCCGTGTATACCAATACGTTTTTTGTTTGACACACCAAAACCTTCCAATCACAAACCCCACACAGACAGAGAACACCTGTCTCCAAAAAATCCACAGTACGTACAGTTAAGTATACACCAACCTCCTATAGCGAGTGCTATGTTTAAGCCACTTCAGGTGGGACCTAGCCGGCTGGAAACAAACCCAAAAAGCTAACAATACCCAGAATATTACAGAAGTAACTACTGATCCCATTCATGACTTCACTGAGTCTTGTGATTTAGTATCTTTGCAAATGTTGGGCTCTGAAGCAAGGGTTTGTTCTGGTGATATTGGCAGTGGACCAAAATTTAAGAACAAATCCACTTTCTATCCCATTAAAACCAGAGGTCCTGTTATTGAAACGTTTCATGCATGGGTAGAGAGTGATTTAATAGCTTTGGGTGAACGTGTCAAAAATGATAAAACAGAGTACAAACATAATCTTACCAGATCACAAAAAGAGGCCCTTGTATCGCTGGAACAATACACCTCTTTGGTGATCCATCCAGCGGACAAGGGAGGATCAGTTGTGGTTATGGACAGAAGTATGTATATTAATGAAGCTCACAGACAGTTGGACAATATACAGGATTATCTCAAACTCACTGGTGACCCTACAGGTGTATTCAGGAGAGAGCTAATGCAACTTCTAGATGATGGAAAACATGAGGGTTTTTTGGATTCACATACAATGAATTATTTAATTGTGAATTGTCCCAAAACCCCTTGGTTCCATTTTCTACCTAAGGTACACAAGTCCCTGACCAATGTACAGGGCAGACCTATTATAAGCAGCATTGACTCTCTCCTTGAACACACCTCTGAATGGCTAGATGCACTGCTACAACCCCTGGTTTCCTCTCTGACCTCATATATACGGGATACAAAACATGTTCTCAACATAGTCAAAGATATTACTTGGGATGTCAAATATTTTTGGCTTACCATTGATGCAGTGTCTCTATACTCATCAATCCCACATGAGTGGCGCTTGAGGGCACTAGAATTTTTTCTGTTTCACTTTACCCAATTCTCAGATGACTTTCAGAAATTCATCCTCAGGGTGGCTAGATTTTTGCTAACCCACAATTTTTTTCGATTTGAGGGGGATTTCTTTCTCCAAAGACGTGGCACAGCCATGGGTGCCAAGTTTGCACCTTCCTATGCAAATTTGTATTTAGGAAGGTGGAAGATGGTGCACATCTTTAGGGAAGGAAATCCCTACAGACCTTTATATTAAGATTTGTAAACGCTATATCGATGATTTGCTGTTAATTTGGTCCGGACCTGAACATTTGATTGTTAACTTTGTTTGTTATCTTAACAACAACGATATGGGTTTGCGGTTTACATTTGAATATAATGCCAAGTCCATTAATTTTTTGGATTTGACCTTAACAGGTTATGACAGTGGTACAATTGTTACGGGTGTATACTGCAAACCCATTTCAGGTAACACCCTCCTTCATGCCGCCAGCTGCCATCCAGAACATGTCAGATTTGCAGTGGCCAAAGGCCAGTTCACTAGAATAAAACGTAACTGTAGCGTGTTCTCTGACTATTCTGTGGTGGCTGACGATCTTGAAAAGAGGCTGCTGGAGAGGAAATATCCCAAAAGAGAGATTAAGAGAGCACGAAAAGAAGTGGACACTACTGATAGAAAATTGTTAATTTCTGACAACAGATTGAAAAGTAACTCCTCAGCAGCTGACGGTGTATATTTTGTAACTGGATATAGTTCTCAATATTCACAAATTTGTTCGATTATCAAAAAACATTTTGCCCTTTTGGCAGGTGATGATGGGTTACAAGATATAGTCAGAAAATACATCAGATGTTCATATCGTAAAAGTCACACCCTGGGGTCATTGCTCGCACCAACACAACTTAGACAAGTAAACAGTGATTCTTCCAGTTTGTGGCTTAGACACCCTGGAATGTTTAGATGTGGACATAGAAAGTGTAAGCCCTGTGATTTTGCTTTAATCACAAGGAACTTCACTTCTTATGTGACAGGAGAGACTTTTGACATACAATCCTGTTTGAACTGTAGGCCAACTCTGTTATTTATTTACTAGAGTGCACTTTGTGCCAACTTCAGTATGTAGGTCTCACAGGTAGGGATGTCAATTCATGTATTCGTGAACATCTCTCCACACTGACACAAGGAAAAGTAACTACACCATTGGTACAACACTTTGCTACTCATCATGGTAGACGGGGAGATAAAGAGCAAATTCTGGCCAAACGTGAGATGTATTGGATATTTAGGTTGGGAAAGCAAATCCCAAAAGGTCTCAATTCCAAGTATGACTATTAACTATTGGGAATAGATTATGCATGTATTACATGTTCCATTCTCTATATCTCCATATTCAATACATCATGTTTCCTTTGGTAATTTCCATTTGTATCTTTTTTATCTGTATCAATTTTTATGTAACGTTTTATATGTAACAGGCTCTATATATATCAACAGCAATGTTCAGTACTGGATTTTTTATTTACCTACTTCAATGTATTGAACAACATTTGTGTACTAAATATTTAATATATTAATGGTGTTCATTGTTAAATTTGCATATATTTTTATATTAGCTTTTTTAGAATGTTATATATATTTTATATAGTACAACCTTTATAAATCTTTTGCTGTATAGATCTTATACTATGAGATGATCCTATTATGAAATGATGGTTCCGCATTATTATATTATATTGTTTGAGTTACATGTATCCAGCGTATATTGGCTGAGAAATATAATTTAACCCCTTAATGACAACTGACGTACCAGGTACGTCATGCATTAACAAGCAGTTAATGACAATAGACGTACCTGGTACGTCAGTTGTCTAACAGAGTGCTGGAAGTGATCACAACCACTTCCAGCAGCTCTGAGGGTATTGCAGTGATGCCTCGATATGGAGGCATCCTGCAATACCCCTTTACAAGCTTCCGATGCAGAGAGAGCCACTCTGTGGCCCTCTCTGCACTGGTAGCGATGGTGCCGATGGTGCCGTTTGACCGGGTGGGAGGAGGGAGCGT
The DNA here is from genome assembly GCF_027579735.1 of Bombina bombina. Classification (NCBI taxonomy): domain Eukaryota; kingdom Metazoa; phylum Chordata; class Amphibia; order Anura; family Bombinatoridae; genus Bombina; species Bombina bombina. Next base: position 939,095,778 of record NC_069499.1, read on the forward strand.
GTGCGCGCGTGCACGATGCGCGCGCACATGCACGATGCGCGTGCGTGCACGAGGGCGTGCACGTGGGCACGTGTGCACGTGGACGCGCGTGCACGTGCACGCATTAGCCACACTGACACCAATGAAGTTAGGAAGGGGGAAAAAAAGTTAAAACATTTTTTTTTCCATATAAAAGGATCTGGGAGGGGGAGGGGGTGGGGGTATTGTGGGGGGGCTGCTACACTACAGAAATAATTAAAAATAAAAATAAAAGTTAAAAATAAAATTAAAATACTTTGGTTTGTGGGGCCCAACTGGGTACTGGCAGACAGCTGCCAGTACCCAAGATGGCGGTAATTAGGTAGGGGAGAGGGTTAGAGAGCTGGAGGGGGGGATCAGGGAGGTTGGTGCTAAGGAAGGGGTTCATCAGAACTAAAATATTTTATTATTTTTATTTAAAAAAAAAAAAAAACCTCTTTTATTTAGTACTGGCAGACTTTCTGCCAGTACTTAAGATGGCGGGAACAATTGTGGGGTGGGGGAGGGAAGAGAGCTGTTTGGGAGGGATCAGGGGGTGGGATGTGTCAGGTGGGAGGCTGATCTCTAAAATTAACCCTGCAAGCTCCTTACAAGCTACCTAATTTAACCCCTTCACTGCTGGGCATAATTCACGTGTGGTGCGCAGCAGCATTTAGCGGCCTTCTAATTGCCAAAAAGCAACGCCAAAGCCATATAAGTCTGCTATTTCTGAACAAAGGGGATCTCAGAGAAGCTTTTACAACAATTTCTGCCATAATAACACAAGCTGTTTGTAAATAATTTCAGTGAGAAACCTAAAATTGTGAAAAATGTAAAGTTTTTTTTTTATTTGCTCGCATTTGGCGGTGAAATGGTGGCATAAAATATACCAAAATGGGCCTAGATCAATACTTGGGGTTGTCTACTACACTACACTAAAGCTAAAATTAACACTACAAGCTCCCTACAAGCTCCCTAATTAACCCCTTCACTCCTGGACATAAAACACGTGTGGTGCGCAGCGGCATTTAGCGGCCTTCTAATTACCAAAATGCAACCACAAAGCCATATAAGTCTGTTATTTCTGAAAAAGGGGATCCCAGAGAAGAATTTACAACCATTTGTGCCATAATTGCAGAAGCTGTTTATAAATAATTTCAGTGGGAAACCTAAAGTTTGTGACAAAATTTGTGAAAAAGTGAACTTTTTTTTTTTTTATCGCATTCGGCGGTGAAATGGTGGCATGAAATATACCAAAATTGGCCTAGATCAATACTTTGGGATGTCTTCTAAAACAAAATATATACATGTCAAGGGATATTCAGGTATTCCTGACAGATATCAGGGTTCCAAAGTAACTAGCGCTAATTTTGAAAAAAAGTGGTTTGGAAATAGTAAAGTGCTACTTGTATTTATTGCCCCATAAATTGCAAAAAAACAAAGAACGTGCAAACATTGGGTATTTCTAAACTCAGGACAAAATTTATAAACTATTTAGCATCAGTGTTTTTTGGTGATTGTAGATGTGTAACAGATTTTGGGGGTCAAAGTTAGAAAAAGTGTGTTTTTTTCCATTTTTTCCTCATATTTTATCATTTTTTTTTAGTAAATTATAAGATATGATGAAAATAATGGTATCTTTAGAAAGTCCATTTAATGGCGAAAAAAACGGTATATAATATGTGTGGGTACAGTAAACGAGTAAGAGGAAAATTACAGCTAAACGCAAACACTGCAGAAATGTAAAAATAGCCATTGTCATTAAGGGTAAGAAAATTGAAAAATGGTCTGGTCATTAAGGGGTTAATATGTCAGCAGGAAATAATTTTGCTTTGGTACAGGTGACAATTCTATTAACGAAATTGTATATTTCAACCCTTCAGTATTATGAACTAGGGTTAGAAGAGAAGACTACATTGCTTGTCATCTTACCTGTTTTACATTTAACATTTCATGTCTTATATTTTGCAATTATTTCTGTATCTAACAATAAATTTACTTCAGTAGATCTAGGTAGTCATTAATTATGTATGGCAGTGTAGTGTGTACTGGTCCAGTATTCTAGGAGTAGGCGTGCTTTTGTTATTATTAATTAAGTTTAACCAATTGTTTTTAAGTGTGTGTTACAAAAGGATTGGGAGGAGTCCTAACACCTATGGCTATGGCTATGATTACGGCAAACGCCGAAACGCGTAAGCCAGTCTAGGTGGTATGCCTGCTCCCACTGGATGCTACCTGTTCCTGTTTTAATTTGGAAAATAAAGCTTGTTTTTTTTAACCAAGGACTGTCCGAACTTTCTTCATTTTTATTGATTGTACCTGTACATGTATGGCATCCAAATGCAATGAGTGACTAAGCACCCACTGTAACCCCTTGTTCTAGCAACCAATCATAATACCAACCTCCAAGGGTCTAAAAAAGCATCTGAGCTAGTAAAAAAGGGGGCAAAGATATAACCAATAAATACTTCCTGCTAGATAACATTTAAATGGAGAGGACGACATTCTGTTAAATATAATATAATCGTTTGATTATTACATAATAAAACCCATAACTAAAATGATTGAAATTATCTATTTCAAGTTACCCTAGATCAGAGATATATATATTGAGCAATCTTAGATGTTTACCTACCATTCATGTTAGTGAAAAGATACTAATATAAAAGTTAATCCAAGCTCAACACGGGAGCGGCCCAGGACCACAATCGTAGCCAATTAGACCTTTAACACCCCAAAATACACAGCCGCTAGTATGTCGCTTATAGCTTAACATATCTATTGTGCAATGTCCACTATTTGAACAATACTCTCTAATCCAATCCTGACAACCGAACAAAATCAAGTGAAGAAACCCCATTCTCAGCTCATCTACCTACACAAAATAAGGAATAAGGGCTCATTCCAAAGTAGTACAAAATAACAATAAGACTAAAAATTGTCGATTAAGATTAAAAAAAGAAAAGAAACAATGAAAATTACATACAAATGGAATTATGTGTACCATATTAGACATCTTCACAAGTCTGAACTATATCTAATTCTACCTGGGCTGTGCATGTCAACCATCCAAAGGACACCCGTCCAAAAATCAATGGCCATCAGTGGACCAAACCTCAGCCAGCCGCTGTCAATAAAAAATAATCGGAGAGCGCAGGAAATGAACACCACCCGTATGGTGAAAAATAACCTAAAACATAAATATATACAAAAAAGTTAAAAACAAACACACAATTTATGGTAAACCACAATATTATCTCTTAAGTATAGACCAAATATGGTCATTCTAACTAATATGGAGAGAAAAGTAAATATCAAGTGTGCGGATCTCCACACTATAAAATTAGACAATATTGTTTAAATTCTATGTGAGCATGATCTAGAGTCATGAGTCAGAATGGATTAATAGACTCTCATTAGAGATCTCATGTGGACATTATTCTCAGAACAGGAGGTGTGGGTACATCCTCCCCATACTTCAATGTCACTTATAGGAAACGCTGCCACCTAGTGTGTACGTTCAGTCCCTTAGATATTAGGGTTCCCAGTTCATAAATCAATCTAGCCTCTTTCTGCAGGAGGATTTTAGCCCTATTGCCACCTCTCCTTGGGATAGGAACATGGTCGATAATTCTATACCTCAGATCCTTGACAGTGTGGCCCGCCTCCAGAAAATTACGTGCCACTGGTTGATCAGACTTGCCAGTTTTGATGGCTGATCTGATGCTTGAACGATGATTCGCCATCCTAGTTCTGGCATTATCAGTGTTTTTTCCTTTATAGAACTACCCACAGGGACAATTGAGAAGGTAAATGATAAACTGTGTAGTGCATGTGAGGAAGAATTTGATCTGATATTTCTTTTTACAATCTGGGTGTTGGAAACTGGCCCCCGTGTGCATGCTATTGCATGTCATGCAGCTGGTGCATTTAAAGCAGCCACTCTTTTTCTTCAACCAGGTTTGTTTCTCACTCATAGGGGTAATACATGATTTTGTGTTCTCAGGTATGTTAGTTACACACACACTCTATATACATCACTGAGTTTATATAGGCTGTTTGCACACTGCTCGATCCGGTATTTTGCACACGGTTTACCCTGCATGGCTGCAGTTGTGTGGCTGTATTAGGGACCCAGGTATGTGGAAGAGACCTTGACGTGGTACCTGGGCTTGTCCCATTTGGCCAAATGCGGTAACTAACTCTTCCGGTTTTGCTTTTTAATCCTAGCTGAGAGCTTGTGAGTGAGTACTGGACTTCATGTGTGTTGTATTGTCTGTTTTTGTAATTCTCCCTAAGGACTTGCACCCTGGCAGGCCCGGGGTTAACTGCCTGTGACTCTGTGAATAGAGGAGCTTTATGTGAGTGCGATAGCAACCAAAGCTGAGCCTGTTTATGGGTCATGGGATGTGTACCTGGTCCAGTCTGGATGTGCTGTCCTTTTTCCTGATTTTGCTTATGCCCAGGGCGATTACATAAGTCTGTGAACCCTGACTTGTTCCCAGTTTGTTTGATTATTAGCTTGCATTTGTGTGCATGGCTGCAGTTGTGCGGCTGTATTAGGGACCCAGGTATGTGGAAGAGACCTTGACGTGGTACCTGGGCTTGTCCGAATTGGCCAAATGCGGTAACTAACTCTTCCGGTTTTGCTTTTTAATCCTAGCTGAGAGCTTGTGAGTGAGTACTGGACTTTATGTGTGTTGTATTGTCTGTTTTTGTAATTCTCCCTAAGGACTTGCACCCTGGCAGGCCCGGGGTTAACTGCCTGTGACTCTGTGAATAGAGGAGCTTTATGTGAGTGCGATAGCAACCAAAGCTGAGCCTGTTTATGGGTCATGGCAAAGAAGTTTTTCAAATCTAAAATGGACCTAAGATAAATTTTATCCGATTCTATATATCCCTATTACAAACGAGTAGAAAATTAAAAGATAGTATAAGGGAACATAATAGAAGTATTAAATTGGAGAAAGAAGACACCAGGTTATATAGACATTTCAAAGAAAAGCATAAAGGTAACCCTAAAGAAATGCAATTTTGGGTCATTTTGGAAACTACAGAATAATGGGAGGGGAGGCAACAAGGAAAGAGGATTGCTATACAAAGAGGCGGAATTTATTTATAAATTTGGTACACTCTACCCCAAAGGCCTTAACAGCAAAATGGATTTGAACCAGATAATATGAACTTATACAGGATAAAATCACAACCCGCTGTTCCAATTAACTTGAAAGATATTGATTTACATAATTTAATCACTATCTTAAATAAATTAGTGATTTAGTATAATGGTACAGTGTTATATTTATATTGATATTTATATCAGTGAACGCATATGACATACTCGCACATAGGATCTTAAAACTAGGATATCTAGTGGGAATGTTTATACTCAGATCATAAAAAAGAACTAAGATTAGATTTAACTGATAGGAGTATACCATCAAACAACACACATGAGCTCTCAGTTTCAGACACCCAGGATACCATATTTAATAGGGATATATAGAATCAGATAAAACTAATCTTAGGTCCATTTTAGATTTTAGATACTTTAAAAAAAAAAAAAAAAAGACATGTATCCCATATCTATATTCTTCCTTTTAGAGATTTTATACCACAAATAGATCGTCCAGCATGATATATATATATTTATTTAGATTTTTAGATTTTAAACTTTTTTTTTTGTATTAAATGTTTTTATTGAGGTTGATCAATTGCTAATAACAGAAATACAAGAATATACATAATTGTAGATTACAAAGAAAACATATCTCATATCTCGTACATTCGATCATAAGGACAACCAATTTTGAAATGAGCAAAGATATGGGAATAAGGGAAGAGGGGATGTACATCTTAAACATTAGACATATATTATGTACATATATGGAAATAAGACATCATGATTTATATTCTACGCATAATGGCTAGAACATATTTTATCCTCGAGAACAATACGTCATTTAACATTAAAGGTGAATAACAGTTTCGCAATTACATTTGGGTTCTTTGTTCCCAAATAAAAACTATATCAAGTATATAACCTCTCTTACCAATATAACAGTAGTGTCTTTTTTCTAAAGCAATAATGTGATTCATTTCAGCTTCCCATTGAGTAAATTTAGGTGGTTGTTGCTGCTTCCAGAGTCTGGGAACTAGTCGCTTAGCACAGATTATCATTAAATGTAGCAATTTTTTTCGATATGCACATCCCACATTCGGGATATGGTTAAGCAGTATAACAATGGCCGTAAGGGAAAAATCTGTAGCCAGAGTGCGATTAATACACTGTTCTATCTGAGACCAATAAGACCTCAACTTAGGGCATGACCACCAAATGTGAGAGTGCGTACCGATTTCACCACATCGTCTCCAACAGCCTGAGTTGGCACTAGGGAAAGGCTGTTGTATTCTCTGGGGAGTAAAGTACCATCGGGTGAGTATTTTATAGTTGAGTTCGGCTAGGGCTAGGGAGACAGAGGAGGAATGGGTCAGTTTGAACCCTCTTTTCCAATTATCATCTGTATATTGATTCTGTAATTCTAATTCCCATTTAGAAATGTACGTTGATTTTTTATGTGGGAATGAGCCTCTAAGTCAGGGGTCGCCAACCTTTCAGACCTTAGGGACCACTAAACACACAATTTTGAATCCCGTGGTCCACTAACATGAATTTTTTTAAAAAGGTACAAACCTCTATAATGTGTATATATATGTATGTATATATATATATATATATATATATATATAGATGAAGGAAAGCACTCTCTGGTCATTTAGTGAATATTTAATAAATCAAGCGTGACGTTTCGGGGACACACTCCCCTTCCTCGGTCTGAGGAAGGGGAGTGTGTCCCCGAAACGTCACGCTTGATTTATTAAATATTCACTAAAAGACCAGAGAGTGCTTTCCTTCATCTATATATATATCTGCTAGCACCCTGGCATTTAAACCTTGGAAGTGAGAGTGCTCTCTTTGAATCATTATATATATATATATATATATATATATATATATATATATATGTATACACACACACATTCTGTACATAACTAGTATAACCATAGCTAAGTTTACATTATGTATATATTTACACATTTTTAAGAATTATTTTTTGGAATTAACTAACTAAATGACAGAACTGAGAGAATACTTCCAAATGACAGATGAAGGGTGAGTGCCAACTTTTGAGCTGGAAACATAGAGGCATTCTTGCATTTCAAATAAACATACAAAGAGAATGAAGAAAATTTGATAATAGGAGTAAATTAGAAAGTTGCTTAACCCCTTAACGACGCATGTCGTACAGGGTACGTCGCACACAACCTGGTCTTAAAAGACCAGCGACGTACCCTGTACGACATTAGGGGTTTAAAGCGGCTGGAAGCAATCCTGCTCGCTTCCAGCCGCTTTCCGGTTATTGCAGTGATGCCTCGATATCGAGGCATCCTGCAATAACACCCCTTGGCCATCCGATGCAGAGAGAGCCACTCTGTGGCCCTCTCTGCACCGGACATCGATGGTCGGTATCGTTGGTGGGTGGGAGCTGACTTGGGAGGTGGGTGGGCGGCCATCGATGGGCCGGGTAATGTAGAGGGGGGCCGGGCCGATGGGGGCACGTACACGGGGCGGGAGAAAGGGGTATTTTAATTTTAAAAAAAAAATCAATTGAAGGTATCTAGGAGGGGGTGGGGGGCTGGTCTTTGGTGTGGGGGGGAGCTACACTACAGAAAAGGGGAAAAAAATAAAAAAGCAACAATTTTATTCTAAACTGGGTACTGGCAGACAGCTGCCAGTACCCAAGATGGCGCCCATTAAGGCAGAAGGGGAGGGTTAGAGAGCTGTTTGGTGGGGGATCAGTCAAGTTGGGGGCTAAGGGGGGTCCTACACAGCAGCATATGTAAATATGCTTAAAAAAACCTAAAAAAGCCTAAATATACCTTTTATTTTAGTACTGGCAGAGTTGCTGCCAGTACTTAAGATGGCGGGGACAATTGTGGGGTGGGGGAGGGAAGAGAGCTGTTTGGGAGGGATCAGGGGGTCTGATGTTTCAGGTGGGAGGCTGAGCTCTACACTAAAGCTAAAATTAACCCTGCAAGCTCCCTACAAGTTACCTAATTAACCCCTTCACTGCTGGGCATAATACACGTGTGATGCGCAGCGGCATCTAGTGGCCTTCTAAGTACCAAAAAGCAACACCAAAGCCATATATGTCTGCTATTTCTGAACAAAGGGGATCCCAGAGAAGCATTTACAATCATTTGTGCCATAAATGCACAAGCTGTTTGTAAATGATTTCAGTGAGAAACCTAAAATTGTGAAAAATGTAATGTTTTTTTTAATTTGATCACATTTGGCGGTGAAATGGTGGCATGAAATATACCAAAATGGGCCTAGATCAATACTTTAGGATGTCTACTAAAAAAAAATATATACATGTCAATGGATATTCAGGGATTCCTGAAAGATATCAGTGTTCTAATGTAACTAGCGCTAATTTTGAAAAAAAAAAAAAAATGGTTTGGAAATAGCAAAGTGCTACTTGTATTTATGGCCCTATAACTTGCAAAAAAAGCAAAGAACATGTAAACATTGGGTATTTCTAAACTCAGGACAAAATTTAGAAACTATTTAGCATTGGTATTTTTTGGTGGTTTTAGATGTGTAACAGATTTTGGGGGTCAAAGTTAGAAAAAGTGTGTTTTTTTCCATTTTTCTCATATTTTCTAAAAAATTTTTATAGTAAATTATAAGATATGATGAAAATAATGGTATCTTTAGAAAGCCAATTTAATGGCGAGAAAAACAGTATATAATATGTGTGGGTACAGTAAATGAGTAAGAGGAAAATTACAGCTAAACACAAACACCGCAGAAATGTAAAAATAGCCTTGGTCCCAAACGGACAGAAAATGGAAAAGTGCTGTGGTCATTAAGGGGTTAACATTGCATGCTTTATCTGAATCATGAAATAATTTTTTTGGTTTCAGTGTCCCTTTAAGCAGCTGACAATACCACTACTCCATTGGTCAGTATTGTCACATATATATTTAAAAAAAATTGTAAATAAAGAACATAGGAATTTAAAGTTTTCCAAATGCATCTTAAGCCCAGTTGGCATAGTGCAGTGTCGGGTTAACACATGAGCGATAAACAAGTCTAAGGGGAGAGAGAGAGGTGCGTAGTCGCAATATCTGAAGTTAGCGCATCTGAGTCTTTTGCTCACACGCCTTTTACTTTTAACTTATAATACCAGCACTAATCCGACTGCACCAAACTGTGTTTTGGTGGTGTTTTTTTCTTATGCACATCTTTCCCTTCTTTTATTTTTTGCTCTTATTTCTTTCCTTCGTCATTTTGCTTGGCAATAGGTTAGACCGAGGTACCTGTGAGGTGGGAGGGGTTTTATTTGAGCTCTTAGGGTTTGGGAATCTTTAACTCCTCCTAGTGGTAGGGAAAAGTAATTTCCAGGGGTAATGGATCTTTTTTGTGTAATTTTAAAGGTTCTGTGAATAAATAGCTAGTTGAAACTGACATACACTGAAAGCTTTCTTTATGCCAAATATATATTTCTCTCTTTTTTTTAAATAAGATTTTGCATCACTGGATCAATATTTTAATAAAATCTCAGTAAACTAATTGATAGATGTTCCTGTATTAACCAGCAGATGGCAACATCTGTATGTTAAAACCCAGAATGAAATATTGAATGACTTTTTCTATTTCTACTCCTTTGGAGTCAAATAGCATTGTAACCATTATGCAGCAGACATTCCAACATAGATGAATCGCAAAATAAGAAATAAAAGTTGAAGTCTGTAGGTAGAGTTATACATTTCCTGAATAAAAATCTTACAGTTTGTTTAGTAAGTATAGGTTCACTATAGCCAGGAGCTCAGTCTATTCTTAAACCAAAATAATGCACATATATTACCCATGAGTTTATAACCTCTTAACTGGAAGCTGGACTCAAGTTAAATATTCACATATGCTAGAAAACAGAAAAATATAAAACTCAAAATTAAAATGCATGTGAATACATTTCAATTTTTCTTTAAAAACAAAAAGCTTTTTTGCAGTACACATGCATTAGTGAAAATGCTTTTAGTAAAAGTTTCAGCGAGCTGTCAGTGTATTTGTTGCTTATGATGCAAGGAGTCATCCCTGATGCAATTTAAGCTTTCTAAAAAGTTGCAGTGTTTGAATGAAGGAGCATAAGGCATATGTACATATGTTTCATGTACAGGAAAATATATCACTATATTAGTAACTATTACTAGTAGCACTTTTGCTAACACATATGAAGGCCAAAAAATGCCTTAGCCCAGAACTAAAAAACCTTCACGTGAAATTCATTTTTTTAAATTAAAATAAAGGAGAGGAACATTTTTCTCACATTTCTGTTATTACATATTTAGGATGATGGGGTATTTAGGTTCATGCCATTTGGAGTTCAATTGAAACTTTACAGAGATCTCTGTTATTTTTCTTCCACTGAAAAAAAATGATCTCCCTTTTCTGTCAGCTTCAGTTCTATCAGTTTTGAATTATATAGTATTTGCTGTAGTTTTACCTTAGCCTTATGCATAGAGTAAAAAATAAAATGCTTCTTACTGTAAAGTTCACAGTTAAAGGGAATTGTGATTTTAAAAGATAGATAATCCCTTTATTACCCATTTCCCAGTTTTGCATAACCAACACAGTTATATTAATATAATTTTTTTTACCTCTGTGATTACCTTGAATCTAAGCCTCTGCAGACTGCACCCTTATCTCGGGCTGTTTACGACTTGCATTTTAGCCAATCGGTGTGGTCTCATTTGTAACTGCACAGGAGTGAGCACAGTATTATCTATGTGGTACACAGGAACTAACGCTGTCTTTCTATGAAAAGCTTATAAAATTGACTGAGCAGGTAAAGGCGTCCTGCAGGGGCTTAAAAACAGACAGAGATTTAGAGTCTTAGATGTTATAAAGTATCTATTGGTCAAGCAAAGCTGGGGAATGTCTTTTTTTAAATAATTAAATTTTTAACATAAAATCTGTCCCTCAGGTGTGTCCGAGACCTTTGGTACTGCCTGTAGCATACTTTGACATATGAATATTCCTTATATGCCTTAAAGAACTGTTTTTTCAAACCTCTCCTCAGGCTTGCCCAACAGCCAAGGTTTTCTGGATTACCTTGGATGAGTGCAGGTAAAATAACCATGGTTACTAATGGTTACTAATCAGCTGATTATTTCACCTGTGCTCCAGTTCAGATATCCTCAAAATGTGGCCTGTTCGGGAGTCCTGAGGACAGGTTTGAAAACCAGTGCCTTAAAGGGACATGAAACCCAATTTTTTTTAAATTCATGATTCAGATAGAGAATTCAATTTTAAACAACATTCCAATTTACTACTATTATTTTATTTGCTTCATTCTTCAGATATACTTTGTTGAATAAATATCAATGCACATGGGTGAGCCAATCACACAAGGCATCTATGTGCAGCCACCAATCAGCAGCTACTGAGCCTATTTAGATATGCTTTTCAATAAAGGATATCAAGAAAATGAAGCAAATTAGATAGAATTCTCTTTCTAAATCATGAAAGAGAAAATGTGGGTTTCATGTCCCTTTAATGGCATCAATCATACTTTTTAAGGCATTCTCGAGAGTTGTATTATGAGGACCCCGTGGAAACGCATATCCGTGAAATAGCATATATCAGATTGGTTGGAGATGGAGTGTATTTGTTTAATGGGTTATCTACACTGGTCTGCCCCTTCTGTACTGTGCATCCCCTCTGTGCTCTGTATTTGCTGTGTTACTAGAATTCAGGCAGCCATGTCATTAGTTTATTTATTATGCAGTAACCATTTTCTTTACCAGTAAGTTTTTATTTGTATGCTTGGTGTGCTTTTTCACAAGGGGTTTTACTCATGTGAGGGGGCAATAAATGATATCACAGTGGGGTTTATGCAAAATAGATTAAAAGAGTAGAGCGTGTCAAGAAAGAACATATTTATTATTATTTTGCAGTTCACTTGGCTTTTGTGAATTAGGATGCAATCGATCTTGCTCATTGGCTGCTTCTATTTTACTTTTTGTCCCTATCTTAGCCTTACTCACTCTAGATTATAATGTCTCTTACTCGTGGTCAGTCAAGTGATCAGTTATGAGGCGAATGTATGACTTTTAGGGACAGTTTACTGTAAAATTAGTTTCCAATTAATGTTTTAACAGCTACAGAGTCTAAGATGTATGAAAATGTGTTCCTTTAGGTTGTTGTTTTATATAGTATTGAGCAGATTTTGTTCTTTGAAACCACAACCCATAAAATGGGCTGAACCTGCAGGGAAATTCAGACCTCCTTATCTTATCACTTGCTATGCACAAACACTTTCTTAGATGTATTGCTGAAGAAAGGAAGAAATACAGAGGCGCCTCTAAGTGCAGTATCACCAAACAAGATCCAGTCAGCAACAAAAGTATATGTAAATATACTCACATTTAGCAAAGCACACTATAGTGCAATTAGAACAGACTGAGACTTCTGAGCCGCTCGGCTGACTCTGATCAGCAGTAACTCTCAAGGGAGGAATTCTATTCCGTGTTCTCCCCGTAATGTTACGTGTGGCAACCGCTATTGGTAACTTGTCAGCAAGCTCCTACTTGCGGGGATACAGGTACATGGAACAATGGATCCTCCAAACATCCACAAAGGCAGCAGTAGTATGTTTAAAATACTTTGAATTTAAAACATATTAAAAACAGTGACGCGTTTCTCGGCGTTTACTCAGACTGTGTATAACCACACTACCGCGGTCTATTTGAAAGGACAATAGACCTCCTTGTGTGACATCACACAGGTGCATAGCATTCAGCTGTTACCTCCTAATAGCTAAACCTCTCTTCTATTGCAAATACTAGTACTTGATACAAAAGGGATACATTTATATTGTAACAAAATTGACATAGTTTGTGTGTTAACATTGTGTTCAACTTGAAAACTAAAACTATATGCATAGTATATAATAGTTACTTAATATTGTAATGACATCAACATTTCTTAGTATATTTTAACATTACATTCGATTCCAAATTGAAACTATATGCATAGTACATCACATTGATGGAACCACGTTTTAAACATATATATCAGAGCGTACATCCTCCATATTAACTATCCCTCTCAGTTACTATTCAATTATTTGATACAAAAAGACTGGAAAACTTCAGCCTTAAAGGGATAGTAAACACCAAAAATGTTATTGTTTAAAAAGATAAATAATCCCTTTATTTATCAATCCCTAATTTTGCATAACCAACACTGTTATAAAAATATACTTTTTACCTCTGTAATTACCTGGTATCTAAGCTTCTGCTGACTGCCTCCTTATCTTTGATCTTTAGACAGACTTGCATTACAGACAATTAGTGCTGACTCTTAAATAACTTCACATGCATGAGCACAATGTTATCTATATGAACCACATAAACTAACGCCCTCTAGCTGTGAAAAACTGTCAAATGCATTCAAATTAGAAGCGGCCTTCAAGGGCTTAGAAATTAGCATATGAGCCTACCTAGTATTAGCCTTCAACTAAGAATAATAAGAAAACAAAGTAAATTTGATGATAAAAGTAAATTAGAAAGTTGTTTAAAATGACATGCCCTATCTTAATCATGAAAGTTTAATTTGGACTTTACTATCCTTTTAACAAAGAAATAATAAATAAACATAATGCCAATCGTATATATGCGCGTATATAGATGTCTCTAAGTGGGTAATATATAATGCTCATTTTAATCCAACAAGGCCAGTTTTAGCATGATATCCTAGAAAATAATAATAAGAATATAGTTAAACTTTCAGGCCAGTGATGTTTATATTAAAGGGACACTGAACCTAAATTTTTTCTTTCCTGATTCAGATAGAGCATGAAATTTTAATTTACTCCTAATATCAAATTTTCTTCATTCTCTTGGTATCTTTATTTGAAATGCAAGAATGTAAGTTTAGATGCCGGCCCATTTTTCGTGAACAACCTGGGTTGTTCTTGCTGATTGGTGGATATTTTCATCCACCAATAAAAAAGTGCTGTCCAGAGTTCTGAACCCCCAAAAAAGCTTAGATGCATTCTTTTTCAAATAAAGGTAGCAAGAGAACGAAGAAAAATTTGAATCACGAAAGAAAAAAATTGGGTTCAGTGTCCCTTTAAATACTGGCTTCTACCTCATAATTTAAAGTTACCATCCTATTTTAATATCCTGTCTTACATCCATTTACTGGGACTCAATAAGATTATCCAAATATGTATCATCCTATCAATTAATAAACATGTGTCATTATACTTACTTGTGCTAAAAAAGTAATATACGTGTCCTCAAACTATACTCTCGTATTCATTAATTTAAATTCTTATTTGTGAACTTTTTTATTTAAAGATCTTTATGAATATATACAAATATATATATATATATATATATATATATATATATATATATATATATATATATATATATATATATTTCCACTGTGTATTTGCACTCACAATTCATAGATAGTCAGCAACCAGGGTGCTCAGTCAAAATTTCAATAAGTATCAACAAGTAGGGACTGTACTCACTGGATTCAGTTCAAATAATAACTTATTTATTCAATGGTGACGTTTCGGGGTACGCAAACCCCTTCCTCAGACCAAACATAATAATAATAAGACAAAAAGAAACACCAATGTGTAAACACTTATATATACAAAAAAACTGTGACGGACCTCATGCTTACTATATACCTGTAAACTTCAGTATAGCAAATCATATACAATATAGGTAAAAAAATTTGTATAAATATATAGACATATAAACCCCTCTGCAACAACGTATTATGTATGTTCAGGTTTACACACTAAACAGTGTATTTATTCGGCACCAGATAATGTTAGGCTGTTTAGACACATAGTTACAGTTTGCGTGGCTAAATGCAATTATTGCAAAGATGAGCTTCATATTTAGTGTTAGAGAGAAAATAAATGTTATTTAATATGGACATTCAACCTTTGCTCAGTGAGTTAGAGATTAATGGAATGATCATATCGGATTTGGTATAATATTCGTTACTTACTGCATATTATGAATTGCTGCTAATCGTTTCCCCAGTCGCTGCGCTGTTCATAAAGTCTGCAGTGTGTCAGTTGGGCGCAAGTTACAGACTCAGCCAATCAACGGCTTGTTTAGTCAACCGCATGGCTCATTAGCATATAGTGACGTCACCGGGCTTTGCAATTAGACTCTGTAGTAGCGTGGCTAATTTGCATATCGAGATCCTACATGTCAGAGCGTGATTTACAATACTGTTTGCGCTCAGTGTATACGTGCTATGTAGTGCTAACATGGTGTCCTAATGTGGCAAGCGTATTACATAAGTTATATGTTGGAGCCCAACATTTACCTTGTATACCGTATGTTTGTTTATAGTGGGACAGATTAGGGATGAAAAAATGTCAAACAGCCCCTATTAGTTCAATGCCTATCTTGGTTAGTTAGTCCTTTATATGGGTGCAATAATGCTAATTTTGATTTGTGTTTAGGTTTAATATTTTATGGGACTGCAGGGGATGTTCCATCACTAACACTGTGTTGTATGTTTATTATATATAGGCAATATTGTTATCAACCGGTCTATCAGTGCTATCAGATAACACATGTTATAAGGGGTCTATGATATCAATGATCACTGTTTAGTGTCTATTTATCATGATCCATAGGTTACGTGGCTAAACAAGATATGCCATCATAGTTATATTTGCACCTCATCCATTAATCATCATATGTTAATATAACCCATACTGTGTTCTGAGTTAGAGGAAAAGAAAGTTATATGCCATGTGCCTCCCCAACCTAGGGGTATATTTAGTTATAGAGCTCATGGATAATCATTGGTCTGTCCCATCACAAGTGGCAATCATGGTAGACATAGTACTTTTTACAATTATATGCAGTCCATCATTAGTATGACATTATACACTATCATAAACGACTGTTAGTCAGTATAAATAGCCAGAGTTACGTATGATCACCAATATCAGGTATATTGTTCCTGGAAATTTAATTAGTATTGAACCAGTATTTCGACCAGGCGGCACACCTCAATAGTATGGATAAAAATATATATAGTCAAATATGAGAGATCAGTCCCCATGATTCACCCCACTCCATATGTGCACATCCTCAGTTCAATCCGTAGTTCAAAGATCATCACAAGTATAATAGCTACATGTGTGTTCAGTGATATATAGTGATACTTTATTTTAAAAAATTATCACAAATTGTCATAAATGACCAAATCCTATCCATGTCCCTTACTCATATAGAGGGCAAATAAATTAAATATATTAATAATAAGTATAAATGTGATCCCCTGATTTTAAAGAAGATAAATAATGTTAATAATAAGTTTTATATGATCCATATTTAGAATGCTGCAAGATCTATATTTAAATTAAGGAATTGTGGATAAAGAGAATTTAATTTGTAAATCCAGAAGGTTTCCCTCTGGCGTAATCTTATGAATCTGTTATATCTATGGGATTTTGGAACCATTTCTATTGGAGTAATACAATAACAATTTTGGTCTCCCCCATGTTTCATATAACAATGTCTAAACACATTATGATTGAAACTTATTTTTAATGTTTCTAAAGTGTTCTGACCAACTTATCTCTGTATACTAAAGCCCAATACTTAGAGAAAACAAATAAATATTAACATTTTATTACATGTTTCCTATCCCCACTGGGAGCAGTGGTGTCACTAGGGTTGGTGTCACCCCGTGCGGTAAGTTATGGTGTCACACCCCCCCCCCCCCCGAAAGCAGACACACACAAACACAAAAACACAGGCACACACACATACAAACACTCAGACACACTTAAAAACACACTCAGATGCACACACAAACACTCGGAAACACACTCAGACACACACATACAAAAACACTCAGACACACACACACAAAAACACTCAGACACACACACAAAAACACTCAGACACACACACACACACACACACACACACACACACACAATATGTAATCTGCATTGCATTAATTATAAAGCTTGTGCCTAGAGCTGCTCCCTGGCTCAGCAGAGCATCAAATGAAAGATAAACAGAGCACTCTAAAATAAAATAAATCACTAAAGAAAAGGTATAGGTGCGCAAACTATGAAAATTCTGATCTCTGACTCTGTTCCAAGTCTGTCAGTGCACAGCCCAGGGCCACATGCCTACCGCTTCTTATGGCCAATCACCTCTGCACTCTGCCCACCTCCTGACCCCCGCCCTCCCCTCCTACCTCTTCAGTGTGCACTTAGTGTACCGTATCCGTACCGGTCTGGTGGGCATCATACGTGGCTCCTTCACTTTAGAGACAGTGTCAGACAGTCATGTGGTCAGGTGCCAGGCATCCCCCTCACGATTTCCCGGTTCCTGTTCAGAGAGACAGCACAGCAGTGAGTGACTCCACTGCTCCACACGTTACTGAGCAGTGAGCACAGATAGGCAGGCAGGTTTAGGCTAGCAGCGCAACTTCGCAACATTAATAGTGAAATTGGGCAGGGGAGGAGCAAAGTACAAACAAGCAAAAGCAGCCGGGAAAACTATTTGTGGAAATTGCAGCGCTGGCTCAAGGGGCAAAAAAGTTAAGTGTCTATAACTTCCCCAGTCCCACTAATGTTCACAAATGCTGACCCCTCTAATAAAAAATCTATGCATCTCTACATTGTATTTCTTTGAATTTCAATACCATTTAAAAAAATAATAATAATAAAAAAAAAAAATATATATATATATATATATATATATATATATATTTCTGGTGGTGTCACCCCCTGGAGGGTGTCACCCAGGTGCAGCCCACACCCCCCTAGTGATGCCACTGACTGGGAGTGTAGTGTTTTTTTTCTGCTAGCTATGTTTGCATAGCTTTTTTTAGCCAGTACTTTAAGTATTGAACATTTCAGTATAGGTGGGGATACCACAGGCAAAAACAGCTATTTCAAATTCCCAAATAAAGGTAAAGGTTTATATGTAAACAATTTAATACAGCAGGTAAAATGGGTAATTGGAAACAAATTAAAGGGAATACAAATGTTCAGTTCACTGTCCCTTTAAATATTTATTAATTGATGAGACCATAATGCATAACGGCTCTGTGAAAATTTGGTTGAACAATGTGGGACTTTTAAGTTATATTTTTTTAGGTCTTTACATGTGAAATGAGAACCTTCCTTTAATGATCCAATGGAAAGGAATTTGGAAGTACTACTTTAAAGGGACATTATACACTCATTTTTTTATTTGCATAAATGTTTTGTAGATGATCTATTTATATAGCCCATAAAGGTTTTTTTTTTTTAAAAATGTATAGTTTTGCTTAAAGGGACAGTCTACACCAGAATTGTTATTATTTTAAAAGATAGATAATCCCTTGTTTACCCATTCCCTAGTTTTGCATAACCAACACAGTTATATTTTTTTTACCTCTGTGATTATCTTGTATCTAAGCCTCTGCAGACTGCCCTTTTATTTCAGTACTTTTGACAGACTTGCAGTTTAGCCAATCAGTGATGGCTCCCAGGTAACTTCACGTGCACGAGCACAGTGTTATCTATATTAAAAACATGAACTAACACCCTCTAGTGGTGAAAAACCTGTTAAAATGCGTTCTTAAGAGGCGGCCTTCAAGGTCTAAGAAATTAGCATATGAACCTCCTAGGTTAAGCTTTCAACTAAGAATACCAAGAGAACAAAGAAAAATTGGTGATAAAAGTAAATTGGATAATTGTTTAAAATTACATTCCCTATCTGAATCATGAAAGTTTTTTTTGGACTAGACTGTCCCTTTAATTTTAAATAACATTGCTCTGATTTTCATACTCCTAACCAAGCCCCAACATTTTATGAAAATACCGTCAGCTACCTTCTCCAGCTTGCTCCTGTTTGTGTAAAGGGTCTTTTCATATGCAAACGAAGGGGGAGGGGGAGTGTCTTATTTCCCACTTGCAGTGGGCTTTCCAGCTACCTTTTCAACAGAGCTAAACTGAGAGTTTCTAAGTAAGTTTTTAAACCATTTTATACTGGATTTTAATATCAATATCTGTGCATCTTATTCTTTATAGTAGTGTCTATTATATACAGTTATATGAAAATGAGTGTATACTGTCCCTTTAAAGAAATGTCTTTGTGTTCTAGATTCTGTTTTATGCCAACTTGAATGTTTATTATGCACTTTAATCTTCTAAACAAAACTATTGAATAGTTACTGGAAAATCACAAATTTTTGATTAACACTTTGGGCTAGATTACGAGTGCAGCAGTAGTTAGCGCTTGCATTTGTGCGTTAAACCACTAGAAGTAGCGCTCATGCATTCGCATTGACTTTTAACTTGTAATACGAGCGTAATTTAACTTGTGCGCAAACGGCAGTGAAAACCTGATACAGCTTGAAATCAAACAATAGCGCACCACTTGTAATCTAGCCCTATGTAATTACAGTACAAGACATTTCTGTTGTGTTGCTGTAGAATGACATATAAGTTGTCTAAATATTTTTCAGATAAATTAACACTCTTTTTTATTTTTTTTTAATTTATAACCAACACATGGTACAATGATAAAATGCATATCCATGACACACCACGCAGGGTGCAGTAAGATAATATAAGATTGTCAAGGCAATATGGAATACAATAGCGCATTTTTACCAGATATAGTAGCACGCAGTGCTCACACTCGTTTTGGAGACTGCCAAGGATGTATATGAGCTAGAAGGCGTTTTAGCATGTGTACTCCCTTGCACCATGGTG
The DNA here is from genome assembly GCF_027579735.1 of Bombina bombina. Taxonomy (NCBI): domain Eukaryota; kingdom Metazoa; phylum Chordata; class Amphibia; order Anura; family Bombinatoridae; genus Bombina; species Bombina bombina. The sequence goes on from NC_069499.1 coordinate 939,115,628, forward strand.
TTGGGGTTTTATTATTTTTATAAACATACAAACCAACCTAAATCTAATTGAACATAAAATACAAACACACAAACCAAACTTGCAGGCTAAATCATTTACACAAACAAGGAGTAAATAATCTCTCCACATAGACGTTGAGCCACATAGCACGAGTAGTCTACTGTACAGTGCCCCATTCCAAGTTAGTAGCCGAGTTTCTAGATGCATGAGGTAACAAATTAAATTACTAAGCAGCTTATATATATTTACCTGGAGTATATCAAGAGCTAACGGACTCTATGTTAATAACCTAGTGCTGGGAGTTCTACAGTAGTGTTTACATGTATCTTTGGTTTGAGTCAGAGCATTTCTATTAAGTCAGGGGGAGCCCCTAGGAGCCAGTACATGCACAATGTCACCAAGCAGCTCTATATTGTCATGCAAATTAGATAGTCGATACATTCATCATTAAAAGCTCATTGAACAGGAAATCATGCAAACTCATGGTGGGTTCTATGTTGGTAGCATGTTGCTGGGGTCATTATGATAGGTTACACAACAGTAGACATTTTGAAAGAAATAGTGCTCTTGGGAAGTATGAGAGGAACATGGAGATTCAAAGTGGTATTCACTTTTCAAGAACAAGGATTTTTTGTGAGTTGAAAAAAAATACACTAAGAGCTGATATACCTCGTCCCCAAGTGAGCAAAATAAAAGTAATTGAATAATAATAAAAATGAAGCAATGAGAACGAAGTGTAGCACTAGCACACACGCACATAACACAACCCAGCCTAGAAAGCAAGTCATAGGGACTGCTGCCTAACAAGTTGGCATAGTTGATGGAATCGAGCGGCTATATGTGGGCAGTTAAATATGCTGGGCATATTACTATGACCTATAGGCTAAGCGAGGGAGGCAGCTCTAAGATTTAATTATCCAACAGTAAGAGTCATGAGTGCGTATAAGGAGGTTGCAAACCTGAAATAAACGCATACCTTTACGGCATGGTTAAGTACATAGTAAGCGCCTTTCTCTGTCCTTTTGGAACTCCAAGTGAAGTATCGCCTCCCACCATGACAGCATGCCCAACGCGAGCTGATATGGTCTCACTGTGTGTTATGGGCCATATTTTAGGCTATGCACAGAAGCCAGGGTGCCACAAGGGGCAATAAACATCAAACATTTCCTTAATGAACATTGTACAACATACATAGCAACCATTTAAATGAGAGATAAGAAGATGTGTACAATGTGGGACTGCTGGATTGATATCAGACATGCACAAACACTGGAGTGTGGTTTCAGCTTTCACAACATACTATTATAGAGTCTTTAGATTCACTCGTTCCCAAAGTATGATAGTTATTAAAAGGCCACTGTAAGTAAATATTTTCTATGCCTGTTACTAACTAACTACCCCAAATACGCTTTTTATCAATAGCATTTCATTAACATATCTCTACCGTATATCAGAAATCTTGTCTGCAAACTTAATTGTTTTCCAAACCCACTCCGTGGGTATCCTTTGTTCTGTACCAATCCGTTTACAATACCTAGGTTTCAAAATGGCGCTTTAAACACAAAGTTATTGGTTTAAGTATTTTGAACATGCAGTGCTGAAAATAGTGGGCAGGATAACGTGACATCATCGGCGAATAAAAGATATAACTTTTAGAACGTTATGAAACTTCGTTTTGGAGAAAATATAAGTCAGTAAGTTTTAATTAATGTTTATTAACTTTAATATGTTAGTTGTTTAGCTTAAAAATTATAACAGAAAGTAATCCTTTAAATCAGCAAGGCATTCCTATATAAACTGGCACAGAGTTTAACCATTGCGATTGTTCACTGTCCCTATGTAAACACCTCAGGGTGTGTGCGCTGCTCGCCACCAAACCGGCAGCATTACAAATAGAATATCCATTAGGTGTATAGAGTAATGGCAGTTATAAAGGACAAAACAAAAAACTTAGGCATAAAACAGCAACCAACAGTTCTGCAACTAGTCGAAAATACAAAGAGACTATGGTCCCTCAACGAACAAACAGGACAAAGTAGGTAGAATGATCAAGTCCAGCCCAGCATAGATACAGTTCCGTATGATAGATGTACAGCCTGTCAACAAAATAGAATGTGCTCACATCTCCCTCAGCGATCCGGTCACTTGCATAGCCGTTAGGTGAAGATGCTGCAGTCCCCAAGAAGGGGTGAATCCATCGTGCGTGGTTTTATCCCACTCCAGCTTTCGGTGGGTGCAGCCTGTCTTTTGATCTAAGGCTGAGGCACAGCGAGGGGCCGAATATAGGAGCATAGAGCCGAGGAGAGTCAGCAGCAAAACCTGTGGGGCCAGGGACAGCAACCTTCGTGCCGAAGCTACTCGCGGTCTGAATATAGTGCCAGGGGAAGCAAGAGACAGTGCGTGCAGAGTCATTAGGCTCCGTCCTCAGGCTAAGCGGCCAGTCTCCCGACAAAGAGACAAAGTCTGTATTGACATCAGTGGGGTGATGCGTTTGACATTCGCTAACTATTCCAGTCTCCCCAGCAGCCCGGTCACTCATCTGTGGTAAGGCTTTGACACAGCCTGTATTTCTCACCGGGAATGCCATGCTGGTGTCCAAAATGGGTGCCGCTGAAAAGGCCTCTTCTGCATGCATCTTGCCAGCTGATATCTGTAGCGGCATTCTCACCCCGGTAGGGGAAGTTTTTATGCTGTCATTTGCTCGAAACTCACGTGTCTCCCAGAGCAGTACATCCATAGCAGCCGTTAGGGAGTCAAACGCGGGCTGAAAAATGTAAATAAGGGAGGAAATAGTGCACTCCATCTTAGTTCCGCAGAGAACACTCCCCCCCCCCCCCCCGGAAAAAGGGAATGGGTTTAAATTTCTTTGTATGCCTTCTCGGTGGCCAGGAGTTGGAGCTTCCTAATCCCACAAGTTTCCCGGACACAATGATTGTCAAGGGATATCTGGATGGCCTAAGATTCAGCCACTGTTCACTCAATGGCAGCTGACATACACAGAGCAGTGAGAAGCAGTGGCCATCTTGCTGAGCCGCTCACCGGAAGTCCAAATTAACACTCTTTTAACTGAAATTGTTTTTGAATAGCCACTCTCTCCACACCATCTGCCTTATATGGAGGAGCCATTCGAGCCTTGATTATGCAGACAACAAATCACATTTATAATGTTAGTATAAAATAACGTGTTTTGCAGTTGTTATCAGTTAAAGCCAATTAGGGAAACATATCAGAATTAGCCTTGAAAATATTGCACAGGTGCATTTCAAGTTCTAAGAATTAGAAAATCCTCAATTTTTAGAGCTAAATTAAATGAAAAGGGGGCAAATTAAATAACATATTGCAAAATTGTTTCATTTTCAATAACAACATTTTATACAAAAATAAAAAAATTCAAGATGTTTACTGCCCCTTTAAAGCTTTGTCTGTAGATAATGTCTTTAAGCATGTGCTTGTTGGTTTTAATTTTGAAGGGAACATCCTGTTTAAGCCTAATCTGAAGCTCCCTCCAATAAGAAGCCTATGTGATGCCTCAGATGAGAATCATGACCGATCTCTCTTTAATTGGATAAAAAAACAAAAAAACTAAGCAGTGCTTAGGCTACACCTAATAGAAATCATTGTAATATGTATTCGTCAGTTGCAGCCCTGGCACTCTCAGCAAACACGCTATTTGCAAAAATGCTCCCGTACTGCTGAGCGTGTCTGGAGGAAAACTCACTCTGAACCTGACTTCATACACTATAAGTTTATGCTTCATTCATACACTTGTGCCCTTCACTTAGCCAAGCAAACCTACTTCTCCTCCCTTATATCTACTCTTTCCTCAAACCCTAAACGACTCTTCTCCACCTTTAACTCTCTCCTCTACCCTCCTGCTCCACCCCCCTCATCTGTCTTTAGTACTCAAGATTTGGCAGACTACTTTTAAAACAAAACACATTCTATCCGGAGCAACATCCCAACACCAACCTGCAATACTCCATCAACAGGCCCTGCTACTCCCTCTGCCACCATCTGCATCCTCCATCCAGCCACTGAGAATGAAGTTTCCTCCTTGCTATCTTCCTCACGCCTCACTACCTGCCCACTCGACCCTATACCTTCCCATCTAATACCCTCCTTATCTTCTACCCTCACTCCTGCTCTTACACACATCTTCAACCTATCTCTTTCTACTGACTCATTCCCATCTTCTTTCAAACATGCAATAGTCACTCCCATACTCAAAAAACCCTCCCTTGACCCTAATTCTCCTGAAAGCTACCGCCCGATATCACTGCTCCAACTAACATCAAAACTCCTTGGAAAACTAGTTTACAATCGCCTAACCCACTTCCTGTACGCCAACTCCTTGCTTGACCCCCTGCAATCCGGATTCCGCCCCAAACACTCAACTGAGACTGCCCTTACCAAGGTTATGAACGATCTTCTCTCTGCTAAAAATATTGGCCACTACTCCATACTCATCCTACTTGACCTCTCAGCTGCCTTCGACACAGTTGACCACCCCTCCTCCTACAGACCCTTAGCTCTTTTGGCCTCTGTGGCACTGCTCTTTCCTGGTTTCACTCTTATCTTTCTCACAGGCCTTTTTCTGTGTCATTTGCCAATAATGACTCCTCTCCAATGCCTCTGTCTGTTGGAGTACCTCAAGGATCTGTTCTGGGTCCTCTACTCTTCTCCATTTATACTTCTTCTCTGGGTAAACTTATCAACAGTTATGGCTTCAAATATCACCTCTATGCTGATGACACCCAGATGTACCTCTCCACCCCTGCGCTCTCTCCCTCTGTCCTTTCGCATGTCAGCAACTGCTTATCTGGTATTTCTTCCTGGATGGCCTCTCACCACCTAAAGATAAACATGTCCAAGACTGAGCTCCTTCTTATCCCCCCTCAAGCTCTACGCAAACCTGTGACTACTCTATCCCTGTTGACGGCATCACCATTTCCCCATCGCCCCAAGTCCGCTGCCTCGGAGTTACACTTGACTCAAATCTATCCTTCACCCCCCATATCCAATCGCTTTCTATATCCTGCCGCAACCATCTACGCAACATTTCCAAGATTCGACCTTTTCTGTGCGCTAACACCACAAAGCAAATAATCACTCCCTTGTTATTTCCCGACTTGACTACTGCAATAACCTACTTACTGGCCTTCCTCTTTCCCGCCTCTCCCCTCTTCAATCCATCCTAAATGCCTCTGCCAGGCTGATCCATCTTTCCCATTGCTCTGTATCTGCTACACCTCTCTGCGAGTCCCTTCATTGGCTCCCCATACACAGCAGAATTAAATTCAAAATTCTCACCCTTGCATACAAAGCGCTCACCAACTCCGCTCCCTTCTACCTATCCTCTCTAATCAACAAGTATACTCCAGCCCGCCCACTAAGATCCAACAATGACCTGCTCCTTGCTTCTGCGACTATCACCTCCTCTCATACTAGACTGCAGGACTTCTGTCGTGCAGCACCTACCCTCTGGAACACTCTCCCTCATGCTGTCAGGCTTTGCCCAAATCTTTCTTCCTTTAAATGCTCTCTGAAGACTTTTTTGTTCAGAGAAGCCTACCACCCAACTCAATAATATTTCTCTTACCTAACAACATTTCCCTCCTCTAACTCTGCATTAACATCTTTCTCACTCTTGCATCCTCACCTCCTGTTTCTCAACCTCCTACCCTTCTAGATTGTAAGTTCCCACAGGAATAGGGCCCCTTAATTCCTCCTGTATGTGTTTGTAAATTTTGTCCTGTCTCTTAGAAGTTTTATATTATTGTTTTATTTAAATGAACTTTATCCATGGACAGCACTGCGGAATATGATGGCACTTCATAAATAAAGTATAATAATAATAATATCTGGAGGGGGAGTTCTGTTACTAAGAGGGTGACAAAAGCAATATATAGCACATAAGCATATTTATACTCTAAATATAAATATCATATCTAAGTGACTGGAACAATATGTAACTTTTCGTTCAATTATATTGGTAATAGTATGTATATCTCCCACCCATGTCAGAAAACACTAGAACTGAGGAACCTGCAAGGGGAATTCTGATAGCTGTAAATGTGAAACACGCATGTAAATAGATATCTGAAATCTTAAAAAGAATAATCTTAATGTTGTATTGTTGTAACTATGATCTAGAACCTAATATATATATATATATATATATATATATATATATATATATATATACTGTATATATATATATATATATATACTGTAAATATATATATATACTGTAAATATATATATATATATATATATATATATATATATATATATACAGTATATCATTCACTTCATATAGCCCAGGTGTCTCCTCAAATAATATTCATATAGTCAAACGTAGAATAGAGGGCACTCACAGGTCTTTGTTGAATTAAAGTGATATTTTTATTAACATAGTAGCATCACAAAAGTGGACGTTTCGGCTCATGCAGTGAGCCTCTCTCAAGACAATCTATGAATATAATATTTACAGATCAGTCATATTAAGTCAGCTTAAGTTGTCATTCCCAACTAATATCTCAATATATGTACAAACAATCATTAAAAATTTCCAGCTTACCAAATTTTATGTATTTATCCACTTTAGCCACGCACCTAGGCCAGGTTAGAGACACGGTGGCGGTGTTGGCATCTTACTCTCTCCCTCCTGCTCCTATCAGTACCTATCTCCATTTCCATCTCTCTCCTTTTATTCCTTTGAAGTCCACTGCATTCGCCTGTTCTCCCCCCTCTCTCTCAGAGTAGCAGTTATCTATGGCCCCCCTGGACCAACCTCCCAATTCCTTGACAACTTTACTGCCTGGCTTCCTTACTTTCTCTCTACAAATACACCTGCTCTAATCCTAGGGGACGTCAACAACCCCATTGACAACCCATCTGCCCCTGCTGCCTCTAAACTTCTCTCACTCACTAACTCCCTCGGCCTCTCACAATCCACCCTATTCCCTACCCACCGTGATGGACACTCTATTGATCTGGTATTCTCCTATCTCTGCTCTCTCTCTGATGTTGCCTGTCGCCCATTTCCCATCTCAGACCACCATCTGCTCCCCTTTGATCTTAATATACAGGCTAAACCTACCTCCCCCCCTCGCCCCCACACCTGTAGAAATCTGCTCACTGTAAACCCTCCCCAACTCTCCAACTTTATTCAAATACGCCTCCCCCATACTTCCACAATATCCTGCCCTGACCTTGCTATAACCCACTATAACAATACCCTCTCCTCTGCACTTGACACTCTCGCTCCCCCCCCCCCAACTTCTCAAAGCCCCACGTAGCCAGCTCCAGCCCTGGCACTCCCAGCAAACACGCCACCTACAAAAATGCTCCCGCACTGCTGAACATGCCTGGAGGAAATCCCACTCTGAACCTGATTTCATGCACTATAAGTTAATCCAGCTCTTACTCATATATTCAACCTATCCCTTTCTACAGGCTCATTCCCTGCCTCCTTCAAACATGCAAAGGTCGCCCCCATCCTCAAAAAACCCTCCCTTGACCCTAACTCTCCTGCAAACTACCGCCCCATATCATTGCTCCCGCTAGCTTCAAAAATCCTTGAAAAACTAGCTTTTGATCGCCTAACCCACTTCCTGTCCTCCAACTCATTGCTCGACCCCCTGCAATCTGGCTTCCATCCCCAACACTCAACTGAGACTGCCCTCACCATCGTTACCAACGATCTCCTTTCTGCTAAAAACAAAGGCTACTACTCTATACTCATATTACTTGACCTCTCTGCTGCCTTTGACACTGTTGACCATCCCATTCTCCTACGGACCCTCGACTCTCTTGGGCTCTGTGACACTGCCCTCTCCTGGATTCACTCTTCTCTCTATAACAGATCCTTCTCCGTCTCTTTTGCTGGTGACTCCTTCTCTCCATTGCCTCTTTCTGTTAGAGTACCTCAAGGCTCTGTTCTGGGTCCTCTACTCTTCTCTTTTTACACTTCTTCACTGGGTAAACTCATCAACAGCTATGGCTTCAACTATCACCTCTATGCTGATGATACCCAGATCTACCTTTCCACCCCTGCACACTCTCCTTCTGTCAATTCTCAAATCAGTGACTGCTTATCTGGCATTTCCTCCTGGATGGCCTCTCACCACCTAAAAATAAACATGTCCAAGACCGAAATACTTCTAATCCCCCCCTCTAACTCGAATCCCATTGCACTCTTCATCCTGCCGCAATTACCTACGCAATATCTCCAAAATCCGTCCGTTTCTGTGTGCTGAAGTTACTAAACAGCTAATCCACTCCCTGGTAATTTCCCGACTTGACTTCTGTAATAACTTACTATCTGGCCTCCCTCTCTCCCGCCTCTCTCCCCTTCAATCCATCCTAAATGCATCTGCAAGGCTAATCCACCTCTCTCAATGCTCTGTTTCTGCTGCACCTCTCTGTGAGTCCCTTCCCTGGCTCCCCCTTCACAGCAGAATAAAATAAAAAATTCTCACCCTGACCTACAAAGCCCTCACCAATGCTGCCCCACCCGACCTGTCCTCACTCATCAACAAATATACCCCAGTCCGCCCCCTAAGATCCAACAATGACCTTCTTCTTGCATCCTCTACCATCACCTCCTCTCATGCCAGACTACAGGACTTCTCTCGTGCAGCACCAACCCTCTGGAACACACTTCCTCGAGATGTCAGATTTTCTCCTAACCTCTCCTTCTTTAAACATTACCTAAAGACCTTTTTGTTCAGGGAAGCTTATCACCCGACTCATTAACAAATGAACTTCACTTACCCACCAGTTGCCCTCATCTATCTCCTCACTAATATCATTCTCACCTTTGTAGTCCCCACCTCCTGTTTCCCATCCTCCCACCCCATCTAGATTGTAAGTTCCCACGGGAATAGGGCCCTCAAATCCCCTTGTATTTGTCTGTAAAATGTTGTCTCTTATTGTACTGTTTATCCGTTGTACTTTTATCCTTGTACCCATGGGCAGCGCTGCGGAATCTGTTAGCGCTTTATAAATAAAGAATAATAATAATAATAGCAAACAATGTTACATCACATATGGTATCCTTATTGACTACACAAAAAGGTTCAATTTTTACATGTAGAGAGTTGTATATGTTAGATATAGAAACAATTGTATCTAGTGAGTGTCACTCATAATATCAGAACGTTATTGCGTTGGGATTCACTGCATTCAGTAACACCATGTTATCAAACATTTGTAGCAATTCTCTGTCTGTCATTTTAAGACACTTTTAAATTCACTTTTATTTTCAAATGTGCTTCGTTCTCTTAGTATCCCTTGTAAAAAAATGAATACGCACATATCATACTCTAGTGGGAGCGGCTGCTAATTGGTGCCTGCACACATTTGTCTCGTGTGATTGGCTAACTAGATATTTTCAGCTTCCTGTCAGTAGTGCAATGCTTTCCCTTCAGCAATAGATAACAGGAGAATGAAGAAAATGTGATAATAGCATTAAATTGGAAAGTTGTGTAAAATTGTATGTTCTATCTGAATCATAAAAGAAAATGTTGGGGTTTACTATCCCATTAAACAGACAGAGAATTGCTACAAATGTTTGATAACATGGTGTTACTGAATGCAGTGAATCACAGCGCAATAACGTTCTGATATTATGAGTGACACTCACTAGATACAATTGTTTCTATATCTAACATATACAACTCTCTACATGTAAAAATTGAACCTTTTTGTGTAGTCAATAAGGATACCATATGTGGTGTAACATTGTTTGCTATTATATATAAATACAGGTATACCTCACTTTACAGCGCTTCACTTTACAGCGCTTCGCTAATACAGCGCTTTGTGGAGCTGAAGTTCAACCTCCAAGGATTTTAAAACAGTGCTGTAATCTTTGTGAGATTGCGAGAAAAGTGACTGGCACCATTGTATTATGCTTAGTTCACTCTGTTTACAGCATTACAGTGCAATTTGTGTCTCAGTGCTATACTCTGGCAAATTGTACTACAGTGATTGTCACTATTTTACAGGTACAGTATTTATTGAATACTGTGCTGTGTGAGTGTTAAACTAAACTTAGCACTATTGCACACCTAATATAAGTGAGTGAAAACATGTTTTTAAGTTGGAAAGTGAAAAGAAAGCTAAAACTGCCTTGTTTCACTTTAAGGCGGTTTTCACTTTACAGCGAGGCTCCGGTCCCTAACCTGCTGTATGAGCGGGGTATACCTGTACATACAATTTGGTAAGCTGGTAATTTTTAGTGATTGTTTGTACATATGAGATATTAGTTGAGAATGTCAACTTAATCTTTTAATGTGTTTCTATTCATTTTTGTGTGCACAAGTTTGGTATATATGACTGATCTGTAAATATTATATTTATAGATTGTCTTGAGAAAGGCTCACTGCATGAGCCGAAACGTCGACTTTTGTGATGCTACTATGTTAATAAAAATATCACTTTAATTCAACAAAGACCTGTGAGTGCCCTCCATTCTACGTTTGACACTATATATATATATATATATATATATATATATATATAGATATATATATATAGATATATATATATATATATACATAAAATAAAAAGAACATTTCTTCTATGTGAACAAAATTGGAATCTAAAATATTTATAACTACCTTTGCTTATGGGGAGGAAGAGTTAGCACAGTCACTGTGTCTGTAGTCATGAATTTAGAGCGCATTGGACTTTTGCTTGTGTAATAAGTAGTGATGTCACGAATAGTTCGCTGGCGAATAGTTCCTGGCGAACATATGCGATGTTCGATCCGCCCCCTATTCGTCATCATTGAGTAAAACTTTGACCCTGTACCTCACAGTCAGCAGACACATTCCAGCCAGTCAGCAGCAGACCCTCCCTCCCAGACCCTCCTACCTCCTGGACAGCCTCCATTTTAGATTCATTCGGAAGCTGCATTCTTAGTGAGAGGAGGGACAGTGTAGCTGCTGCTGATTTAATAGGGAAATCGATAGCTAGGCTAGTGTATTCAGTGTCCACTACAGTCCTGAAGGACTCATCTGATCTCAGCTGTAAGGACAGCACCCCAAAAAGCCCTTTTTAGGGCTAGAACATCAGTCTGCTTTTTTTTCTTCTTCTGTGTAATCTAATTGCAGTTGCCTGCCAGCGTGTGTGTCAGACTCACAGCGTATACTGTGCCCATTTGCCCAGTGCCACCACTCATATCTGGTGTAACAGTAGTGTACATTTAAAAAAAACAACACTTTTTTGACTGTGTTAAATAATAGCAGTCAGTTTCCTTCACGCGTGTGCATTTCAGTGCCTGCCAGGGCACAGTGTCACCCCAGTGCAACTCATATCTGGTGTAACAGTAGTGTACATTTAAAAAAAACAACACTTTTTTGACTGTGAAATAATAGCATTCAGTTTCCTTCACAGGTGTGCGTTTCAGTGCCTGCCAGGGCAGTGTCACCCCAGTGCAACTCATATCTGGTGTAACAGTAGTGTACATTTAAAAAAAAAACAACACTTTTTTGACTGTGTTAAATAATAGCAGTCAGTTTCCTTCACAGGTGTGCGTTTCAGTGCCTGCCAGGGCACAGTGTCACCCCAGTGCAACTCATATCTGGTGTAACAGTAGTGTACATTTAAAAAAAACAACTCTTTTTTGACTGTGAAATAATAGCAGTCAGTTTCCTTCACACGTGTGCGTTTCAGTGCCTGCCAGGGCACAGTGTCACTTCAGTGCAACTCATATCTGGTGTAACAGTAGTGTACATTTAAAAAAAAACAACACTTTTTGACTGTGAAATAATAGCAGTCAGTTTCCTTCACACGTGTGCGTTTCAGTGCCTGCCAGGGCAAAGTGTCACCCAAGTGCAACTCATATCTGGTGTAACAGTAGTGTACATTTAAAAAAACAACACTTTTTTGACTATGTTAAATAATAGCAGTCAGTTTCCTTCACACGTGTGTGTTTCAGTGCCTGCCAGGGCACAGTGTCACCCCAGTGCAACTCATATCTGAGTGAGTGCCCTCCATTCTACGTTTGACACTATATATATATATATATATATATATATATATATATATATATATATATATATACATAAAATAAAAAGAACATTTCTTCTATGTGAACAAAATTGGAATCTAAAATATTTATAACTACCTTTGCTTATGGGGAGGAAGAGTTAGCACAGTCACTGTGTCTGTAGTGTATAAGTAGTGATGTCGCGAATAGTTCGCTGGCGAACATAGCTTGTTCGCGTTTGCCGCGGCGGGCGAACATATGCGATGTTCGATCCGCCCCCTATTCGTCATCATTGAGTAAAACTTTGACCCTGTACCTCACAGTCAGCAGACACATTCCAGCCAGTCAGCAGCAGACCCTCCCTCCCAGACCCTCCTACCTCCTGGACAGCCTCCATTTTAGATTCATTCGGAAGCTGCATTCTTAGTGAGAGGAGGGACAGTGTAGCTGCTGCTGATTTAATAGGGAAATCGATAGTTAGGCTAGTGTATTCAGTGTCCACTACAGTCCTGAAGGACTCATCTGATCTCAGCTGTAAGGACAGCACCCCAAAAAGCCCTTTTTAGGGCTAGAACATCAGTCTGCTTTTTTTCTTCTTCTGTGTAATCTAATTGCAGTTGCCTGCCAGCGTGTGTGTCAGACTCACAGCGTATACTGTGCCCACTTGCCCAGTGCCACCACTCATATCTGGTGTAACAGTAGTGTACATTTAAAAAAAAAAAAAACACTTTTTTTGACTGTGTTAAATAATAGCAGTCAGTTTCCTTCACGCGTGTGCGTTTCAGTGCCTGCCAGGGCACAGTGTCACCCCAGTGCAACTCATATCTGGTGTAACAGTAGTGTACATTTAAAAAAAACAACTCTTTTTTTGACTGTGAAATAATAGCAGTCAGTTTCCTTCACACGTGTGCGTTTCAGTGCCTGCCAGGGCAGTGTCACCCCAGTGCAACTCATATCTGGTGTAACAGTAGTGTACATTTAAAAAAAAAAAAACACTTTTTTGACTGTGTTAAATAATAGCAGTCAGTTTCCTTCACAGGTGTGCGTTTCAGTGCCTGCCAGGGCACAGTGTCACCCCAGTGCAACTCATATCTGGTGTAACAGTAGTGTACATTTAAAAAAAACAACTCTTTTTTGACTGTGAAATAATAGCAGTCAGTTTCCTTCACACGTGTGCGTTTCAGTGCCTGCCAGGGCACAGTGTCACTTCAGTGCAACTCATATCTGGTGTAACAGTAGTGTACATTTAAAAAAAACAACACTTTTTTGACTGTGAAATAATAGCAGTCAGTTTCCTTCACACGTGTGCGTTTCAGTGCCTGCCAGGGCACAGTGTCACCCCAGTGCAACTCATATCTGGTGTAACAGTAGTGTACATTTAAAAAAAACAACTCTTTTTTGACTGTGAAATAATAGCAGTCAGTTTCCTTCACACGTGTGCGTTTCAGTGCCTGCCAGGGTAGTGTCACCCCAGTGCAACTCATATCTGGTGTAACAGTAGTGTACATTTAAAAAAAAAAAACACTTTTTTAACTGTGTTAAATAATAGCAGTCAGTTTCCTTCACAGGTGTGCGTTTCAGTGCCTGCCAGGGCACAGTGTCACCCCAGTGCAACTCATATCTGGTGTAACAGTAGTGTACATTTAAAAAAAACAACTCTTTTTTGACTGTGAAATAATAGCAGTCAGTTTCCTTCACACGTGTGCGTTTCAGTGCCTGCCAGGGCACAGTGTCACTTCAGTGCAACTCATATCTGGTATAACAGTAGTGTACATTTAAAAAAAACAACACTTTTTTGACTATGTTAAATAATAGCAGTCAGTTTCCTTCACACGTGTGCGTTTCAGTGCCTGCCAGGGCACAGTGTCACCCCAGTGCAACTCATATCTGGTGTAACAGTAGTGTACATTTAAAAAAAAAAACAACACTTTTTTGACTGTGTTAAATAATAGCAGTCAGTTTCCTTCACACGTGTGCGTTTCAGTGCCTGCCAGGGCACAGTGTCACCCCAGTGTAACTCATATCTGGTGTAACAGTAGTGTACATTTAAAAAAAACAACACTGATAGGAGACGTAACAGGGATTAAACTGATAAGAATAGTACTACTTAACACACCACTCCTATCTGGTGGCACATTAGATTGCACGCGCAGTGCCCCAAATTTGAAGTAGGAGGACCGACCAAGCATCTTTTTCCATCTCCCGGTTCCTAAAATCGATGCCATATACACGTCCCCTGATAGGGGACGTAACAGGGATTAAACTGATAAGAATAGAACTACTTAACACACCACTCCTATCTGGTGACACATTAGATTGCACGCACAGTGCCCCAAATTTGAAGTAGGAGGTCCGACCAAGCATCTTTTTCCATCTCCCGGTTCCTAAAATCGATGCCATATACACGTCCCCTGATAGGGGACGTAACAGGGATTAAACTGATAAGAATAGTACTACTTAACACACCACTCCTATCTGGTGGCACACTAGATTGCACTCGCAGTGCCCCAATATCATGAACTAAATTCCTGTCAGTTTAAAATATTAGGCTTGTAGCTGATTCCTTATATTCAGCTCATATAGCTTTAGATGAGTGATGCATAAGGTATTAGCAGATTTATATTAGTAGCTATTAGAATAAGATTAACCCACAAGTTGTAACTTGATACTCTAGGGTTAATGAAGGTAATGATTTGTGATTTAGACTCATAAACTCTCTAGAGATAATTATAAATAAGACTGAGGTCAAATGAGAAACAAGGAAGTTCTGTTATATTAGGCAAATGTGATTCAGGTTTGAGAGACAATATGCACAGGTAACTTATAGCATTTACTTGAGGAAATAGTTCAATTTGAGAGTGCATACAAAAAGATACTTGCGGTTACTGAACAGTGAGAAGCGTGGGGTGTTTAACCGAAGCGGCGTCTGACTCTGTGACAGAGACACTACTGGATGTTTGCAGGGAAGCGTGTGCCGCGTAAGCTCTGAGCAGCGTCTGTTAGGTGGTTGTGACTCAGATGGGAGGCAGTGATGGATGACGTCAGGATTCCAGCTACGGCAAAAGGAGAACTCAGAATAGTTGATAAGTCTGTTGAATGAGAGTAAGCTGAGAATTCAGATTAGTTATGCAGGGTAAATATACAAAGGTATATAAGGCTGTGAAGGTAGAGGCTTGAAATCAGGATGAGCTGAGAGTTCAAGGAAACAATCCAGATCACAACTTCAATAATCAAGCAACAACCAGGTGTTGCTGATAGCCTTATATAGGCCAAAAATAAAGGTGGACAGATAGAAGTTAAGGTGGAATTATGACAGATCCCCCCTCTCAAGGTGACCCTCCTGGGTTCACCGAGCCAGGTTTGGTTGGGCAACGAAGATGGAAGTCACGCAGTAGATCAGGAGCGTGAACGTCTCACAGGGGAATCCAAGAATCCTCTTCGGGACCATAGCCAGTCCAACGAACCAGATATTCCACCCGTCTCCAACGATTGCGGGAATCGAGGATTTTCTCAACCTCAAACTCAGACTGATCTTCACATATAGTATCCTCAGAGTCATCATCCTCAGGCAGTGTATCAGAATGTCCAGAGTAAGGTTTCAAGAGAGACACATGGAAAGATGGATGGATCCTTAGATTCCTGGGTAAATGGAGCACCACTGCATTGGGGTTGAGGATTTTCTTTATCCTGAAAGGTCCAATAAATTGGTTCGCCAATTTTTTGCAGGGGACCTTTAGCTTCAGGTTCTTTGTAGACAACCAAACTCGATCACCAGGTGCATACGGAGGGGGAGGTAAATGCTTTTTATCAAAGTAAAGTTTTTGTTTGCTTTTTGCATTCTCCAAATGTTTTTTCAATATAGGTAAAGTATTTTGTAACTCAGTAAAGTATGCTACGGCGTATGGTGAGGAAGAGGTGGTTGTAGTGGTGGGTATTGTTCTCGGATGATATCCATAGGAGGCGTAAAACGGTGACATTTTAGTGGATGTGTTGATTGAATTATTGTAGGCAAATTCTGCCATCGGGAGCCAGTCAGACCAGTCATCTTGGATATGTGAAATGTAGCACCTTAGGTACTGTTCCAAAGTTTGGTTTAGACGTTCTGTTAAACCATTAGACTGTGGGTGGAAAGCTGTTGTGAACCTTGGTGAAATCTTCATGAGACGACAATTCCCTCCAGAATCTGGAAGTGAACTGTGTTCCCCTATCTGTTACTATTTAAAGAGGTAATCCATGTAATTTTACAATATGAGAGATGAAGTAGTTTGCTGTGGTTGTAGCAGTAGGGATCTTCTTTAAGGGGATGAAATGTCCCATACGTGTGAGATGATCAACAACCACTAAGATACAAGTGTGGTTCCTTGATGGTGGTAGATCTACAATGAAGTCCATTGATATCATATGCCAAGGTGTGTCAGGAATGGGTAAGGGAGACAACAATCCGAAGGGTTTGTGTGGTATTCGCTTGTTTCGGGAACAGATTTGACAATTGTTGATATGGTCACATATGTCTTGTTTCATCCTTGGCCACCAATACTCTCTATTCAACAATTCTAGGGTTTTGGTAATTCCTGGATGTCCTGATAGAGGATTATCGTGGTAATGATGGAGTAATTGTTTTCTCAGGGATGGCGGTACATATATCAAATTGTCAAAATGGAATAAACCAGACTTGGTTTCTTTGGTACACATCTGGGGGATGTTGGAATCCATACGCTGAGCAGTTAGTAAGTCGGAATGGAATGATGTAATAGAGGCTAGAAATTTGTGAGAGGGAATGATGTTTTGTGCCCCTTCCTTTTCGGGGATACTTTGGAAAGTTCTGGAAAGAGAATCAGCTTGGGTATTTTTGGAACCTGGTCTATAATGTATGAGAAAATTAAAGCGATCCAGGAAAAGCAACCAGCGGACTTGTCGTGATGATAGTGTCTTATTTTTCTTCAGGTATTGCAGATTTTTATGGTCGGTCAGGACCAAGAAAGGTTTGAGTGTACCTTCCAAGATATGCCTCCAGTGTTCCAGAGCGACTTTTATTGCCAAAAGCTCAAGATCTCCTATGGAGTAATTTCTTTCTGCGGGTGTCAAGAGACGCGAATAGAAGGCAACTGGGTGGTGAACTTGTGTACCAACACGTTGTTGAGATAGAATAGCCCCAACCCCAACATTTGAGGCATCAACTTCTAAAGTGTAATCCGCATCTGGATCTGGAAGCTGTAATATTGGAGCTGATGTGAAACATTCTTTCAGTTTTTTGAAAGCTTCATTTGCTTCGTTTGTCCAGCTGAATCTGTTTTTTCCTGTTAACTTAGTTAGAGGTTGAGCGATAGAAGAATATCCCTGTATGAATCTTCTGTAAAAGTTGGAAAAGCCTAAGAACCTTTGAAGTGATTTCAAACTAGTAGGTGTTGGCCATTCCAATACAGCTTTTACCTTGTCAGGGTCCATTTCTATGCCAGTTGGGGAGATGATATAACCCAAGAATTTGATTGTCTTTACATGGAATTGACATTTTTCAGATTTAGCATAAAGTCGATGTTCCCTTAATCTCATTAGAACCCATCGTACGTGTTTAATGTGGTCGGACATGGATTTTGAATATATTAAGATGTCATCTAAATATATCACTACGCAGATATCCAATAAATCCTTAAAAATCTCATTAATAAAAAATTGAAATGTCGCTGGAGCATTTGTCAAACCAAACGGCATTACATTATACTGGAATAAGCCATATCGGGTCTTGAATGCTGTCTTCCACTCATCACCCTTCCTCATGCGAATAAGATTATATGCCCCCTTCAAATCAAGTTTGGTAAAGATTTGGGCATCAGTTAATCTTTCTAAAAGTCCGGGGATGAGTGGAAGTGGATAGCGGTTTTTCACTGTGATGGCATTTAAACCCCTATAGTCAATAATTGGGCGTAAGGTGCCATCCTTATTGGTCACAAAAAACATTCCAGCAGCTGCTGGAGATGTGGATGTGGATATAAACCCTTTTCTTAAATTTTCGTCGAGATATTCTCTAAGGTGTAGTAACTCTTTTTTAGACATAGGATATATCTTACCAAAAGGTATAGTGGTATTTGGCATAGTGTCAATAGGGCAATCGAATGGCCTATGTGGTGGTAAATTTTCTGCTTCTTTCAGGTTAAAAACATCTGAAAATTCGGTATATTCTGTGGGTATTTGAGTTTGTATGTGGTTCAAAGAGAGAATGGGGTAACAGGTTGTGGTACAGTATTGGTATGAGAACTGTATAGTGTTTGTAGTCCAATCTATACTTGGGTTATGTGTCTGTAACCAGGGGAAGCCCAGAATAACAGGGTGTATTGAGTTAGGTAGTATATCAAATGTGATATATTCAGTATGTCCGTTACCTGATGTTGTTAGTAGGGGGATGGTGTGGTGTGTTATAGGACCTTTTAAATGAGTGGATCCGTCAATAACTTTCACATGCACAGGAAATTGCTTTGACACACTAGGTATTTTATTTACAGTTACATATGTTTGATCCATAAACATGCCGAATGCCCCTGAATCGATCATTGCTTCATTCCTGAGAAGATGTTGATCCCACTGTAAAGACAATGAAATGGTTAAGTGTGACATCACTTTAGACTTTTGTTGTGGATTAACTATCAAAATCTTACCCCTCTTTTGGCGTATCAGGTTTGGACAAGTGGATACAGTGTGGGTACACTACTTAAATAGGTAAGGATAATATTCATAACAGTTCCTAATCTGCAATTTCTTATATTTTCCTTTCTGCTAATGCCATACAAGACTGCTTGTATGTCAGTGCTTACCGTCTCTTTAATTCACTTAGCCTATTTTCGGCCATTCCCTGCACTGAGAAATGTATGCCCCTATCTCTATGCACTATTGAGTAGTGATTTTTTTCAACTTATTGATAAAACCAATTTCTTTCATGTAATTGGCAAGAGTCCATGAGCTAGTGACATATGGGATATACAATCCTACCAGGAGGGGCAAAGTTTCCCAAACCTCAAAATGCCTATAAATACACCCCTCACCACACCCACAATTCAGTTTTACAAACTTTGCCTCCTATGGAAGTGGTGAAGTAAGTTTGTGCTAAGATTTCTACGTTGATATGCGCTTCTCAGCATTGTTGAAGCCCGATTCCTCTCAGAGTACAGCGAATGTCAGAGGGACGTGAAGGGAGTATCACCTATTGAATGCGATGATTTCTCTAACGGGGGTCTATTTCATGGGTTCTCTGTTATCGGTCGTAGAGATTCATCTCCTACCTCAATTTTCAGATCAACGATATACTCTCAATCTACCATTACCTCTGCTAATAACTGTTTTAGTACTAGTTTGGCTATCTGCTATATGTGGATGGGTGTCTTTTGGTAAGTATGTTTATTTCTTAAGACACCTCAGCTATGGTTTGGCACTTTATGCATTTATATAAAGTTCTAAATATATGTATTGTACTTATATTTGCCATGAGTCAAGTTCATGCATTTCCTTCAGCAGACTGTCCGTTTCATATTTGGGGAATTTAAACATTTTAAGAAATGTATTTCTTACCTGGGGTTTAGTCTTTTTTTCAATTGACTACTTTCTTGCTATTGCGGGTATTAGGCCCACGGGTGCGTCTAATGCTAAACTTTATTGCGTCATTCTTGGCGCGAAAATTTTTTGGCGCGGAAAAAGACGTTTATGACGCAACTTCGTCATTTCCGGCGTCATACGTGACGCCGAGACCTTTCACACGGCGGCGTCATTAGTGACGCGAGTGTGTCATTTCCGGTTATTTTTGGCGCCAAAAAAGTTTACGTTACGTTGTGCGTCATTCTTTCAATACCCCATTGATGTTTGCCTCTTGTTTTTTTCTCTATCAGAGGCCTATGCTTTTGCATTTTTTCCCATTTCTGAAACTGTCATATAAGGAAATAGATAATTTTGCTTTATATGTTGTTTTTTCTCTTACATTGAGCAAGATGTCCCAATCTGATCCTGCCTCAGAAGTTTCTACTGGAACATTGCTGCCTGACAACGGTTCTACCAAAGCTAAGTGCATTTGTTGTAAAAGTGTAGAAATTATTCCACCAAATGTCATTTGTAATAGTTGTCATGATAAACTTTTACATGCAGATAGTGTTTCCATCAGTAATAGTACATTGCCAGTTGCAGTTCCTTCAACTTCTAACATGATATACCTGTAAATTTTAAAGAATTTGTATCTGATTCTATTCTGAAGGCTTTGTCTGCATTTCCACCTTCTAATAAACGTAAAAGGTCTTTTAAAACTTCTCATTTAGCTGATGAAATTTCAAATGACCAGCAACATAATAATTTATCCTCTTCTGATGAGGATCTATCTGATTCAGAAGATCCTTCCTCAGACATTGACACTGACAAATCTACTTATTTATTTAAAATAGAGTATATGCGTTCTATATTAAAAGAAGTGTTAATTACTTTGGATATTGAGGTAACCAGTCCTATTGACGTTCAGTCTAATAAACGTTTAAATGCTGTTTTTAAACCTCCTGTGGTTTCTCCAGGGTTTTTTCCTATTCCTGAGGCTATTTCTGCTATGATTTCTAGGGAATGGAATAAGCCAGGTACTTCTTTTATTCCTTCTTCAAGGTTTAAAAAAATTGTATCCTTTACCAGCAAAATCTATAGAGTTTTGGGAAAAAATCCCCAAAGTTGATGGGGCTATTTCTACTCTTGCTAAACGTACCACTATACCTATGGAAGATAGTACTTCCTTTAAGGATCCTTTAGATAGGAAGCTTGAATCCTATCTAAGGAAGGCCTATTTATATTCAGGTCATCTTCTCAGACCTGCTATTTCTTTGGCTGATGTTGCGGCTGCCTCAACTTTTTGGTTGGAGAATTTAGCGCAACAAGATTTGGATCCTGACATATCTAGCATTACTCGCTTACTGCAACATGCTAATAATTTTGTGATGCCATTTTTGATATTATCAAAATTGATGTTAGATCCATGTCTTTAGCTGTATTAGCTAGAAGAGCTTTGTGGCTTAAATCTTGGAATGCTGATATGACATCTAAATCTAGATTACTATCTCTTTCTTTCCAAGGTAATAATTTATTTGGTTCTCAGTTGGATTCTATTATTTCAACTATCACTGGAGGAAAAGGAGTTTTTCTGCCTCAGGATAAAAAACCTAAGGGTAAATCTAAGGCTTCTAACCGTTTTTTCGTTCCTTTCGTCAGAATAAGCAACAAAAACTCAATCCTCCTCCCAAGGAATCTGCTTCCAGTTGGAAGCCTTCCTCTAATTGGAATAAATCCAAGCCATTTAGGAAATCAAAGTCTGCCTCTAAGTCCGCATGAAGGTGCGGCCCTCATTCCAGCTCAGCTGGTAGGGGGCAGATTAAGGTTTTTCAAGGATTTTTGGATAAAATCTGTCCAAAATCATTGGATTCAGAGCATTGTCTCTCAGGGGTATTGAATAGGATTCAAAGTAAGACCTCCTGTGAGAAGATTTTTTTCTCTCACGCATCCCTGTAAATCCAGTAAAAGCTCTGGCTTTTCTGAATTGTGTTTCAGATCTGGAGTCTTCAGGGGTAATCATGCCAGTTCCTCCTCAGGAACAAGGTTTGGGGTTTTATTGAAACCTATTCATTGTACCAAATAAAGAAAATTTGTTCAGACCAGTTCTGGATCTAAAAATTTTGAATCATTATGTTAGAGTACCAACTTTCAAGATGGTGACTATAAGGACTATTCTGCCTTTTGTTCAGCAAGGACATTATATGTCCACAATAGACTTGCAGGATGCATACCTTCATATTCCGATTCATCCAGAACACTATCAGTTTCTGAGATTCTCTTTTCTAGACAAGCATTACCAATTTGTTGCTCTTCCATTTGGCCTAGAAACAGCTCCAAGAATATTTTCAAAGGTTCTGGGTGCCCTACTATCTGTAATCAGAGAACAGGGTATTGCGGTGTTTCCTTATTTGGACGATATCTTGGTACTAGCTCAGTCTTTACATAATGCAGAATCTCACACGAATCAACTAGTGTTGTTTCTTCGGAAACATGGTTGGAGGATCAATTTACCAATAAATTTCTTGATTCCTCAGACAAGGGTCACCTATTTGGTTTCCAGATAAATTCAGTGTCCATGACTCTGTCTCTAACAGACAAGAGACGTTTAAAATTGGTTGCAGCATGCCGGCACCTTCAGTCTCAGTCATTCCCTTCAGTGGCTATGTGCATGGAAGTTTTAGGTCTCATGACTGCAGCATCGGACGCAATCCTCTTTGCTCGTTTTCACATGAGACCTCTACAGCTTTGCATGCTGAATCAATGGTGCAGGGATTATACAAAGATATCACAATTAATATCCTTGTATCCCAATGTACGACAATCTCTGACATGGTGGATAGATCACCATCGTTTGGTTCAAGGGGCTTCCTTTGTTCGGCCAACCTGGACTATAATCTCAACAGATGCGAGTTTTTCAGGTTGGGGAGCTGTTTGGGGATCTCTGACAGCACAAGGGGTTTGGAAATCTCAAGAGGCGAGATTACCAATAAATATTTTAGAACTCTGTGCAATTCTCAGGGCTCTTCAGTTTTGGCCTCTGCTAAAGAGAGAACCGTTCATTTGTTTTCAGACAGACAATATCACAACTGTGGCATATGTCAATCATCAGGGTGAGACTCACAGTCCCCAAGCTATGAAAGAAGTATCTCGGATACTTGCTTGGGCGGAATCCAGCTCCTGTCTAATCTCTGCGGTGCATATCCCAGGTGTAGACAATTGGGAGGCGGATTATCTCAGCCACCAGACTTTACATCCAGGGGAGTGGTCTCTCCATCCAGATGTGTTTTCTCAGATTGTTCAGATGTGGGGTCTTCCAGAGATAGATCTCATGGCCTCTCATCTAAACAATAAACTTCCCAGATACCTGTCCAGGTCCAGGGATGTTCAGGCAGAAGCAGTGGATGCACTGACACTTCCTTGGTGTTATCATCCTGCTTATATCTTCCCGCCTCTAGTTCTCCTTCCAAGAGTGATCTCCAAAATCATCATGGAACAGTCTTTTGTGTTGCTGGTGGCTCCAGCATGGCCACACAGGTTTTGGTATGCGGATCTGGTTCGGATGTCCAGTTGCCCGCCTTGGCCACTTCCGTTACGGCCGGACCTACTATCTCAAGGTCCGTTTTTCCATCAGGATCTCAAATCATTAAATTTGAAGGTATGGAAATTGAACGCCTAGTTCTAAGTCATAGAGGTTTCTCTGACTCAGTGATTAATACTATGTTACAAGCTTGTAAATCTGACTCTAGAAAGATTTATTATAGAGTTTGGAAGACTTACATTTCATGGTGTTCTTCTCATAAATTCTCCTGGCATTCTTTTAGAATTCCTAGAATTTTACAGTTCCTTCAGGATGGTTTGGATAAGGGTTTGTCTGCAAGTTCCTTGAAAGGTCAAATCTCCGCTCTTTCTGTTTTATTTCACAGAAAGATTGCTATACTTCCTGATATTCACTGTTTTGTACAGGCTTTAGTTCATATTAAGCCTGTCATTAAATCAATTTCTCCTCCTTGGAGTCTTAATTTGGTTCTGAAGGCTTTACAGGCTCCTCCATTTGAGCCTATGCATTCTTTGGACATTAAACTACTTTCTTGGAAAGTGTTGTTCCTTTTGGCTATCTCTTCTGCTAGAAGAGTTTCTGAGCTATCTGCTCTTTCTTGTGAGTCTCCTTTTCTGATTTTTCATCAAGATAAGGCAGTTTTGCGGACTTCTTTTCAATTTTTACCTAAGGTTGTGAATTCTAACAACATTAGTAGAGAAATTGTTGTCCCTTCCTTGTGTCCTAATCCTAAGAATTCTTTGGAAAGATCCTTACATTCTTTGGATGTGGTAAGAGCTTTGAAATATTATGTGGAAGCTACTAAAGATTTCAGGAAGACTTCCAGTTTGTTTTATTTTCTGGTCCTAGGAAAGGTCAGAAGGCTTCTGCTATTTCCTTGGCTTCTTGGTTGAAACTTTTGATTCATCAAGCTTATTTGGAGTCGGGTCAGGCCCCGCCTCAGAGAATTACAGCTCATTCTACTAGATCTGTCTCCACTTCGTGGGCTTTTAAGAATGAAGCTTCAGTTGATCAGATTTGCAAAGCGGCAACTTGGTCCTCTTTGCATACATTTACTAAATTCTACCGTTTTTATGTATTTGCTTCTTCAGAAGCAGTTTTTGGTAGAAAAGTTCTTCAGGCAGCTGTTTCAGTTTGATTCTTCTGCTTTTTGATTTAAGTTTTTTTCTTTCAAAAATGAAAATAAACTTATTTTTTTGGGTTGTGGATTAATTTTTTCAGCGGAATATGGCTGTTTTTATTTTTATTCCCTCCCTCTCTAGTGACTCTTGAGTGGAAGATCCACATCTTGGGTATTGATATCCCATATGTCACTAGCTCATGGACTCTTGCCAATTACATGAAAGAAAACATAATTTATGTAAGAACTTACCTGATAAATTCATTTATTTCATATTGGCAAGAGTTTATGAGGCCCACCCTTTTTATGGTGGTTATAATTTTTTGTATAAAGCACAATTATTTCCAAATTTCCTTTGTTGATGCTTTCTATTCCTTTCTTTATCACCCCACTGCTTGGCTATTCCTTAAACTGAATTGTGGGTGTGGTGAGAGGTGTATTTATAGGCATTTTGAGGTTTGGGAAACTTTGCCCCTCCTGGTAGGATTGTATATCCCATATGTCACTAGCTCATGGACTCTTGCCAATATGAAAGAAATGAATTTATCAGGTAAGTTCTTACATAAATTATGTTTTTTCTGATATTACTGTTTTTGTATACTTGGCGTATTAATGTACAACAGAGTATTTTACAAATATTTTTGCTTTTATTAAAAACAGTTTTGCACAATTGTAAGTGTAATGGTACAATACTTGGTATGATCATAATTGGAGAATACTATGCCCCTGTTTATCATACTGTGAGTGGACAAGGTTCTCAGAAAGAGAACCTGTCCGTACATCTTTTGGGCCTCCGGAGCAGCATTGGCTGTCGGAATTTAAGATGTCATGAGTAATTGCTAGTGCAACTCCACACCCCACTCTTGCGCAACCTATTGCAAGAGTGCAGGGTTTGTCAGTCATACGGAATGAATGAGTTTGGAAACGGGACATTGTACACTAGATTTTTCTTTGCATAAATGTTTTGTAGATGACCCATTTATATTGCCCATCTGGTAGTGTTTTTATAAAAATGTATAGTTTTTTTAAAATAATTTTTTCATTGTGATGACTCCTAACCAAGCCCCACAGTGTCAGATGTATACGCACGTTTATAGACTCCTGCAGGCTCCTGTTTATGTTATCTGTCTTTTTATATGCAGGGAAGGAAGGAGGTGGGGAGTGTTTGCTCTTTTTTGTTTACCCAGCCCCTTTCAGTGGGTGTCCCAGATAACCTCATCAACAGTGATAAACTGGGAGCTTCTAAGTAAGTTTTTAAAAGGTTTTATAGTAGATTTTTAGATCAGCATCAATGCATATTCTTCTTTATAGTAGTGTCTATTACATGCAGTTATATGAAAATTAGTGTATACTGTCCCTTTAAGAAGCAGTGGTCATATTACCATTGCTTCATAACTTTTGGTTGCAGGTTCGCATAATCTTGTAGAGTCTGAAACAGCCCCAAAGATGCTTCTGAAGCTACTTCCAAGGCTTTATAAATGAGAGCAAATAAATGTGTTTGATAAAGTTCTCAATTGTTCGTTTTTTCATTACCTAACCATAAGAGCACACACAATTTAAATGTGCATCTGCATAAAAAGCTAAATGGTGATTTGAATTAACTTCTCTATAGTAAAAACAACATCATTCATTTAATCTTATCTTTATGTATTCTTCTGATTTTCCTAAAGCTCATATGTTCATTATGCATTATTCAATCTGTGATATGATTACACATGATTACTTGATGAATGACCTTGTCTTGCTATACAATTCCCTTTGTGAATACATAGAAATAGCTTTGTGATGTCCTATGCATTCATAAATCCATTTGATAAAAAGTTAGTTCTTGGAATTTTAACAAATACATTTTTATTCAGATTGATATTCCAATCTCATGCGTTCTCTTTTTTCCTTAAATATCTTTTTATCTATAATATTTCTACTATTGCGTGTTTTCTCAAATAACAAAAAGATAGTTCACCTAATTACCAGTAGTTATTGATAAGACTCTTGCAAACAGTTGAAACTTACTTATAATTAAAGGGACATGAAAGCTACTTATCATTAAAGGGACATGAAACCTATTTTTTTTCTTTCATGATTTGTATTCAGCATGTTATTTTAAACACAAGGAAATGATACCATACAACACCGTGCACTATAATGTCATGTAGATTATTTCCTTTTTATTTTGCAAGGACCTTGCTTTTTAAAGAATCTAGGGCCTAGATTTGGAGTTTGGCGTTAGCCGTGAAAACCAGCGTTAGAGGCTCCTAACGCTGGTTTTAGGCTACCGCCGGTATTTGGAGTCAGTGATTAAAGGGTCTAACGCTCACTTTTCAGCCGCCACTTTTCCATACCGCAGATCCCCTTACGTCAATTGCGTATCCTATCTTTTCAATGGGATCTTTCTAACGCCGGTATTTAGAGTCGTTTCTGAAGTGAGCGTTAGAGCTCTAACGACAAAACTCCAGCCGCCGGAAAAAAGTCAGTAGTTAAGAGCTTTCTGGGCTAACGCCGGTTCATAAAGCTCTTAACTACTGTACCCTAAAGTACACTAACACCCATAAACTACCTATGTACCCCTAAACCGAGGTCCCCCCACATCGCCGCCACTCGATTAAATTTTTTTAACCCCTAATCTGCCGACCGCCACCTACGTTATACTTATGTACCCCTAATCTGCTGCCCCTAACACCGCCGACCCCTGTATTATATTTATTAACCCCTAACCTGCCCCCCACAACGTCGCCGCCAGCTACTTACAATAATTAACCCCTAATCTGCCGACCGCAAAGCGCCGCCACCTACGTTATACTTATGTACCCCTAATCTGCTGCCCCTAACACCGCCGACCCCTATATTATATTTATTAACCCCTAATCTGCCCCCCTCAACGTCGCCGACACCTGCCTATACTTATTAACCCCTAATCTGCCGAGCGGACCTGAGCGCTACTATAATAAAGTTATTAACCCCTAATCCGCCTCACTAACCCTATCATAAATAGTATTAACCCCTAATCTGCCCTCCCTAACATCGCCGACACCTAACTTCAATTATTAACCCCTAATCTGCCGACCGGAGCTCACCGCTACTATAATAAATGGATTAACCCCTAAAGCTAAGTCTAACCCTAACACTAACACCCCCCTAACTTAAATATAATTTACATCTAACGAAATTAATTAACTCTTATTAAATAAATTATTCCTATTTAAAGCTAAATACTTACCTGTAAAATAAATCCTAATATAGCTACAATATAAATTATAATTACATTGTAGCTATTTTAGGATTAATATTTATTTTACAGGCAACTTTGTAATTATTTTAACCAGGTACAATAGCTATTAAATAGTTAAGAACTATTACCTGTAAAATAAGTCCTAACCTAAGTTATAATTAAACCTAACACTACCCTATCAATAAATTAATTAAATAAAATACCTACAATTACCTACAATAAAACCTAACACTACACTATCAATAAATAAATTAAATACAATTTCTACAAATAACTACAATTACATAAACTAACTAAAGTACAAAAAATAAAAAAGAACTAAGTTACAAAAAATAAAAAAATATTTACAAACATAAGAAAAATATTACAACAATTTTAAACTAATTACACCTACTCTAAGCCCCCTAATAAAATAACAAAGACCCCCAAAATAAAAAATTCCCTACCCTATTCTAAATTAATAAATGTAAAAGCTCTTTTACCTTACCAGCCCTGAACAGGGCCCTTTGCGGGGCATGCCCCAAGAAAATCAGCTCTTTTGCCTGTAAAAAAAAACATATGTATGTATATGTATTCAAACATTTATTTGCCTTGACTCAGAATGTTCAACATTCCTTATTTTCAGACAGTCAGTTTCATATTTGGGATAATGCATTTGAATCAATCATTTTTTTCTTACCTTAAAATTTTTTTGACTTTTTCCCTGTGGGCTGTTAGGCTCGCGGGGGCTGAAAATGCTTAATTTTATTGCGTCATTTTTGGCGCGGACTTTTTTGGCGCAAAAATCTTTTCTGTTTCCGGCGTCATACGTGTCGCCGGAAGTTGCGTCATTTTTTGACGTTCTTTTGTGCCAAAAATGTCGGCGTTCCGGATGTGGCGTCATTTTTGGCGCCAAAAGCATTTCGGCGCCAAATAATGTGGGCGTCTTATTTGGCGCTAAAAAAAAAATTAAAAAAAATATGGGCGTCGCTTTTGTCTCCACATTATTTAAGTCTCATTTTGCATTGCTTCTGGTTGCTAGAAGCTTGTTCCTTAGCATTTTTTCCCATTCCTGAAACTGTCATTTAAGGAATTTGATCAATTTTGCTTTATATGTTGTTTTTTCTCTTACATATTGCAAGATGTCTCACGTTGCATCTGAGTCAGAAGATACTTCAGGAAAATCGCTGTCTGGTGCTGGAACTACCACAGCTAAGTGTATCTGCTGTAAACTTTTGGTAGCTGTTCCTCCAGCTGTTGTTTGTACTAATTGTCATGACAAACTTGTTAATGCAGATAATATTTCCTTTAGTAAAGTACCATTACCTGTTGCAGTTCCATCAACATCTAATGTTCAGAGTGTTCCTGATAACATAAGAGATTTTGTTTCTGAATCCATTAAGAAGGCTATGTCTGTTATTCCTCCTTCTAGTAAACATAAAAAGTCTTTTAAAACTTCTCTTTATCCAGATGAATTTTTAAATGAACATCATCATTCTGATTCTAATGATTCTTCTGGTTCAGAGGATTCTGTTTCAGAGGTTGATGCTGATAAATCTTCATATTTATTTAAAATGGAATTTATTCGTTCTTTACTCAAAGAAGTCCTAATTGCATTAGAAATTGAGGATTCTGGTCCTCTTGATACTAAATCTAAACGTTTAGACAAGGTCTTTAAATCTCCTGTAGTTATTCCAGAAGTTTTTCCTGTTCCTGGTGCTATTTCTGAAGTAATTTCCAGGGAATGGAATAATTTGGGTAATTCATTTACTCCTTCTAAATGTTTTAAGCAATTATATCCTGTGCCGTCTGATAGATTAGAATTTTGGGACAAAATTCCTAAAGTTGATGGGGCTATTTCTACCCTTGCTAAACGTACTACTATTCCTACGTCAGATGGTACTTCGTTTAAGGATCCTTTAGATAGGAAAATTGAATCCTTTCTAAGAAAAGCTTATCTGTGTTCAGGTAATCTTCTTAGACCTGCTATATCTTTGGCGGATGTTGCTGCAGCTTCAACTTTTTGGTTGGAAACTTTAGCGCAACAAGTAACAGATCATGATTCTCATAACATTATTATTATTCTTCAGCATGCTAATAATTTTATCTGTGATGCCATTTTTGATATTATCAGAGTTGATGTCAGATTTATGTCTCTAGCTATTTTAGCTAGAAGAGCTTTATGGCTTAAAACTTGGAATGCTGATATGTCTTCTAAATCGACTCTACTTTCCATTTCTTTCCAGGGTAACAAATTATTTGGTTCTCAGTTGGATTCTATTATCTCAACTGTTACTGGTGGGAAAGGAACTTTTTTACCACAGGATAAAAAATCTAAGGGTAAAAACAGGGCTAATAATCGTTTTCGTTCCTTTCGTTTCAACAAAGAACAAAAGCCTGATCCTTCATCCTCAGGAGCAGTTTCAGTTTGGAAACCTTCTCCAGTCTGGAATAAATCCAAGCCTTCTAGAAAAGCAAAGCCAGCTTCTAAGTCCACATGAAGGTGCGGCCCTCATTCCAGCTCAGCTGGTAGGGGGCAGGTTACGTTTTTTCAAAGAAATTTGGATCAATTCTATTCACAATCTTTGGATTCAGAACATTGTTTCGGAAGGGTACAGAATTGGTTTCAAGATAAGACCTCCTGCAAAGAGATTTTTTCTTTCCCGTGTCCCAGTAAATCCAGTGAAAGCTCAAGCATTTCTGAAATGTGTTTCAGATCTAGAGTTGGCTGGAGTAATTATGCCAGTTCCAATTCTGGAACAGGGGCTGGGGTTTTATTCGAATCTCTTCATTGTACCAAAGAAGGAGAATTCCTTCAGACCAGTTCTGGATCTAAAAATATTGAATCGTTATGTAAGGATACCAACATTCAAAATGGTAACTGTAAGGACTATCTTGCCTTTTGTTCAGCAAGGGCACTATATGTCTACGATAGATTTACAGGATGCATATCTACATATTCCGATTCATCCAGATCACTATCAGTTCCTGAGATTCTCTTTCCTGGACAAGCATTACCAGTTTGTGGCTCTGCCGTTTGGCCTAGCTACAGCCCCAAGAATTTTTACAAAGGTTCTCGGTGCCCTTCTGTCTGTAATCAGAGAACAGGGTATTGTGGTATTTCCTTATTTGGACGATATCTTGGTACTTGCTCAGTCTTTACATTTAGCAGAATCTCATACGAATCGACTTGTGTTGTTTCTTCAAGATCATGGTTGGAGGATCAATTCACTAAAAAGT
Organism: Bombina bombina; assembly: GCF_027579735.1. Lineage (NCBI taxonomy): Eukaryota > Metazoa > Chordata > Amphibia > Anura > Bombinatoridae > Bombina > Bombina bombina. The sequence continues at coordinate 939,146,313 of NC_069499.1, forward strand.
TCATTGATTCCTCAGACAAGGGTAACCTTTCTGGGTTTCCAGATAGATTCAGTGTCCATGACTCTGTCTTTGACAGACAAGAGACGTCTAAAATTGATTTCAGCTTGTCGAAACCTTCAGTCACAATCATTCCCTTCGGTAGCCTTTTGCATGGAAATTCTAGGTCTTATGACTGCTGCATCGGACGCGATCCCCTTTGCTCGTTTTCACATGCGACCTCCTCAGCTCTGTATGCTGAATCAATGGTGCAGGGATTACACAAAGATATCTCAATTAATATCTTTAAAACCGATTGTACGACACTCTCTGACGTGGTGGACAGATCACCATCGTTTAATTCAGGGGGCTTTTTTTGTTCTTCCGACCTGGACTGTAATTTCAACAGATGCAAGTCTTACAGGTTGGGGAGCTGTGTGGGGATCTCTGACGGCACAAGGAGTTTGGGAATCTCAGGAGGTGAGATTACCGATCAATATTTTGGAACTCCGTGCAATTTTCAGAGCTCTTCAGTCTTGGCCTCTTCTGAAGAGAGAATCGTTCATTTGTTTTCAGACAGACAATGTCACAACTGTGGCATACATCAATCATCAAGGAGGGACTCACAGTCCTCTGGCTATGAAAGAAGTATCTCGAATTCTGGTTTGGGCGGAATCCAGCTCCTGTCTAATCTCTGCGGTTCATATCCCAGGTATAGACAATTGGGAAGCGGATTATCTCAGTCGCCAAACGTTGCATCCGGGCGAATGGTCTCTTCACCCAGAGGTATTTCTTCAGATTGTTCAAATATGGGAACTTCCAGAAATAGATCTGATGGCGTCTCATCTAAACAAGAAACTTCCCAGGTATCTGTCCAGATCCCGGGATCCTCAGGCGGAGGCAGTGGATGCATTATCACTTCCTTGGAAGTATCATCCTGCCTATATCTTTCCGCCTCTAGTTCTTCTTCCAAGAGTAATCTCCAAGATTCTGAAGGAATGCTCGTTTGTTCTGCTGGTAGCTCCGGCATGGCCTCACAGGTTTTGGTATGCGGATCTTGTCCGGATGGCCTCTTGCCAACCGTGGACTCTTCCGTTAAGACCAGACCTTCTGTCGCAAGGTCCTTTTTTCCATCAGGATCTCAAATCCTTAAATTTAAAGGTATGGAGATTGAACGCTTGATTCTTGGTCAAAGAGGTTTCTCTGACTCTGTGATTAATACTATGTTACAGGCTCGTAAATCTGTATCTAGAGAGATATATTATAGAGTCTGGAAGACTTATATTTCTTGGTGTCTTTCTCATCATTTTTCTTGGCATTCTTTTAGAATTCCGAGAATTTTACAGTTTCTTCAGGATGGTTTAGATAAAGGTTTGTCGGCAAGTTCCTTGAAAGGACAAATCTCTGCTCTTTCTGTTCTTTTTCACAGAAAGATTGCTAATCTTCCTGATATTCATTGTTTTGTACAAGCTTTGGTTCGTATAAAACCTGTCATTAAGTCTATTTCTCCTCCTTGGAGTTTGAATTTGGTTCTGGGGGCTCTTCAAGCTCCTCCTTTTGAACCCATGCATTCATTGGACATTAAATTACTTTCTTGGAAAGTTTTGTTCCTTTTGGCCATCTCTTCTGCCAGAAGAGTCTCTGAATTGTCTGCTCTTTCTTGTGAGTCTCCTTTTCTGATTTTTCATCAGGATAAGGCGGTGTTGCGAACTTCTTTTGAATTTTTACCTAAGGTTGTGAATTCCAACAACATTAGTAGAGAAATCGTGGTTCCTTCATTATGTCCTAATCCTAAGAATTCTAAGGAGAAATCGTTGCATTCTTTGGATGTTGTTAGAGCTTTGAAATATTATGTTGAAGCTACTAAGTCTTTTCGAAAGACTTCTAGTCTATTTGTTATCTTTTCCGGTTCTAGGAAAGGGCAGAAAGCTTCTGCCATTTCTTTGGCATCTTGGTTGAAATCTTTAATTCATCATGCCTATGTTGAGTCGGGTAAAACTCCGCCTCAAAGGATTACAGCTCATTCTACTAGGTCAGTTTCTACTTCCTGGGCATTTAGGAATGACGCTTCGGTTGATCAGATTTGCAAAGCAGCCACTTGGTCCTCTTTGCATACTTTTACTAAATTCTACCATTTTGATGTGTTTTCTTCTTCTGAAGCAGTTTTTGGTAGAAAAGTACTTCAGGCAGCGGTTTCAGTTTGAATCTTCTGCTTATGTTTTCTTTAAACTTTATTTTGGGTGTGGATTATTTTCAGCAGGAATTGGCTGTCTTTATTTTATCCCTCCCTCTCTAGTGACTCTTGCGTGGAAAGATCCACATCTTGGGTAGTCATTATCCCATACGTCACTAGCTCATGGACTCTTGCTAAGTACATGAAAGAAAACATAATTTATGTAAGAACTTACCTGATAAATTCATTTCTTTCATATTAGCAAGAGTCCATGAGGCCCACCCTTTTTGTGGTGGTTATGATTTTTTTGTATAAAGCACAATTATTCCAATTCCTTATTTTATATGCTTTCGCACTTTTTTCTTATCACCCCACTTCTTGGCTATTCGTTAAACTGATTTGTGGGTGTGGTGAGGGGTGTATTTATAGGCATTTTGAGGTTTGGGAAACTTTGCCCCTCCTGGTAGGAATGTATATCCCATACGTCACTAGCTCATGGACTCTTGCTAATATGAAAGAAATGAATTTATCAGGTAAGTTCTTACATAAATTATGTTTTTTTTTGCTTCTCCATCTAAGTGCCAACAACAGATACTAGAAGTTTAGGATTACAGGAATTTGGATTTTAAAATCAGTTGAGGTTTTTAAATAAATATTTATGCATTTTGGTGCAAGCTGAATCAAAAACTCCCGTAATTTCACCTTGCACATTGGGGTATCACTGCCTCACCAGCAGTTCATAAAGTGCTGTAAATCGGAAATTTGCGTAAAAACAAATTTCTGGAGTCGCCAGTGACTTACAGCACTTTAGAAACTGCCGGCGACTAAGAAAATAAAAAAAAAGTAAAATCTCCCGTAAAAGTCTAACCTGCCTCCCAAAAATAAACCTGACACGTAAAACCCCTATATCCACCATCAAACCCACATCCCAACTAATAATAAAAGTATTAACCCTGAAACCGACTACCCCCCACAACGCAATATGCCTAATTATACTATTAACCCCTAATCCGCCATTAACCCACATCGCAAAGTCCCTATTAAAACTATTAACCCCTAATCCTCCATTAACCCACATTGCAACAAACCTTATAAATCTATTAACCCCTTATCCACCAAACCCACGCAACGCAATAATCATAATAAAACTATTAACCCCTAAACCTCCAAACCCACACCACGCAAATAACTAATTAAATTACTAAGCCCCCTAGCCTAACACCCCCTAAATTAACCCCAATTACCTAAATTAAAAAATACTAAGTTGCAAACAATTAAAATAAAAAAGCTAAGATTACTTAAAAATAAAAAAACTAAGATTAAATTAATCTAAGATTACAAAAAATAAAAAACTCTGACATTACAGAAAATAGTTAACAAAATTATCCAAAATAAAAAAATTAAACCTAATCCCTATGAAAATATTAAAAGCCCCCCAAATAAAAACACCCCCTAATCTAATGCTAAACTACCAATAGCTAAGTCCCCCCTAACAGTAAAACCCACCACCCACCAAACCCCCCAAAATAAATAAACCTAACACCAAAAAAACCTTAACTACCCATTACCCCTAAAGGGGCATTTGTATGGGCATTGCCCTTAAATGGACATTCAGCTCTTTTAAGAATGCCCATTAAAACCCTAATTTAAAAAAAAAAAAAAAAAAAAAAAAAGCCTAAGTCTAACTACCATATAGGTAATCATGGTTCCTGAAGTCTGGCGGTGAAGTCTTCTTCCAAGCGACGACCTCTTCTATCTTCTTCCAGGAACAAGCCGTCCGGCGCGGAGCGGAGGACAGAACTGAAGACCGACGACCGCAGAGCCATGGAGCGTGGAGATCCTCTTCGTATGATCACCGCCGCACACTGAGGATTGAATTCAAGGTACGCGTTTAAATATGGGGTACCTTGAATTCCTATTGGCTGATTTGATTCTTCAAATTGAAATCAGCCAATAGGATGAGAACTACTAAAATCGTATTAGCTGATTTGAACAGCAGCAATAGCAGTCACATGACTGAAAAAAAGGGCGCTATTCTGAAATGTTTTTTTTAATTTAGTTAATTGGGGTTAATTTAGGGGGTGTTAAGATAGGGGGTGTTAGGTTAGGGGGCTTAGTAATTTAATTAGTTATTTGCGTTGTGTGGGTTTGGTGGTTTAGGGGTTAATAATTTTATTAGGATTATTGTTTTGTGTGGGTTTGGTGGATTAGGGGTTAATAGGTTAATTAAGTTTATTGCGTTGGTTGGGGATGGCGATTTAGGGGTTAATAGTTTTAATAGGTTCTTTGCAATATGGGTGAATGGCGGATTAGGCGTTAATAGTTTATTAAGGTATATTGCGTTGTGGTGTAATGGCGGTTTAGGGGTTAATAGGTTAATTAGATGTTTTGCGATGTGGGGGTTGGCGGATTAGGGGTTAATATAGTTTATTAGTTATTGCGGTTGGGAGATGACGGTTGACAGCTGACAGGTAGATTGATATAGGTGTTAGTTATTATTTTTAGGGAGTTACGGTGCTCACAAACTCAGCGCAAGTCTTACTGCGTCTGCCTATGCGTGGCTAGGTGAAAATGGAGTAAAATATCTCCATTTTCGCTGCGTAAGTCCTTGCGCTGAATATGTGATACCGATGTGAGATGCGGTTCTATGTTACCTTATGGGAATAAAAATTGCGGCCGACGGGTGAAATATACGTGCCGCATTTATATGTGGCACTGTATATGTGATACTAAAACTGTGTAAACAACCGGCGTCGCCAGCTTTTGCGGGCGACGTCGCATATGTAATCTTGCCCTTTATTTATAGTCAGAGTCTCCAGATCAATTAATCATTAGGTGTGGAGCCCAGGCTCAGATCCTGTGAATACAACCTATTTGGTAAGGGAAAAAGATATGCTTTACATATTTACCCTATCAACAGCAGTACTTTTTGACAAATTAAAATTAAATAATAAATAATTGAAAAAGAAAAGAGAGTACAGATGTATATACAGTATTTTAGCGGAGTATAGTGGAACAGTAAATTGTTATACTTTTGTAAGAGACACATTGACAGAGTTTAAATAAGTAAGATCATTTAAATGCAGAAAATAAGGATAACGTAGGAGATGCCATTAGAAGGAAAATATTCTTAAAGGACCAGTAAACACAGTAGATTTGCATAATCAACAAATGCAAGATAACAATACAATGGAATAGCACTTAGTCTGAACTTCAAATGAGTAGTAGATTTTTTTTGACAATTTTAAAAGTTATGTCTTCTTCCACTTCCCCTGTACCATGTGACAGCCATCAGCCAATCACAAATGCATACACGTACCTTGTGACAGCCATCAGCCAATCACAAATGCAAATATGTTTGTTTATTCTGTGAATTCTTGCACATGCGCAGTAGGAGCTAGTGACTCAAAAAGTTGTTAATGTAAGTAAATTGGAAAGTTGTTTAAAATTGCATGCTCTATCTGAATAATGAAAGTTTAATTCTAAGTTGAGTGTCCCTTTAAATAAAATAAACATTGGTATACAATTTAAGTTCTTGTTTTTCATATCATTAAACACTAGACGTGCAATGCTAAAAAATTTGTTTAGTTTCGTTTTCATTAGTTAAATAAATCATTTTGTTTCAGCAAATAAGTTTAGTTAAGTTTAAAAAGAAATATTTTGTTTTGGTAAATTAGTTATGTTAAGTTAAATCGTTTTTTTGGATTCTTCGTTTTTTCAGATCCATTCTTTATTGATATGCCTTATTCTATTCTGAAGTTTAGGATAGAATAATGCATATGAATAAAACAAAATTATCTAAAACCGCCGCTGCCGCCACCCACATCGCTGACACTAAATAAAACTATTAACCCCTAAACCGGCGTCCCCCCACATAGTCGACACTAACTAAACCTATTAACCCCTAAATTGCCCCCCGCATCGCCAACACTATCTAAACCTATTAACCCCTAAACCGCAGTTCCCCAACATCGCCGACACTAACTAAATCACTAAATAAAGCTATTAACCCCTAAACCGCAGTTCCCAAACATCACCGACACTAACTAAACCTATTAACCCCTAAACCCCTGTTCCCAAACATCCCCGACACTAACTAAACCTATTATCCCCTAAACCACCATTCCCAAACATCGCCGACACTAACTGAAACACCGCCAACACTAAACCTATTAACCCCTAAACCGCCATTCCCAAACATCATTACAACATTACTAAAAATAAAAAAAAAACTAAGATTACTAAAAAGTTAAAACTACAATTACAAAAAATAATAAACACTAAAATTACAAAAAATAAAAAAACTACCATTACAAAAAATAACATGAAATTATCCAAAAAAATAAAGAGTATTCCTATTCTAATACCACGTTTTTTAAAAAAAAAACACCCCAAAATAAAAAAAACCTAATCTATAATAAACTACCAAGAGCCCTTAAAAGGGCCTTTTGTAGGGCATTGTCCTAAAGTTAACAGCTCTTTTGCAAATAAATAATAACAAACACCTCCTTAACATTACAACCCCCCACAGTTCAAACCCACAAAATAAAAATAAACCTAATCTACTAATTGCCCCAAAAAGGGCATTAAGCTCTTTTTCAGCCCATTAAAAATAAAAAATGCCTAATCTAAAAAAAAAAAACACCCCAAAAATAAAAAAATCCCATTACAAAAAAACAAACAGCTAGATTACGAGTTTTGCGTTATGAGGGGTGCGGTGCTAACTTGCATGTTATTGTCACCGCTCACTTACCTACGGTGCTGGTATTACAGGTTTTCCTAAACCCGGCGTTAACAGGCAAGAAGTGAGTGTAGAGCAAAATTGTGCTCCATACCGCACTCCAATACCAGCGCTGCTTAAGTCAGCGGTGAGCTGGTTGTACGTGCTTGTGCAAGATTTCCCCATAGACATCAATGGGGCGAGCCGGCTGAAAAAAAGCCTAACACCTGCAATAAAGCAGCGTAAAGCTCCGTAACGCAGCCCCATTGATTCCTATGGGGAAACAAAATTTATGTTTACACCTAACACCCTAACATGAACCCCGAGTCTAAACACCCCTTATCTTACACTTATTAACTCCTAATCTGCCGCCCCCGACATCGCCTACACCTACATTATATTTATTAACCCCTAATCTGCTGCTCCGGACATCACCGACACCTACATTATACTTATTAACCCCTAATCTGCTGCCCCCAACATTGCCGACACCTACATTATATTTATTAACCCCTAATCTCCCACCCCAAATGTCACCTCAACCTACCTACACTTATTAACTCCTAATCTGCCACCCCAACGTTGCCGCCACTATAATAAACAAATTAACCCCCTAAACTGCCGCACTCCTGCATTGCAAACACTAGTTAAATATTATTAACCCTTAATCTGCCGCCCCTAACATCGCCGCCACCTACCTACATTTATTAACCCCTAATCTGCTGCCCCCACTATACTAAATTTATTAACCCCTAAACCTGTCTAACCCTAACACCCCCTAACTTAAATATAATTCAAATAAATATAAATAAAAATTATCATCATTACCTAAATAATTCCTATTTAAAACTAAATACTTACCTATAAAATAAACCCTAAACTAGCTACAATATAACTAATAGTTACATTGTAGCTATCTTAGGGTTTATTTTTATTTTACAGGCAACTTTGTATTTATTTTAACTAGGTAGAATAGTTATTAAATAGTTATTACATATAACACATTACATATAACACATTAACATTTTGTTAGCTGCACTTGTTTTTTAATATCCAGACTCCAGCCACCACTTGCCTTATTTGGAGGAGCCTATCCAAGCTTGAGTCTGCAGCTGACAAGGTCATGGTCATTATTTTAGTATAAAGTACATTATTTTGCAGTTGTTATCAGTTCAAAACAATAAGGGAAATATATGTAGCATAGTTAGCCTTGAAAAGTCTGCAGTGTGCATTCTGGGCTCTGAGAAGTAGAAAATTCAAAATATTCAGGGCTAAATTTCATGAAAAGGGGGCAAAATAATTAATAAAAGTATAATGCAAAGTTGTTTTACCACAAATAACTAAACATTTTGTATAAAAATAAATCTTACTGTGTCTTTTTAAATATGCCTTTCTGCTTTCTGCATTGATAAATATGATATTAAACATTTCTGGAAAACGAATTAGTTGAATCTGATAGATAGCGTCAATGCAACTGAATGTGTTGGTGTTTTACAATAAATAATAATAATAATAGGGAAAAATAGTCTGATTTTCTGTTATCTGTCTGGCACTGATACTTGCATTATGTCATCTCAGGGAGATTCCACTGTCAAATGACATTAAATACTGTTCCTAAGACGTGTGCTTAAGAAATCATTTGAATACATTTAGTTTATGTAAATTGTCACCATTATACCACACATTGACATCCTCTAAAATTTTGCTTTTATGCCATAAATAAACTATACAGTTGTTTTTCGTCTGTCTGTAATTACCTTCTATGAAAGTCTGTTAAATTCCTTCAAAAGTGTCATGAAGGTCAGTGCAAATTATGCAAATTGCCTTTCACATGTACAGTATATAATGGTGCATTATCTAGCCATAGTTTCATTTAAGACCAAACTTGCAGGCTCCTTTTGAGTTCTATTTTAATCTTTATACTCCACACAGTAAAGATATAAAAAATAAGGTCTAACTAGGGTTGCTACCCAGCTGGCATTTTACTGACATGAGGCTCATTTCCATTGAGCCGTAAAATGATTTGCGTGAGGTCACTAATAAAATAATATGCTGTTAGAAGCAATTATGTTTATCTACAGGTTCTTGTGGCGCATTATACCAAAATAATATTGCGACCCATAGAAAGTATTAGAAGCCGGTAAGCGCAAACCGTTAATACACTGTCAGTTGAGCTGGTCGTAAATATGATCAAATTATCAACAGCCTCTAAGTGTAAAAAGAGCAAAAATAGCTTTTTGAAGCCTAGTTTCCATTGAAATAGTAATGTTTCAAAACAATGCAAGTGTGTCACTTTAGAAATAGATTATTCTATGCAATATTTAGTGCTGGTCCACGTATAGGAATAGTTGCAGTTATGTTCTTATGTAAATATCAATATTTATATAATATAATCAAGCACATATCTCTATAATTACAACTAGGCATATGCCTAGGGCTGCAATAAATATTACATCCTATATTATAAAAGGCCAAGTGTTTGTCTGAAGCCGTCATGCGCAGTAGAGACAAACACTTGGCCTTGAGATAGGGAGCGCGAGATACACAGCATAGGGAGCGCGAGGTACACAAACAGCTGTGAGGTCTGGGGAGCGCGAGGTAAGCTGATTGAAACAGCCTGTGGCAAGAGATATGGAGCGCGCTCCCCAGACCTCACAGCTGTTTGTGGCCGATGGGGGCGTGGCCGGCATTGCGAGGGGCGTGGCCGGGCGGGGTCCCGCGATGTGAAGACAGAGCCAGAGAGGGAGCAGGAGAGGGGGGAGAAGGGCCAAAGAGGGGGGGGGGAGAGAGAGCCAAAGGGGAGAAGAGAGAGCCAAAGGGGGGGAGAGCCAAAGAGAAGGGGGGGGAGAGCCAAAGAGAAGGGGGGGGGAGAGCCAAAGAGGGGGGAGAGAGAGAGCCAAAGAGGAAAAAGAGCCAAAAAGTAGAGAGAGACAAAGAGGGGGAGAGCCGAAGGGGGGGGGGGGGAGAGCCGAAGGGGGGGGAGAGCCAAAGAGGGGGGAGAGAGAGAGCCAAAGAGGAAAAAGAGCCAAAGAGGGGGGAGAGAGAGCCAAAGAGGGGGGGGCAGAGCCAAAGGGGGGGGGAGAGCCAAAGAGGGGGGGAGAGCGCCAAAGAGGGGGGAGAGAACAAAAGAGGGGGGAGAGAGCCAAAGAGGGGAGAGAGAGAGCAAAAGAGGGGGGGGGGGAGAGCCAAAGGGGAGGGGAGAGCCAAAGAGGGGGGAGAGAGAGAGCCAAAGAGGAAAGAGAGCCAAAGAGGAGACAGAGCAAAAGAGGGGAGAGAGCCAAAGCGGTGGGAGAGAGAGCCAAAGGGGGGGGGAGAGAGCCAAAGGGGGGGAGAGAGAGAGCCAAAGAGGAGAGAGAGCAAAAGAGGGGAGAGAGCCAAAGAGGGGGGGGGAGAGCCAAAGAGGGGGGAGGAGAGCCAAAGAGGGGGGGGGAGAGCCAAAGAGGGGGGAGAGAACAAAAGAGGGGGGAGAGAACAAAAGAGGGGGAGAGAGAGCAAAAGAAAGGAGGGAGAGAGCCAAAGAGGGGAGAGAGAGAGCAAAAGAGGGGAGAGAGAGAGCAAAAGAGGGGAGACAGAGAACAAAGGAGAGGGGGGAGAGAAAGCAAAAGAGAGGGGGGAAGAGAGAGCAAAAGAGAGGAGGAGAGAGCAAGGGGTGGGACCGCTGTACTGCAAAAAATGGCCCGTGTACACGGGCTTTAGTACTAGTATATCAATAAATTGCAAATGTTAATAAAACAAAGAAAAATGTTTTTTTTTTAAATAAAACATTTTTCATTTAATTTTTAATTAATTCTATGTATCTTTCTTTTTGTTTCTCTCTAGAGGTGATCACAGATAAGGAGTGCAGACATTAAACATAAATGTTATAGTGTAAGGTCGGGTTACCATAGCAACAAACTTGTTATGGCAAGATTTTCGAGAATACTGTTGTCGGATGATAGTGTTAATGGAACATTAACTTACACCTACACTAAAAAGAGCAACTGCACGCAATGTGCAAAATAATTAAATGGAAACCTGGTACTAAAATTGATTTTTAAAACTACTTTTAGCTGTGGGCTGATTTAGTAGCTTACAGTTCCATTTTTAAAGGCTCAATGGAAACGAGCCCATAGTTGGTATTTTCAGGATTCAGGTCAAAGTTGAAAATAAAGATTAAAGGGACACTAAACCCAAATGTTTTCTTGCATGATTCAGATAGAACATGCAATTTTAAGAAACTTTCTAATTTACTCCTATTATCAATTTTCTTCATTCTCTTGTTATCTTTATTTGAAAAAGCAGGAATGTAAGCTTAAGTGCCGGCCCATTTTTGGTTCAGAATCTGGGTAGCGCTTGCCTATTGGTGGCTAAATGTAGCAAACCAATCAGCAAGCTCTACCCAGGTTCTGAACAAAAAAACATAATTTATGTAAGAACTTACCTGATAAATTCATTTCTTTCATATTAACAAGAGTCCATGAGCTAGTGACGTATGGGATATACATTCCTACCAGGAGGGGCAAAGTTTCCCAAACCTTAAAATGCCTATAAATACACCCCTCACCACACCCACAAATCAGTTTAACGAATAGCCAAGAAGTGGGGTGATAAGAAAAAAAGTGCGAAGCATATAAAATAAGGAATTGGAATAATTGTGCTTTATACAAAAAAATCATAACCACCATAAAAAAGGGTGGGCCTCATGGACTCTTGTTAATATGAAAGAAATGAATTTATCAGGTAAGTTCTTACATAAATTATGTTTTCTTTCATGTAATTAACAAGAGTCCATGAGCTAGTGACGTATGGGATAATGACTACCCAAGATGTGGATCTTTCCACACAAGAGTCACTAGAGAGGGAGGGATAAAATAAAGACAGCCAATTCCTGCTGAAAATAATCCACACCCAAAATAAAGTTTAACAAAAAACATAAGCAGAAGATTCAAACTGAAACCGCTGCCTGAAGAACTTTTCTACCAAAAACTGCTTCAGAAGAAGAAAATACATCAAAATGGTAGAATTTAGTAAAAGTATGCAAAGAGGACCAAGTTGCTGCTTTGCAGATCTGGTCAACCGAAGCTTCATTCCTAAACGCCCAGGAAGTAGATACTGACCTAGTAGAATGAGCTGTAATTCTTTGAGGCGGAATTTTACCCGACTCAACATAGGCAAGATGAATTAAAGATTTCAACCAAGATGCCAAAGAAATGGCAGAAGCTTTCTGGCCTTTCCTAGAACCGGAAAAGATAACAAATAGACTAGAAGTCTTACGGAAAGATTTCGTAGCTTCAACATAATATTTCAAAGCTCTAACAACATCCAAAGAAGGCAATGATTTCTCCTTAGAATTCTTAGGATTAGGACATAATGAAGGAACCACAATTTCTCTACTAATGTTGTTGGAATTCACAACTTTAGGTAAAAATTCAAAAGAAGTTCGCAACACCGCCTTATCCTGATGAAAAATCAGAAAAGGAGACTCACACGAAAGAGCAGATAATTCAGAAACTCTTCTAGCAGAAGAGATGGCCAAAAGGAACAAAACTTTCCAAGAAAGTAATTTAATGTCCAATGAATGCATAGGTTCAAACGGAGGAGCTTGAAGAGCTCCCAGAACCAAATTCAGACTCCAAGGAGGAGAAATTGACTTAATGACAGGTTTTATACGAACCAAAGCTTGTACAAAACAATGAATATCAGGAAGAATAGCAATCTTTCTGTGAAAAAGAACAGAAAGAGCGGAGATTTGTCCTTTCAAAGAACTTGCGGACAAACCCTTATCTAAACCATCCTGAAGAAACTGTAAAATTCTCGGTATTCTAAAAGAATGCCAAGAAAAATGATAAAAAAGACACCAAGAAATATAAGTCTTCCAGACTCTATAATATATCTCTCGAGATACAGATTTACGAGCCTGTAACATAGTATTAATCACGGAGTCAGAGAAACCTCTATGACCAAGAATCAAGCGTTCAATCTCCATACCTTTAAATTTAAGGATTTCAGATCCGGATGGAAAAAAGGACCTTGTGACAGAAGGTCTGGTCTTAACGGAAGAGTCCATGGCTGGCAAGATGCCATCCGGACAAGATCCGCATACCAAAACCTGTGAGGCCATGCCGGAGCTATTAGCAGAACAAACGAGCATTCCCTCAGAATCTTGGAGATTACTCTTGGAAGAAGAACTAGAGGCGGAAAGATATAGGCAGGATGATACTTCCAAGGAAGTGATAATGCATCCACTGCCTCCGCCTGAGGATCCCGGGATCTGGACAGATACCTGGGAAGTTTCTTGTTTAGATGAGAGGCCATCAGATCTATCTCTGGGAGCCCCCACAATTGAACAATCTGAAGAAATACCTCTGGGTGAAGAGACCATTCGCCCGGATGCAACGTTTGGCGACTGAGATAATCCGCTTCCCAATTGTCTACACCTGGGATATGAACCGCAGAGATTAGACAGGAGCTGGATTCCGCCCAAACCAAAATTCGAGATACTTCTTTCATAGCCAGAGGACTGTGAGTCCCTCCTTGATGATTGATGTATGCCACAGTTGTGACATTGTCTGTCTGAAAACAAATGAACGATTCTCTCTTCAGAAGAGGCCAAAACTGAAGAGCTCTGAAAACTGCACGGAGTTCCAAGATATTGATCGGTAATCTCACCTCCTGAGATTCCCAAACTCCTTGTGCCGTCAGAGATCCCCACACAGCTCCCCAACCTGTGAGACTTGCATCTGTTGAAATTACAGTCCAGGTCGGAAGAACAAAAGAAGCCCCCTGAATTAAACGATGGTGATCTGTCCACCACGTTAGAGAGTGCCGAACAATCGGTTTTAAAGATATTAATTGATATATCTTCGTGTAATCCCTGCACCATTGGTTCAGCATACAGAGCTGAAGAGGTCGCATGTGAAAACGAGCAAAGGGGATCGCGTCCGATGCAGCAGTCATAAGACCTAGAATTTCCATGCATAAGGCTACCGAAGGGAATGATTGAGACTGAAGGTTTCGACAGGCTGTAATCAATTTTAGACGTCTCTTGTCTGTTAAAGACAAAGTCATGGACACTGAATCTATCTGGAAACCCAGAAAGGTTACCCTTGTTTGAGGAATCAAAGAACTTTTTGGTAAATTGATCCTCCAACCATGATCTTGAAGAAACAACACAAGTCGATTCGTATGAGACTCTGCTAAATGTAAAGACGGAGCAAGTACCAAGATATCGTCCAAATAAGGAAATACCACAATACCCTGTTCTCTGATTACAGACAGAAGGGCACCGAGAATCTTTGTGAAAATTCTTGGAGCTGTAGCAAGGCCAAACGGTAGAGCCACAAATTGGTAATGCTTGTCTAGAAAAGAGAATGTCAGGAACTGATAATGATCTGGATGAATCGGAATATGCAGATATGCATCCTGTAAATCTATTGTGGACATATAATTCCCTTGCTGAACAAAAGGCAATATAGTCCTTACAGTTACCATCTTGAACGTTGGTATCCTTACATAACGATTCAATAATTTTAGATCCAGAACTGGTCTGAAGGAATTCTCCTTCTTTGGTACAATGAAGAGATTTGAATAAAACCCCATCCCCTGTTCCGGAACTGGAACTGGCATAATTACTCCAGCCAACTCTAGATCTGAAACACAATTCAGAAATGCTTGAGCTTTCACTGGATTTACTGGGACATGGGAAAGAAAAAATCTCTTTGCAGGAGGTCTCATCTTGAAACCAATTCTGTACCCTTCTGAAACAATGTTCTGAATCCAAAGATTGTGAACAGAATTGATCCAAATTTCTTTGAAAAAACGTAACCTGCCCCCTACCAGCTGAACTGGAATGAGGGCCGTACCTTCATGTGAACTTAGAAGCAGGCTTTGCCTTTCTAGCAGGCTTGGATTTATTCCAGACTGGAGATGGTTTCCAAACTGAAACTGCTCCTGAGGACGAAGGATCAGGCTTTTGTTCTTTGTTGAAACGAAAGGAACGAAAACGATTGTTAGCCCTGTTTTTACCTTTAGACTTTTTATCCTGTGGTAAAAAAGTTCCTTTCCCACCAGTAACAGTTGAAATAATAGAATCCAACTGAGAACCAAATAATTTGTTTCCCTGGAAAGAAATGGAAAGTAGAGTTGATTTAGAAGCCATATCAGCATTCCAAGTCTTAAGCCATAAAGCTCTTCTGGCTAAGATAGCCAGAGACATAAATCTAACATCAACTCTAATAATATCAAAAATGGCATCACAGATGAAATTATTAGCATGCTGGAGAAGAATAATAATATCATGAGAATCACGATTTGTTACTTGTTGCGCTAGAGTTTCCAACCAAAAAGTTGAAGCTGCAGCAACATCAGCCAATGATATAGCAGGTCTAAGAAGATTACCTGAACATAGATAAGCTTTTCTTAGAAAAGATTCAATTTTTCTATCTAAAGGATCCTTAAACGAGGTACCATCTGACGTAGGAATGGTAGTACGTTTAGCAAGGGTAGAAATAGCCCCATCAACTTTAGGGATTTTGTCCCAAAATTCTAACCTGTCAGGCGGAACAGGATATAATTGCTTAAAACGTTTAGAAGGAGTAAATTAATTACCCAATTTATCCCATTCCTTAGCAATTACTGCAGAAATAGCATTAGGAACAGAAAAGACTTCTGGAATAACCGCAGGAGCTTTAAAAACCTTATCCAAACGTATAGAATTAGTATCAAGAGGACTAGAATCCTCTATTTATAAATCAATTAGTACTTCTTTAAGTAAAGAGCGAATAAATTCCATCTTAAATAAATATGAAGATTTATCAGCATCAATCTCTGAGACAGAATCCTCTGAACCAGAAGAGTCCAAAGAATCAGAATGATGGTGTTCATTTAAAAATTCATCTGTAGAGAGAGAAGATTTAAAAGACTTTTTACGTTTACTAGAAGGAGAAATAACAGACAAAGCCTTCTTTATGGATTCAGAAACAAAATCTCTTATGTTATCAGGAACATTCTGCACCTTAGATGTTGAGGGAACTGCAACAGGCAATGGTACATCACTAAAGGAAATATTATCTGCTTTAACAAGTTTGTCATGACAATTATTACAAACAACAGCTGGAGGAATAGCTATCAAAAGTTTACAGCAGATACACTTAGCTTTGGTAGATCCAGCAGGCAGTGGTTTTCCTGTAGTATCTTCTGGCTCAGATGCAACGTGAGACATCTTGCAATATGTAAGAGAAAAAACAACATATAAAGCAAAATAGATCAAATTCCTTATAAGACAGTTTCAGGAATGGGAAAAAAATGCCAAACATCAAGCTTCTAGCAACCAGAAGCAAATGAAAAATGAGACTGAAATAATGTGGAGACAAAAGCGACGCCCATATTTTTTGGCGCCAAATAAGACGCCCACATTATTTGGCGCCTAAATGCTTTTGGCGCCAAAAATGACGCCACATCCGGAACGCCGACATTTTTGGCGCAAAATAACGTCAAAAATGACGCAACTTCCGGCGACACGTATGACGCCGGAAACGGAAAAGAATTTTTGCGCCAAGAAAGTCCGCGCCAAGAATGACGCAATAAAATGAAGCATTTTCAGCCCCCGCGAGCCTAACAGCCCACAGGGAAAAAAAGTCAAATTTTTGAGGTAAGAAAAAATATGATAATTTAAAGCATAATCCCAAATATGAAACTGACTGTCTGGAAATAAGGAAAGTTGAACATTCTGAGTCAAGGCAAATAAATGTTTGAATACATATATTTAGAACTTTATAAATAAAGTGCCCAACCATAGCTTAGAGTGTCACAGAAAATAAGACTTACTTACCCCAGGACACTCATCTACATGTTTGTAGAAAGCCAAACCAGTACTGAAACGAGAATCAGTAGAGGAAATGGTAAATATAAGAGTATATCGTCGATCTGAAAAGGGAGGTAAGAGATGAATCTCTACGACCGATAACAGAGAACCTTATGAAATAGACCCCGTAGAAGGAGATCACTGCATTCAATAGGCAATACTCTCCTCACATCCCTCTGACATTCACTGCACGCTGAGAGGAAAACCGGGCTCCAACTTGCTGCGGAGCGCATATCAACGTAGAATCTAGCACAAACTTACTTCACCACCTCCCTTGGAGGCAAAGTTTGTAAAAACTGATTTGTGGGTGTGGTGAGGGGTGTATTTATAGGCATTTTAAGGTTTGGGAAACTTTGCCCCTCCTGGTAGGAATGTATATCCCATACGTCACTAGCTCATGGACTCTTGTTAATTACATGAAAGAAATGGGCTGGCTCCTAACCTTATATTCCTGCTTTTTCAAATAAATATAGCAATAGAACGAAGAAAAATTGATAATAGGAGTATATTAGAAAGTTGCTTAAAATTGCATGCTCTATCTGAATCATGAAAGAAAAAAATGTGGGTTTAGTATCCCTCTAAATATAGAAACAAAGATACTTTCATGGCCTAACTTCTTTTAAGCGTGAAATCTAATTATAAATAAATGCACATTTAAAATCAGTTTTATTTCCTGATTTATGTTGTATAATCATTTATGCAAATTTATTTTAATGAGCATGGCCAGCATTTCTTTCCAGGAAAGGCATAGTTGTCAACTGTCCCGAATCACCTGGGACAATCCAGGGATTTTGCTTTTTGTCAGACTTTATTATCCTGGGAATTGTCCATGTGACTTGGTCTGTGTGACTTCTAAGAGCAGGCTAAGCAGTGCATTTCTAAGCCTTTTATGACAGTTAAGCAGTTTAAAATCAACAGTAGTCACGTGCTTTACACGTTGTGATGTTGCACACAACAGAGGATGGAGAGTCTAGATGGTGAGAAAAGAAAGTTCGGTTATGATGTTTGAGAGGAGGACGGGTCCCTGCTCTTTCAGGAGCAGCTAATATACTTACCGGTTCTACAGATCATTTTGCTCTGATTTCTGTAACATTTCAGTGGCGGCTGGTGACTTTTGAAGATGGGGGAGCACTAGCCCCGCCCCTCAGATGGCTCCGTCCATTTTAATGTGTGAGTGTGTATATATACATACATACACACACACACTCTGCCAGTTACCTTAAAGGGACATTAAACCCAAAATTTTTCTTTCATAATTCAGACAGATAACTTCTCTGCTCTCCTCTGCACCTCTTCACGTCACTATCATTCTGAAGTCTGACTCTGAACTGATTGAAGCCCATTTACTGTCCCTTTAATCTCTAACAGTTTTTATCAAGATTCATTGTGTACTATTGCAGTCCCAACATGCACACTCTTATTTGCATAATTAACATTTATAAAATTGTTTTGCATTAATCAAGACACTGGGGATTGCTTGCACATAACATAAAGATGTATATATATACAAGAAAGTGAAAGGTGTTTCAGAGCGAAGAAATTTTTTTTAAGAAACCACAGATCTGGTGTTATATATAGCAACACATATGACAACACATTTTTTTTTAAATTTATTTCTCTAAGGTCACCTTAATAAAAACAAATCTTGAGCAGTATATTTGTTGCTCACCTATTTGCAGGATGCAGTGAGTAATCACATGCCAGCCAGCTAGATGGGGGTTATACCGTTATACTGTATAGAACACAGATCTAATCTAGATTGTCCAGTCCCTGTGTGTTAACAAAGCTTCATAGGAGCAGAGAAAAAAAAAATATAAACCTTACCTGGTAAGGGGGTTGCCGGTTGGGAAGAGAAAAAGGGCGAAGAGAGAAGTCTGAGGAATAAGAAGCGGTTCTTTGCTTTTTCTAAAGTTTCTCTAGTAACCTCTGTGAGGATCTTGTGCTTCCTGGTTGTGATCTGTGTGTTTCCCTGAGATGCTTCTCCTCCCACACACACAGGCACAGCTCTTAGTGTGCGAGTGTCACGTGACAGCTGGCTCTCGCACACTAAGAGCTGTGCGGTTAGGAAAGCTATGAGCTGGCCTGTAGGTGGCGCTGAAGGCAATGCAGGCTGAAAGTTGAAAGAGCTTTTGCCTATACTTCTATCTATCGCACTGCAAAGCATGTGCGATAGATAGAAATAGAGGCAAAACAGCCCTTTCCACTTTCAGCCTAAAGAATTAAAAACTGCAATTTTAATGTTTTTTAGTAAAAACTGCAGTGGAGCCTGGAAGATTTTTTTATTTTATCAACAAAAAAGGTTTAAAAATGTAAATTTTTTAAATTTAATCAGGGGTCAGTTCAGGTCAGGGGGTTCACGTGCTCAGAGGAGCCTCCACTGTAACATTTGATAGCAAAGGTCTTACATTGTTTTATTTTAACACTATCACATGGATCTTTAAAAAACACATTAGCAGGTACTGTGCCATTTGTTTTGTGGCCCCAACACTGGATGTAAAAAGAACAAATGCAACCACTCCTTTAAAATGAATCACAAGTTCTTTTATTAAGGTGTTATATGCACACACCTCTGGTTCATTTTAAAGCAGTGGTGCTTTTGCAACTGAAAGCTAAGTACTGTGATTACTATTATGCTACTGGACCCAATACTTGGATGTACATAATCACTAGAGCAGAGCTTTCCAAACTTTTCGTGTTGGTGTTTAAACCTACATCATTTCGTGACACAGTAATTCAGTTGTACTAGCAAACCGGAGGTTAAACTAACTTGTTATAAGAGATATAGACACATACATAAATTATATAATAACGAAATGTATTTACGACAGTATGTATGTGCAAGAATGAAAAAAAATTAATAACACCAATAGCTACTTACCATTTTAATGGGCTGTATGAGGTTGATGGGATGAACACAGTTTCTGAATATTTGGTGGAATATTAGATAAAGACACTCACATTTCGTCATCAAGCATTTTTAAGCTTCCACAGATACGTCACAATTGTATGTAGTAGAAAGCTGCAGAATAATTTTTAATGCTTTTTAAGCAATGTTTGGATGCATTTTTGATAGAGCCAAGTAAAAATAAATGGCAGAAATCAAATTATAAGTGCCACGTGGTGGGTGGCTTCCTGTTTGCCACATTGGGTTTGGGAGTGTGGCCTACCTTCAGCCAGCAGCAGGTGGGTTGACTGGGTGATAGCCTGCAGCTGCGCTCGCCCAGGTGATTGGTAGCACACTGATTCTCCACACAATTGGCAAAGATGGCAGACAGCCCGCTCGGTGCAGTCCCAGTTTTTAGCAGAGCCAAGAGTTGGGGGTGGTGAAACTCCTTGCACCGTTCTTCTCACTCTAGTCTACACTCCACGCTCTTCTTCTTCCTCACACCTCACCCAACCACTCCAACACCACCAGTCACATTGGCAGAGCTGCTTTAGGAAGTTCTGGGGAAGGACCAAGGGAAGCAGAAGAGAGTAAGGGAGCTCCGTGCTGCCCTTCCGCAAAATGTTCTGCATTTCATGCGACAGACCTACACACTGCCGCTGACACACTAATGTGTCACGGCACACAGTTTGGAAAGCACTGCACTAGAGAGTGAGGTCTCTCCAAACATTATTGTAAATCCCATATTTTGTAAATGAAACATCTTTAGCTTCCGCACTTTATAGTGAAGCGCGTGATAATTTAATCAAACAAATACAGATAAAACCTTTTGTCAGGAAATGCTGATGCGAACCTCCAAAAACGTATCATATCCTATGTTTCATTCACATGATCATCCATTAACAAAAAGCAAAACTTTTGGTAGATAAAGGTTATATTTTAATCCCAATACTATTATCAATAACCTTATAGTATAAGTGATATAACTGTAAACAGATTCAGGGATTCCAGGATTTAGTTGTACCTTTGTTAATCAGCACACTAGCCTCAAGGAACCCATAGAACCACCACTGATGTCAGATATAATGCAATGGGGGACCCTGCTAAGACCTGGGGTTTGTGGCTAAGGGGTAGTTCTTGTCGGGCACAGAAACTGCACCTATAAATATGTACCAGTACAGCATTGCTGTAGCTCTATTTTTTATTAAGAGCACATTAGGCAGCACTTCACTAACACATATGAATAAAAACGGATTTGACTCAGATCTTTCTTTCACTCTTCACACTTAGTCCTTGGGGCCGATTCATCAAGCTCCGAATGGAGCTTAATGCAGCAGTTTCTGCGCGAGCCTTCAGGCTCGCCGGAAACAGGAGTTAAGAAGCCGGAGTCTTAAGACCGCTGTTCCTTAACTTGACTGCCTGCTCTGAGGCAGCGGACAGCAATCCACACGATCGCATACGATCGGGTTGATTGACACCCCCTGCTAGCGAATCTGCAGGGGGCGGCATTGCACAAGTTCACCAGAACTGCTTGTGCAATGATAAATGCCAACAGCGTATGTTGTCGTCATTTATCGATGTGTGGCGGACATGATTGCTACAGCGGATCATGTCCGTTCGCACATTTATAAATCGGCCCCCTTGGTTAAATCCTGCCGCTTCTACCTTAAACACATCTCTAAAGTTAGACATTTCCTTACACAAAACACAACTAAGATTTTTTTTTTTTTTTAAATATATTTTTTTATTGAAGTCATAAACAGATACAACCAAGGTTATGCCCCAAAGCATTTACAGAAAAGTGAAATTACAACATTATTAGATAAGTGTTACAAACAAAACCCTACAGTGAGGGTATAATGTATCCAAACAGCACACGTAATGTGATAGAATTTGGGCAGTATACAATAAGACTTCAGTTTATAATAAAGGTAATAACAATAAAACAAAAATAGTCCTCCCTTGGCCATATAGCAGGCCAATTGGAGTGTCCACTCAGATATACTTAGGGCAAGGGGGGGATTAGCTTTAAAGTTTAAAAGGGGGGGGGGGGGAGATGCAGCGGGCAAGAGCCGCTCGAAATATAATAGGGAGGGGGGGATGGAGGGCGGAGCCAGCCGGGGCGTCAATCTTGAATTAACTATTATCGGGACCCTAAGTGAGCATTAGTTTTTATTGCCAAGTAAACTCCTAATATCTAGACAGAGTATAAATTGGAATACTTAATTAAAGGGATATAGTGGCGAGCTTTCATTAGTCTCAATATAGCCTGGAGACCATGCTTTATATACCAGAATGAATCTTAGCACACGGGATATGAAGACTAGAGTAGAATTAAGCACATAATACAGCGGTATCATGACCAAGATTAGAGGTTGACTCTCTATAAAATGGACAGGGGCAACCCCCAGCATTATTAAGTAGGGAGGGGGACATCAGTATGTATGGAATATAAGAGATTTCCAGGTGAGCCCCTCCCCTAGGGAATTACCAACTATAGGAGATGTGGGAGAAAGGTATAGGGGTATGACCCGCTGGCAACCAGTACCGGCGGGAAAGGGAGGGGAGGAGCCCACCCTGAGCTATATTAGATTAGGTATTAAATTATTATGATAAGATAAAAGGGCTTAGTCTGTGGTATATAGCTATAACTGTACAGAGTAAACTAAGAGATAACAGTCAGCCTGACTTAATAAGTACCAAGAGAGTCAGTGAGGAGGGGTATCAATCTCATTTTATAAAAACAAATAGCTTAAAAGTGCAAGATAGCCCTCCTCAACAATACCATATATGCGTGCTATCGTAGAAACACACTGGCTGCAGCTGTTAAAACCTAAAATAACAATAGTAATCTGGTGGACATTAACATTTACCCCATTCCTCGTCTTAGATTGAAGAGCATAGGATAACATTAAGCAGTCATTGCAAGATAACAATTTACGTTACAGACAGCTTCAGACTTATTTGGGCTAGTGCTAATGTGTGGAGAAAGTGCAAAGAAAAAAAAAAAAAAAAAAATAATTGAATGACGCCATATTAGTGAACGGTATAACTAAAAAAAAACAACCGTTGTGCTAGCAAAAACAGCAGCATAAGACTCGATCCTACCAGAATATGACTCTCTCATATAATACCCAATGTTGTAGGAAACACTGGCCTAGATTTAGAGTTCGGCGGTAAAAGGGCTGTTAACGCTCCGCAGGTTTTTTTCTGGCCGCACCATAAATTTAACTCTGGTATCGAGAGTTCAAACAAATGCTGCGTTAGGCTCCAAAAAAGGAGCGTAGAGCATTTTTACCGCAAATGCAACTCTCGATACCAGAGTTGCTTACGGACGCGGCCAGCCTCAAAAACGTGCTCGTGCACGATTCTCCCATAGGAAACAATGGGGCTGTTTGAGCTGAAAAAAAACCTAACACCTGCAAAAAAGCAGCGTTCAGCTCCTAACGCAGCCCCATTGTTTCCTATGGGGAAACACTTCCTACGTCTGCACCTAACACTCTAACATGAACCCCGAGTCTAAACACCCCTAACTTTACACTTATTAACCTCTAATCTGCCGCCCCCGCTATCGCTGACCCCTGCATATTATTTTTTAACCCTTAATCTGCCGCTCCGTAAACCGCCGCAACCTACGTTATCCCTATGTACCCCTAATCTGCTGCCCTAACATTGCCGACCCCTATATTATATTTATTAACCCCTAATCTGCCCCCCTCAACGTCGCCGACACCTGCCTACACTTATTAACCCCTAATCTGCCGAGCGGACCTGAGCGCTACTATAATAAAGTTATTAACCCCTAATCCGCCTCACTAACCCTATCATAAATAGTATTAACCCCTAATCTGCCCTCCCTAACATCGCCGACACCTAACTTCAATTATTAACCCCTAATCTGCCGAGCGGACCTCACCGCTATTCTAATAAATGTATTAACCCGTAAAGCTAAGTCTAACCCTAACACTAACACCCCCCTAACTTAAATATAATTTACATCTAACGAAATAAATTAACTCTTATTAAATAAATTATTCCTATTTAAAGCTAAATACTTACCTGTAAAATAAATCCTAATATAGCTACAATATAAATTATAATTATATTATAGCTATTTTAGGATTAATATTTATTTTACAGGCAACTTTGTAATTATTTTAACCAGGTACAATAGCTATTAAATAGTTAAGAACTATTTAATAGTTACCTAGTTAAAATAATAACAAATTTACCTGTAAAATAAATCCTAACCTAAGATATAATTAAACCTAACACTACCCTATCAATAAATTAATTAAATAAACTACCTACAATTACCTACAATTAACCTAACACTACACTATCAATAAATTAATTAAACACAATTCCTACAAATAAATACAATTAAATAAACTAGCTAAAGTACAAAAAATAAAAAAGAACTAAGTTACAAAAAATAAAAAAATATTTACAAACATAAGAAAAATATTACAACAATTTTAAACTAATTACACCTACTCTAAGCCCCCTAATAAAATAACAAAGCCCCCCAAAATAAAAAATTCCCTACCCTATTCTAAATTAAAAAAGTTAAAAGCTCTTTTACCTTACCAGCCCTGAACAGGGCCCTTTGCGGGGCATGCCCCAAGAAGTTCAGCTCTTTTGCCTGTAAAAAAAAATACAATACCCCCCTCCCAACATTACAACCCACCACCCACATACCCCTAATCTAACCCAAACCCCCCTTAAATAAACCTAACACTAAGCCCCTGAAGATCTTCCTACCTTGTCTTCACCATCCAGGTTCACCGATCCGTCCTGAAGAGCTCCTCCGATGTCCTGATCCAAGCCCAAGCGGGGGGCTGAAGAGGTCCATGATCCGGTCAAAGTCTTCATCCAAGCGGGGCAGAAGAGGATCTTCCATCCGATTGAAGTCATCATCCAGGCGGCATCTTCTATGGTCTTCCATCCGGAGCGAAGCGGCAGGATCCTGAAGACCTCCAGCGCGGAACATCCATCCGGCCCGACGACTGAACGACGAATGACTGTTCCTTTAAGGGACGTCATCCAAGATGGCATCCCTCGAATTCCGATTGGCTGATAGGATTCTATCAGCCAATCGGAATTAAGGTAGGAATTTTCTGATTGGCTGATGGAATCAGCCAATCAGAATCAAGTTTAATCCGATTGGCTGATCCAATCAGCCAATCAGATTGAGCTCGCATTCTATTGGCTGATCGGAACAGCCAATAGAATGCGAGCTCAATCTGATTGGCTGATTGGATCTATGTTCCGAGTCAGAGATAGAATTTAGCGTGGGCTGCAGAGAACCGCAATTAGCTTTGGTCTCCGGTATTACTTCATACAGCTCTTCCGGCGTAACAAGGGTCAGGTCCTGACTGAAAACTCTCCCAGTGAGGGAGCCGGTTACATCTCTTATTGTGTAGATGAGGTCTTCCTGTTGAGAGTCAAAGCGGGATCTGAGCTCAGCCAGTATGCCGACCA
The DNA here is from genome assembly GCF_027579735.1 of Bombina bombina. Classification (NCBI taxonomy): domain Eukaryota; kingdom Metazoa; phylum Chordata; class Amphibia; order Anura; family Bombinatoridae; genus Bombina; species Bombina bombina. Next base: position 939,171,391 of record NC_069499.1, read on the forward strand.
GTTCCATTTTTCAAGAGAAAAATATTATGCTTTGAGTCTGGCTGTCGTTCTGATGTCTTCAGCAGTGTCGCACTTAGTCCATGGTCCGTGCAGCTTAGCAAGATGGCGCCGCAATAAACTTTTCACCGGCCTTTATTTGCACCTTTCTCACACATAGCTGTTTTTTTTTCTTAAGTGGATGCTGTCAGGGACCTAGAATGTCTTTGGCATTGTCGATTATCAGCTTTCCTACTCCATTTTTCACCTTTTAATCAGCTTTACTGCATGGAGCTGTTCTGTTCTGCGACCATTTCCTTCCCCAGCCTGGCTCCGCCCCCCCACAACTAAGATTTTAATCCATTCTCTCATCCTTTCCCGCCTCGACTACTGCAACTCCATCCTCTCTGGTCTGCCTAGCTCCTTTACAATCCAAAATGAATGCCTCTGCCAGGCTCATCTTCCTTACACTTCGCTCTTCATCTGCTGCACCTCTCTGCCAATCCCTTCACTGGCTTCCTCTTGACTCCAGGATAAAACACACATTTCTGACTCTGACATACAAGGCCCTCAACTGCACTGCTCCCCCCTATATCTCAGACCTTGTCTCCAGATACTCTCCCTCCCGTTCCCTTCGCTCTGCTCACAAACTCCTACTCTCCTCCTCTCTTGTTACCTCATCACACTCCCGTTTACAGGACTTCTCCAGACTGGCTCCTATGTTGTGGAACTGTCTGCCTCACTCCACAAGACTCTCCCCTAGTTTTGAAAGCTTCAAGCGCTCCCTAAAGACTCTACTGTTCAGGGATGCATACAACCTACACTAACCTTTCCTTATACCAGTTCCTCTCCTCCATTACTATCCACCATAAACCCCATTAGCATGTAAGCCTAAGAGTCCAACTGTTTGCAGATCACCTTCATAAGAGCTGACTACAACAGTGCAACTCTCGGCAGGGCCCTCTACCCATTTATCCCTATAAATGTTTTGTTGTATACTGCCTATGTTTATAGCACTGAGGAATCTGTTGGTGCTCTACAAATAACCGATAATAATAATAATAATAATAATAAAATAATTTATAGATACATATTGCAGCAACACAGGCTGAGAGATTTGTAGTTTTAAAAAGATATTAATAGCTTGATTCAGTGAGCTTATAACTATGTTACATAACAATTTTAAAACTTTTTGTGTATAGTAATATAAATGTAGTGCTGTAGTTCTAGCTCAACTTAACATTAATATATATATATATATATATATATATACACAGTATATATACACAGTATATATATATATATATATATATATATATATATATATATATATATATAAATATAAATAAATAACAGAAACAAAAAGAACAAACAAGTCACCATTTCCAGCACTAACCTATTTACTGTCATCATCAAGTGCCCAAAAATACATATGCACCCATATAAACAGCAAGAAAAAAAGAAGAACATTTTAAAATAAACAAATAGAATATTATTAATATTGTCCCCAAGCATCCAAATAGTCACACCAATTAGCAAGTTCAAATTTTATGGAAAAAGCCAATCATACAGAAGAATATTTACAGCCAAACAACTATTTTCTTTTTAAACTTTTTTTAAATTTTTTATTATTTGTGGGTACATCTTTTTCCCATACTACATTATGTATATTTGTCTGTTCTAAACATAAGCCTGTGTTGAATTCATACAGAGAGAAAACTTTACACAATATTCTATTATGGTTCTTTCTCAAAACAATGCAAATAATAATAGAGCATACTGCTTTAGGTATATCTCTTGAAATGTTTATTCATATTATGGTTAGACCCTTCAACGCATTTATCTAATTGAGTAACTACTCCATATAAATGTAAGCGTGGTGGTATGAGGGGGAAAAATAGTCTCCCCCTCTCTCTAATCCCCTGCATAGAGATACCTCTTATATTCCATAGTCTACTTAATATACTAGCAGAAATTCTTCTCTAATAATAGCATTCATTAAATATACTGATGTTCTAAATGGGTAAATTACTTTCTTCTGTGCTTCTAATCTAAGGAGTATGTTTAAATCATGTCACCCCATTTGTTAGAATTTTTTTTTTATTTCTTTATCTTTCGAGTGATCTACGGCACATTGGTCCAATATATTATTAAATTGTGTATATTTGCTTGAAATTGAGCCATAGACATTTTTTTTTTAAATCCAGGTTTTTAGAATTAAAGGGACACTGAACCCAATTTTTTCTTCTGTGATTCAGATAGAGCATACAATTTTAAGCAACTTTCTAATTTACTCCTATTATCAAATTTTCTTAATTCTCTTGGTATCTTTATTTGAAATGCAAGAATGTAAGTTTAGATGCCGGCCCATTTTTGGTGAATAACCTGGGTTATTCTTGCTGATTGGTGGATAAATTCATCCACCAATAAAAAAGTGCTTTCCAGAGGTCTGAAGCAAAAAAGAAGTTTAAAATTGATAATAGGAGTAAATTAGAAAGTTGCTTAAAATTGCATGCTTTATCTGAATCACAAAAGAAAAAATTTGGGGACGGTCAGTGTCCCTTTAAGTATCTGACAAGATTACTGTTTCAATGAATGTTCTCTCTTTAAATGCCGAATTTCTTGGTAGGAGAAAAATTATAACCTCTTGATCCAGCTGCACCTCTTTTTTTATAGTCTTGGAGATCCAAAAACATAATTTTTCCAAAACTGCAAGATGAACGGACATTTCCAAAAATAATGTACAATGTCTGCATCTGAACTAGAACATTTTATGCATCTATCTTTAACCCTGTTACCCCATTTGGACATTACCGACAGTGCGGATCAGGTCCGCCAGACCTCGCTGAATACGGAGAGCAATATGCTCTCCGTATTCAGCATTGCACCAGCAGCTCACAAGAGCTGCTGGTGCAACGCCGCCCCCTGCAGAATCGCGACCAATCAGCAGCCAGCAGGGGGTGTCAATCAACCCGATCGTACTCGATCGGGTTGAATTGTAGCGATGTCTGTCCGCCTGCTCAGAGCAGGCGGACAGGTTATGGAGCAGCGGCCTTTAGACCATTCGGAGCTTGATAGATGGGCCCCAATAGATTAATATGAGCCTCTCTATAATAACTGGCTATAGCTATTTTCGTTACCCTGCGGATACTATTTTTTATTATTATTTTTATTATTATTTCGTTACCCTGCGGATTCTTTAATTATTAATGTCTTTAAATTTTTGAATGTGCAATTTTAGCCTTATATGCTTTAAATTAAGATTCCCCTCTATTTCAAATATAGTTTTATACCAGTTATTGATAGAATAGTCTACGTTTTGATATCTTTTCAGATTTCCAACAATTGATGACCAACTCCAGTCCTTACCATTTAAAGAACTTAACTTTTTCGCTAAATTTCTCAATTGTAAATAAGCATAAAAATCTTTTACGGGAAGATCAAATTCAATTCTAAGAGCTTCAAATGTTTTTATAATTAATCTAGGATATATGTGTTTGAAAATTTGTATCAAAGATATTAGGCCCTTCCTCCTCCATCTGTAAAAAAAACCCATATTTAGAGGCCTCAGAAAAAGGATTGCCCAAAATCGGTAAATATTTTGAGACAAAGCAGTTTAAATTAATTTATTTACAATACTTGTGCCATGCTTTAATAATACCATAAATGGAACATACGTTCTTAATTTCTTTGGGCATATCTTTATCTTGTGTGTGAAGCAAGGCTTTTAGAGAGAAAGGGTTAACTATCTCCTCCTCTAATTTTCTTGGAGTATAATAATCTATGTAGAGGAGCCATTCAGCAGTTATTTTAACCAAGCACAATATATTGTATTTGCCTAGATCTGGTGGAGCCAAGCATCAATCTTTATGTTGTGTGAGTTTTGTTAACAACATTTTTTTCCGCTTATCACCCCAAATGAATTCTATTATGCATTTATTGAAAAATATGATGTATTTTCTTTTAATCATAAATGGTAAATTTTGAAGTTTGTATAGGATTTTTGGGAAAAGAATCATTTTGACTAAATTTATCTTACCAGCTAGTGCTAGTGGAATATGTTTCCATGAGGCATATTTAAGAAATGTCTTGCGGACCTGATCCGACAGTGCGGAACAGGTCCGCAAGACATCGCTGAATGCGGAGAGCAATACGCTCTCTGCATTTAACATTGCACCAGCAGCTCACAAGAGCTGCTGGTGCAATGCCGCCCCCTGCAGACTTGAGGCCTAATGGGCCACCAGCAGGGAGCTGTCAATCAACCCAATCGTACTCGATCGGGTTGAATTGTTGCGATTCCTGTCCGCCTGTTCAGAGCAGGCGGACAGGGTTATGGAGCAGCAGTCTTTGTGACCGCTGCTTCATAACTGAGTTTCTGGCGAGTCTGAAGACTCTCTAGAAACACGGGCCGTCAAGCTCCATTCAGAGCTTGATAGATAGGCCCCTATGTCTTTATATATTCTTGAAACTTTTGAAAGACTAAATTGAAATGATCGGTGTACCAATCTGCAGGATTCCTGATAAGATAAATATCCAGATATAATATATTATTATCTATTTTAAATGGGCTATTTTTAATTGACTCTTTAGTTTTATAAACCCATAAAAGTTCTGATTTATTAGTATTCACTTTGTAACCGGAAAAAGATCCGTAATTCTCTATTAGTTCTAATGATTTGGGAATAGTTTAATTTGTGTTGCGAACAAACAGGAGAATATCATCTGCATATAGCAGAGTTTTCATTTCAATATTCTTACAAATAGCACCTTGCATTATCTGTCTTAATTTTATCGCTAAAGATTCAATAACAATATTGAAAAGCAGGGGTGATAGTGGACATCCCTGTCTTGTTTCCCTTTCCAGACCAACTTCTGGTGATTTCAGACCATTAACTGATATTACTGAGATTGGATTAGTGTATATTGATGTTATATAATTTGTAATAAAACCTGTATAACCAAATTTTTCTATTGATGTAAATAGATGGTCCCATTGGACAGCGTCAAAAAGTTTTTTCGCATCAATTGCTATCATAGCTATGTCTGAACCCAATTGTTTATTTCATGGATTCCAAAAATAATCAAAAACAATACTTGCTTTCCTTATATTAACTATTGAGCACGTTTTGTTCATAAATTCCACTTGATCAGCATGACTTAAACCTCCCAGAATCTTTTTGAGTCTTTTAGCAACTATTGAAGCTAGAAGTTTGTCATCTATGTTTAGCAGGGAAATTGGTCTGTATGAATCTAGCTCAGTAGGATCTTTCCCCTTCTTGGGAATTAGGATTGTTAAAGCTTTGGTAACATCTTTGAACATGTTACCCTTCTGAGTAAAATAAAAATTAAATAATTTTGTGAGTATGCTAAGTGCGTCTTTATTTAATATTTTATAAAATACTCCTGGAAGCTGGTCTGGACTGGGTGCTTTATTAAGCTTCATTTTCTTAATGACTGATTCTACATCCTCTTCCAATATAGGCCTATTTATAAAGTCTAGATTATCTCTGGAAATAGTAGGTAAATCAATATTGTTCCAGAAAAGATCATTTTTCTGTGCCTCAATTTGACTGACCCTATAAAATTTATGAAAGTATTTAAAAAAAGCATCACATATTTCATCAGGTTCTATACAATTCTTTTGATCTACTTTAATTAACTTAACTTGATTTGTTTTTTTTATTGGTCTTAATCACTTTAGCCAGGAAGCTTCCTGTCTTATTTCTGAATTTCATAAATCTAGCTTTGCATTTTAAATCATCCTTATATGATTCTTGTAAGAGGAAAGTGTCTCTTTCTTGCTTAAATTCTATATATTTATCACAATTAATCTTAGAGGATGACAAGAGATAAGACAAGAGATAAGAGTTAAGTTTAAGACAATATACACTAATGAAGTGTTAAGTGATATGGATAAGGCTATGCACCCCAGTAGAGTCACTGAATACTTAAAGAAAAAAAACTGCGAAAAAAGAAATACAAAATAAATGATGTTCCTTTTACAAGGACCAGACAACCTTTTGAAACTTCCTAGGCCTTAGAGTGTTGTACTTAAAGGATTTCCCTATGTATATACCAGCAGGAAAAAACTGCCTATGTGTGGCCCAAGTTAGCGAGAGTATATACTTTATACCTTAGTATTTCAGCCTATTAGAAGACAATTTTATGCTATGTTCTTTAACACAAAGAATCGGTTAGCCCAGACAAACATCCATAAGCCAACTGCTTTAAAACAGGTTTTCCCATGCAAAGCGTTAACCCGCTCTCATTTGTGTACTGAATGCCTTATAAGCTTAAAGGCTGGTTGTTCTTGATTAAAACTTAAAAATTAATTCCTTTTTTTTAACCAAATAGAAAAAGCGTTATTCTTGTACATATATTTAGGGAAGAAAAGTAATTTTTTTTTGCGTAACTTTTAGCATTAGTTATTTCCAATGTAATTGGAGCGTGGTCAGATAGTACGAATTATTTTAGACCGACTGCTACACCTGTCTTAACTTTGTTTTATGGATGAAAGACATTTTGGATTTTACTCCTGGATTGCACCTTTTCTTTTTCTATAACATGGGGTGGCATATACCTCGCCAACCCACTTAACTTTTAATTTATGTATTTCTAAATCTGTTAATCTGATTTCTTGGATATATGCAATGTCTGTATTTAATTTGCTCAGGTGTTTAAGAATAGCTTTTCTTTTGGTTGGCGAAGTAATGCAACCCACGTTCCATGATGTAAAATATAAGTCTTCTGCCATTTATTAATTTTGGCAATCAAACATCTTTGACTGTATTCCATACAAAGAGGAACGGGGGGGGGGGGGGGCACAAAATACTGAATGGAAGGAAAAAAAAAAAAAAGAAACCACGACATTATCTCTTAAAAAATATCAACCTTAATTGGATCACTCCAGTAAACAGTATACATCAACCAAAAACACAATAAATGGGAAAAAAAACAATAAAAACATTTATCAAGTCATGATTTTCTTTTAAGTTGGCTACTTAGCAACTTCTGATCTATCAGCAAATATTATGTTGTTCTAGAAATTTTTTAGCCTCTGTTATATTAAGTAAGTTTTTCGTTTCACCATTAACCTCTACACAAATTTTTACGAGGTAGACCATTCTAGCCTTCCACTTAGCTTTTTAATTTAGAGCATATAGGTGCTATTTCTCGTCTCTTATGACTAGTTTCCATGGACAAATCTTGAAAAAAAAATACTCTGTTTTGACCTATCATAAGCTCTTTTAATTTTCTGTAATGTCTGAATATATTTACTTTGTCCTGGAAGTTTAATACTTTGATCATTATTGGTCTAGGTTTCTTATTGTGCTCTGTCTCTACTCTTATGTATCCTAACCTATGTGCTCTCTCAATTTTCAGTGGAGTATTTTCTAGAGAGATCCCTAGGCTTTGTGGTAATATTACCTGCAAAATTAAGTAGATCCTGGAACTCACTAGATTATGGAAGACCAATTACTCTTATATTATTCCCTCTGGCTCTGTCTTCGAGCTCCTCAGAGACGAACTCTGATCTATTTTATTAATTTGGTCTTCTGTGTTAGAAATTCTCATTTCAGCTTCTGTCAGTCTGGAAGCGAATTGTCTAACTTCTGTCGACAGTAAGTTTATGTCATATTTAATACTCTCAAATAGTGGCAGAATAAGATCAGATATTTGTTTTATCAAGTGTTCAAGTTCTGTGGGGCTTAACTGCGAGTCTTCTAAATTAGATTCATTACTGCTATTAGATTCTCTTATTTTGGGCGGCACTTTTTAACAAATTTTTCCAGAAATGTGAAAATTATCAAAATTCAAAACAGCTTGTGTGAATCGTGCAATTACTGTGCACTTTGTGGGGAAGTGCTAACTGAATGGAAGGGGATAAACAATAACAAAAAAATTACTATATATATATATATATATATATATATATATATATATATATATATATATATAGTGGAGCATGTTTTAAGTACTCTTAATAATCAATAAACTTAATGAAAAGAAATGCACTTAATTGGTACATAGGATGTCTTAGTGGTTAAGTGTAAGACAATATATACTAATGAAGTGTTAAGTGATATGGATAAGGCTATGCACCCCAGTAGAGTCACTGAATACTTAAAGAAAAAAAACTGCGAAAAAAGAAATACAAAATAAATGATGTTCCTTTTACAAGGACCAGACAACCTTTTGAAACTTCCTAGGCCTTAGAGGGTTGTACTTAAAGGATTTCCCTATGTATATACCAGCAGGAAAAAACTGCCTATGTGTGGCCCAAGTTAGCGAGAGTATATACTTTATACCTTAGTATTTCAGCCTATTAGAAGACAATTTTATGCTATGTTCTTTAACACAGTGAATCGGTTAGCCCAGACAAACATCCATAAGCCAACTGCTTTTAAACAGGTTTTCCCATGCAAAGCATTAACCCGCTCTCATTTGTGTACTGAATGCCTTATAAGCTTAAAGGCTGGTTGTCAACTTTATAGCGATTCCACTATAAACAATGTCACTCTTCCATTTTCTCAATGTTTGAGAGGCCACTGTCTGTTATTAAGATTAAGCTCTTTAATACCTCAGAGAAAAACCCCTTGTTTAAAAATGTATACCTTTCTCCTTTCACAACCTTAATTTCAAGCAAACTTTTTGTTGCACACAGAAGGTATAGAGTATTATAGGGTCAAACTTACTCCCTGGATCTTCGTGCTACCAAATGCCCCTGTGTCTTTGAGCTGTTTTTCCCCCGATAGACTACCAGATTATGAGGCCCATTTATTAAGCTCCGAATGGAGCTTGAGGGCCCGCGTTTCTGGCGAGCTTGCAGGCTCACCAGAAACAGCAGTTATGAAGCAGCAGTCTAAAGACCGCTGCTCCATAACCCTATCCGCCTGCTCTGAGCAGGCGGACAGAGATCGTCACAATTCAACCCGATCGAGTATGATCGGGTTGATTGACACCCCCTATCTGCAGGGGGCGGGCATTGCAAAAGCAGCTCATAAGAGCTGCTGGTGCAATGCTGAATACGGAGAGCGTATTGCTCTCCGCATTCAGCGAGGTCTGTCGGACCTGATCCGCACTGTTGGATCAGGTCAGACAGACCTTTGATAAATAGGCCTGTATGTATAAAGGCTAGCACACTGGTTTCACAGATTTAACCAACCAAACAAGATAACAAACAACCAAATACTTGTGAATGTCAGGTTAAGAGTGAGTTGCCTCTTAGCTTGTAGAATGCCTCTTCTTCTTTTAGTTAAATTAGTTTCTCCTTGTTCGTAGGGTTCGAATATGGCTCCATGTACCTCCGCTCTTACTCTTGGACTCTACTGCATGGGTATATGTTTCAAGGAGTAATTGATTGTAAGCTTTCACCACCTGTATGAAAAAACCCTGTAATTTATGCTTAGCTGATGATTTAATTTCTTTCATGGGGGTGAGAGTCCATGAGACCCCCCTGTTTTTTTTCTCAGTTGTTTTTTACTTTTTTGAGCACATCTGTTTTCCCTGCTCCTTTTTTGGCTCTGTCTCTAACTCATTTTGCTTGGCTATGCGTTAGACCGAAGTGAGGTGGGAGGGAATTTATAGAGCTCTTGGAGTTTGGGAATCTTTGCCTCCTCCTAGTGGTAGGGAAGAGTAATTCCCAGGAGAAAAGGATCGTGCACTCCCACCACCATGAAAGAAATACATTTATCAGGTAAGCATAAATTAAGTTTTAAAAGTATGTATAATAATTAGTAATAATTGTTATTAATATTTCAATATTTTATATATAATATTTCAATAATGCGCATTGAAGGTAGCAGCTCTTTAAGTGTGGTAAACCGACCGTGTTAAACCTAAATCACGAACCCCGATACGCGTTAAGCATATTTTACATTCATATGGTTTTCACATATAAAAATTTTTACTTTTTATTTATGAAATTTATATATCTGATAATGTTAATGTAAAATAAATATCTAAAACTATATATCTATGGGAATAGATATATAGGTATATGTGTCTGTGTATATATATAAATATACAGTATCTCACAAAAGTGAGTACACCCCTCACATTTTTGCTAATATTTTATTATATCTTTTCATGTGACAACACTGAAGAAATGACACTTTGCTACAATGTAAAGTAGTGAGTGTACAGCCTGTATAACAGTGTAAATTTGCTGTCCCCTCCAAATAACTCAACACACAGCCATTAATGTCTAAACCATTGGCAACAAAAGTGAGTACACCCCTAAGTGGAAATGTCCAAATTGGGCCCAAAGTGTTAATATGTTGTGTGGCCACCATTATTTTCCAGCACTGCCTTAACCCTCTTGTGCATGGAGTTCACCAGAGCTTCACAGGTTGCCACTGGAGTCCTCTTCCACTCCTCCATGACAACATCACAGAGCTGGTGGATGTTAGAGACCTTGCGCTCCTCCACCTTCCATTTGAGGATGCCCCACAGATGCTCAATAGGGCTTAGGTCTGGAGACAGGCTTGGTCAGTCCATCACCTTTACCCTTAGCTTCTTTAGCAAGTGGTCATCTGGGAGGTGGGTTTGGGGTCGTTATAATGTTGGAATACTGCCTTGCGGCCCAGTCTCCGAAGGGAGGGGATCACATGCTCTGCTTCAGTATGTCACAGTACATGTTGGCATTCATGGTTCCCTCAATGAACTGTAGCTCCTCAGTGTTGACAGCACTCATGCAGGCCCAGACCATGACACTCCCACAACCATGCTTGACTTTAGGCAAGACACACTTGTCTTTGTACTCCTCACCTGGTTGTCACCACACATGCTTGACACCATCTGAACCAAATAAGTTTATCTTGGTCTCATCGGACCACAGGACATGGTTCCAGTACTCCATGTCCTTAGTCTGTTTGTCTTCAGCAAACTGTTTGTGAGCTTTTTTGTGCATCATCTTTAGAAGAGGCTTCCTTGGACAACAGCCATGCAGACCAATTTGATGCAGTGTGCGGCGTATGATCTGAGCACTGACAGGCTGACCCCCCACCCCTTCAACCTCTGCAGCAATGCTGGCATCACTCATACGTCTATTTCCCAAAGACAACCTCTGGATATGACGCTGAGCACGTGCACTCAACTTCTTTGGTTGACTATGGAGAGGTCTTACCCACCGTGCTGCAGCTCAGTTTCAGGGTCTTGGCAATCTTCTTATAGCCTAGGCAATCTTTATGTAGAGAAAAAAATCTTTTTTTCAGATGCTCAGAGAGTTCTTTGCCATGAGGTGCCATGTTGAACTTCCAGTGACCAGTATGAGAGAGTGTGAGCGCGATAACACCAAATTTAACACACCTGCTCCCCATTCACAACTGAGACCTTGTAACACTAATGAGTCACATGACACCGGAGAGGGAAAATGGCTAATTGGGCCCAATTTGGACATTTCCACTTAGGGGTGTACTCACTTTTGTTGCCAATGGTTTAGACATAAATGGCTGTGTGTTGAGTTATTTTGAGGGGACAGCAAATTTACATTGTAGCAAAGTGTAATTTCTTCACTGTTGTCACATGAAAACATCTAATAAAATATTTACAAAAAATGTGAGGGGTGTACTCACTTTTGTGAGATACTATATATATATATATATATATATATATATATATATATATATATATATACAGTATGTGTGTGTATGTATGTATATATATATATATATATATATATATATGTATTTACAATAAAAAGTACATTGCTCTGTAAGTGAAGTACATTGGAATGTTAAATATGTACAGTAAATATACAGTTAATACATATGTATACATATATACTGTAAATATACATACACATATTTAGACATGTCTATCTATACATATATACAGCCCTTTTCTTTTCTCAAACACTTTATATCATATATTTTTGAGCCCTTATAACTTTTGATATATATATTTTTCTTTCCCTACCCTTTACGTAAGCTCTCAGTTTGCATTAACCCGACAAGCGTAAATCTTGATAGCCTCAAGCGAACACGTTTGCTTTTAACTTGTAATACACATGCAATTTACGTTGCATGCAAAAAGCTGATAAAAACGATAGCGCTTGCACGCAACAGTTAATAAGCCATTCGTAATCTAGCCTATGGTGGAGAGTGGGGGTTAAAGAGCTGTTTGGGGGGCATCAGGGAGGTGGGAGGGTGAGGAGGGATCTACACTACAGAAACATTAAAAGATAAATAAATAAATAAAAGCAATAAACTGTGTACTGGCAGACTGTACCTAAGTTGGTGGTGACCAGTGTGTGTGTGTGGGGGGTATTGCTGTTTGGGTGGCAGGTGGGAGGGTAATCCCTATACTAGAGTAAATATTAACCTTACAAACTAATTGATTAACCCCTTCACTGCCAGGAATTTCAGAAGTGTGTTACGCAGCTGCAATTAGTGGCCTTCTAATTGGCAAAAACTAATGGCAAAGCCATGAATGTCTGTTGTTTCTGAACAAAGGGGATCCAAGAGAATCTTTTACAAACATTTGTCTTATGACTTCAGCAGTTGTGTCCCTTTAATTAAAGTATTGTAATGTTTTTAATGCACCCTCACAATGTAACATACCCTTATTGTTTGTGTTAAAGTATTTATTGTAATGTACCCCATAAAAGCATAGGACTTTGTATAGTGCTACGTAATATGTTGAACTTGACACTATAATAATATATAAAATATGTGTATTTATACTGTGTGCAGAGTCTAGCAAGTGTAAGCATATTTTTGTAAAAATAAAAAAGATGGTAGCACTCACAATGAGACTATATGTAATTGTAAAACAGATACAGTGCTAGCAGTCACAAACATAATACAAAAATATACCAAATAAAAAAGGGCTCATGTTATTCATACAAAAAGCCAAAGTGTGATTCAGGCTGCACAAAAAACTGTTTATTAAGTGTTTAAAACAGCGGAAGACAAGTGCAGTGAAAATATCCACTAGAGATAACTCACCATGTGCAGTGTAAATTATAGACAGAGTAAACCACAAAACATCTAATACCAAAATGGAACATTTTACTCTTCTAAGGAAAAGCAACACTGAGTCTCTGATAAGGAGAGGGCATTTAATGCTTTTTCACACCCTACTGATTATGCTTTCCAGAGATCCATAAAGCAACAGAAAGTTCCTGCGGCTGTTTGAGCACTAAATGCAGACCCACGCTCAAATCACTGGTTAACAGCTGCACAGCCTAGAGTAGGAAGCCACCTCTGTGGGAAATGCGTGTATTGCAGTAGTTTTTTCACGGATGTGAATCACGTGTTAAAAATTAAAAAGTGGACTACTTGCAATAATGATCTATCTCCTTTACTGCTCGTGCCCCTGTTTTTACGTGGGAAAAACCACAAGGGAAATAAAAGAGAGAATCAGGGAACACAGAAATGATATAAAAATGTGAACATTGATAGTCCCATAGGAAGACATTTTCAGGAAAAACATGGATCAAGCATTGATGGTTTGTCAGTGATTGGTATTGAACATGTCAAGGGTGTTGCTTCAGAAAGAAGCTAAGTGGATATATGTTTTAAACACATTAAGACTTGGAGGTTTAAATGAAAAAAAATGAATTTGCCAGTTTTCTCTAGCATCTTGTTTAAGAAATAAAGACAAACCTCCACCTCCACTTTATTAATAACAGACTAATGATCTGATTCAGATCAACCACCAAACTATGTATCTACGTTTCGTTATTTGTTTCACTTTTTGTAAATTATTTGTATGTCTGGTATTCACTGAGTTGAATGCCATGTTCAGATTTATTAAAGTGCAATGATATAATTGCAACTTTGTATTCTAAGTTGCAACAATGTATATTTGCCTTTAAGAAAGTGGGTTGTAGTAGACCAATACACTAAACGATTGTATATCTTATTCCTGGCGAATATTTTGTTTTATTTGGGTGCTCTTTTTAATTTTTAAATACAATATAATAATGATGGGCTGGTCACAGAGTTAGCCAGGTTAACTCTTTGGTGTCTGGCAATAAGAAGTTTGTTTGCATACTGGGGTAATCCATCTGATTAGCCACTATTTTAATTAGTTTAACGGCACCAGTGGCATATATGATATTTCTACTTTGTAAACATGTTTTTTTGCTTATGACTATATAAACCTAGAATAATGGCTTCATATAGAATTTAAAAAAAAAACAGTTACTCATTTACTTTTTGCACTTGCTTTCTTCCACCTGGTTTGCTTTCAATGTACTACGCTCAATAAAGTCACCATTCTTTTTAGTGTCCTGGTGTAAGGATACATATGGTAACATTTTTATATTTTCTCAAAAGCACAGACTGCCGCTTTGTATCCAGTTGGAGCCACACTTCCACTTCACATGCCAAAGTCTACTTGGATTGAGGTCCATATGTGGGAGTGTGTAGCTTCTGTTCAACGGAGGGTGAATTTTTGGCATCATGTATACATCAGCATATGTTTCCATTGGAGATGATTATATATGAGAGTTTTCCTGAATTTCTAAACTTGACAAAAGACTATTACTGCACAATTGCTCTGGGAATTTATTTTGCTGTATTATAAGAAATCATATATCGATGCAGTGTGTTTTGTTGGAAATAGAAATAATATGGTAGGGAAAGAAAGAAATCTATCAAAACCCCACTAGTACTTATTAATTGAATGGATATTCCTATATATAATGTGTGTGTGTGTGTGTGTGTGGGGGGGGGGGGTGCTCAATGCCCAAATATACATATGAACTGAGAAAAAGAAAGCAAAGAGGGAACTTGCAGAGCACTCACAAGAGAAAGTTAATAAGAGGGAGGAAATCTCTCAGGAGAATTACATAAAACATAACTTTTAATAAATCCTATAAAAGAATGGTATGTGCAGTGTGTGCATTAAAACTTAGACTAAAAACCAACGGTTCCAATCCTTGGCTGCTGGTAATCACCAGCAGCCAAGGATTGGAACCGTTAACAAATAAGGGCAATAGAAAAGTGACTCCCAAACGGGCAAACGGTTATCTGATCACAAGCTGCACAAAACAATTAGCTAGAAAAAGAGGATAAACCTCACAACATATTGTACCAAAATACCATAAGATATATATATATATATATATATATATATATATATATGTGTATTTTTGAATAAATAAAACATATTCTCCTATGTGAAGAACATTGGAATGTGAAATATTCATATTTTCATGTTAGGTTACCGCACTTGAGAATATGCAAGTAGGGTTATCCCCCACTTTTTTTGCTCCATTGACTTCTATGAAGGGAATACGTTAATGCACGTGAAAAATCCTTATTCATACCTTTAGGCATCAGGGCTTCTAATTTAAATATTCAGAACATCTCTCTGATTTTCAAAAGGCGCTCCCTATCGCCAACTCTCCTTGGCCTATCCACTTGTTCTATAATTTGAAATCTTAGTTGGCTAATATTATGACCCATAGAGAGGAAGTGAGAGGACACTGAAGCATCTTTGTTGTTACGTCTAATATTAGACTTATGTTCTGTTATCCTCTCCCTTACCTTTCTACAAGTTTCGCCAATATAAATTAGGCCACACAGGCATTTGATAAGATTAATGGAATAAATGGCCCTGCAAGTTAGGTATTTATTTATGTGGAACTTTTTCCCATTTATTGAGTGATGGAAATACTCTCCTTTTATCATTGAGCTGCAATTACTGCAGCTGAGACATGGATAACACCCACTTCTTTTTGGACCTATTGTTCTCTGCATACTTTGTTTACTACTACCTATGTCAGTATGAACTAACATATATATATATATATATATATATATATATTCTATGGGTTATTTAGAATTTTTTATGGTAACTATAATAATTTTGAATAATTATTATTGTTTAATATTTTATATTTAATATTTCAATGGCACAATGTAAGATAAGTAATTCTTTATGTGCACTAACCAGACACCATGTTAGACTTAAACCTCGAACCCTGAAGCACATTATTGACATAGAAATTTTCTTAATTTTTATAATTAACTATCTATCTATATAGATATATAGATGCACTCTCACCTAATGAACTCCAGCTGTCAGGGTGCTATAATGATAGAACACAGTCCAAAAAGAGAGCAAGAAAACCACTCACTGGTCTTCAGTCAATAATAGATCAAAAGTTGATTTTATTACAAGTGTGAAGTTTCGGAGTTAACAAACCCCTTACTCTGACAAACAAATATTGTGCAAACAAAACTTAAATAGGCCTATAAGGCCCTCCTCAGCATGTCTGCCAATGAAAACTCAGTGTGTGCAAAAGCAGCGTGTGCAAAAGTGTCTGTGTAGCTAAATACATAAAAGTGTATACAGTGTAAGGAAAAGATTGAAACAGAAATAAAAAGAAAAGAAAATAACTATAGATCACCACTCCAGAGCTCATACAGTCCAAAGCGCCAAAAAAAGAAAAAGGTTTTACCCAGTCACAATATCATATAGTTCATGCTGATAATGTCATATTCCTATTGGTGGAGAAACACCGCCCCCCACCTAGTACAGCTCAATCTACTAACATATTACCTGATTGGACCGTCAATCAAATAAATACAACTTAATGTACAGTATGTATCAGAAATAACGGATGTGACAATGCCTTCATTGTCAAAATATATCCGATTGTAAAACAAATTCGATACTCAATGGATGACAACAATACGTCGTCAAGGAGACATGGTGATGTCAGAGCGAATCGTCAATCAACCTACAGAATCGAGGGGAGGCATGTACATATGTCAAAAGTTCCACTGGTGTAACAACACCAAAAAAACAAAGGAATATGTTTACGTGCTCCAACTAGTAGACACAAAAGAACTTCAGGAGCCCGGAACTTTCACATATCAAACCCGTATCCATATTTCGCAATTCTCCAAGGATAAAGTATATCGCTGTGGACAACAGTAATAAAAGTAAATATAAAAGCAATAAAGACAGAAAAGGAAAAATCTAGTAAAAACAAACCTAAATACAAAACATAATCGAAGGAAAACAAAAAAAACTTAAGTGACAAAAAAATTATCTAAAAAAAAATCTATCATCTGAAAAAAATAATGATAGGGATACTACCGTCTCACTACATATACATTGTGAGCAATAATCCATCCAAAACAAACAAATGTGAAAATAGGTAAAAATTGCCTAGGATGAAACAATGTTACATATATAGTGCTTAAAAATATCAAAAACAAATGTAAATACCAAGCGCAGACGTGATACCAAGTATGAAAAATATATATAACATTTTTAAAAAATTATACAAAAAATTGTATAGAAAAATGTGTCAACTATCAATAGCCCACAAATATCTATGGCCAATGCTAGGGAATGGAGCTCAGGAGCTGGAGATCACAAAGTCAGAACAGAAACAAGTGAATGGATACAAATGAATGTGCATGCACCATGCTGATAATACATATATAGCAATAAAAAAACATATAAAAGCATTGAACAGCCCAAGGCATGACAATAGCAAGGCTAAAAAAAAATAAAAGTAAAAGTAAAATGAGAGAATACTTACCAGATGTAAATCTCTATATAGCAACCACACTCAGGGGGGTAGTTATCAACGCGTCTACTTTACCTGCCTTCGCCGGCCCAATACGCCCGCCTAAGCTCGCCTACCATCGCCACCGCGGACCTTCAAAATTTCGCCTAAGTTATCAATAAAGCTGTCAAAAAGCCGCGCATCAAGTACGGGGCGATGAGCGGACTGTGAGAGTTATCACTCATCCGATCTCGCTGCTCTTCGGCTTTTTCCCAGCTTTATTGCTAGCCTGTCACTAAGCACCCACACTAACTACACTGTTCTACCCCTATACCGGCGCCCCCGGAGCCCCCCGCAACCAAATAAAGTTATTAACCCCTAAACCACCACTCCTAGACCCCGCCGCAACTCTTATAAATGTATTAACCCCTAAACCGCCGCTCCCGGACACCGCCGCCACCTACATTATACCTAGTAACCCCTATCCTGCCCCCCCTATACCGTCGCCACCTATAATAAATTTATTAACCCCTATCCTGATGATCCCGGACCTCGCCGCAACTAAATAAATAGTTTAACCCCTAAACCGGCGCTCCCGGACCCCGCCACAACTTATATTAAACTTATTAACCCCTATCCTGCCCCCCCTACACTGTCGCCACCTATAATAAGTTTATTAACCCCTATCCTGCCCCCCCTATACCGCCGCAACCTATAATAAATTTATTAACCCCTATCCTGCCCCCCTACACCGCCGCCACTGTAATAAAATTATTATCCCCTAAACCTAAGTCTAACACTAACCCTAACACCCCCTAACTTAAATATTAATTAAATACATCTAAATAATATTTCTCTTATTAAATAAATTAATCCTATTTAAAAATAAATACTTACCTTTAAAATAAACCCTAATATAGCTACAATATAAATAATAATTATATTGTAGCTATCTTAGGATTTATTTTTATTTTACAGGCAACTTTCAATTTATTTTAACTATGTACAATAGTTATTAAATAGTTATTAACTATTTAATAGCTACCTAGCTAAAATAAAGAGAAATTTACCTGTAAAATAAAAACTAACCTAAGTTACAATTACACCTAACTCTACGCTATACTTAAATAAATTAATCCTATTTAAAACTAAATACTTACCTGTAAAATAAACCCTAAGATAGCTACAATGTAATTAATAATTACGTTGTAGCTATTTTAGGATTTATATTTATTTTACAGGTAACTTTGTATTTATTTTAGCTAGTTAGAATAGTTATTAAATAGTTATTAACTATTTAATAACTACCTAGCTAAAAGAAATACAAAATTACCTGTAAAATAAATCCTAACCTAAGTTACAATTAAACCTAACACTACACTATCATTAAATTAATTAAATAAATTAGTTACAAATAACTACAATTAAGTTAAATTAAATAAACTAAAGTACAAAAAATAAAAAAAGCTAAGTTACAAAAAATAAAAAAAATAAGTTACAAACATTTCAAAAATATTACAACAATTTTAAGCTACTTACACCTAATCTAAGCCCCCTAATAAAACCTAAGTTAGGTTAAAATAAACCTAACAATACACCCCTGAAGATCATCCTACCTTGAGTCATCTTCAGCCAGCCGACCCACCAATGGAACCGAAGAGGAGATCCGGAGCGTAAGAAGTCATCATCCAGTATAGTGTAGTGTTAGGTGTAATTGTAACTTAGGTTAGTTTTTATTTTACAAGTAAATTTCTCTTTATTTTAGCTAGGTAGCTATTAAATAGTTAATAACTATTTAATAGCTATTGTACCTAGTTAAAATAAATTGAAAGATGCCTGTAAAATAAAAATAAATCCTAAAATAGCTACAATATAATTATTATTTATATTGTAGCTATCTTAGGGTTTATTTTATAGGTAAGTATTTCGTTTTAAATAGGATTAATTTATTTAATAAGAGAAATATTATTTAGATGTATTTAATTAATATTTAAGTTAGGGGTTTTTTAGGGTTAGTGTTAGACTTAGGTTTAGGGGTTAATAATTTTATTACAGTGGCGGCGGTGTAGGGGGGGCAGGATAAGGGTTAATACATTTATTATAGGTGGCAACGGTGTAGGGGGGGCAGATTAGGGGTTAATAACTTTAATATAGGTTGCGGCGGGGTCCGGGAGTGGCGGTTTAGGGGTTAAACTATTTATTTAGTTGCGGCGAGGTCCGGGATCCGCAGGATAGGGGTTAATAACTTTATTATAGGTGGCGACGGTATGGGGGGGCAGGATAGGGGTTAATAGGTATAATGTAGGTGGCAGCGGGGTCCAGGAGCGGCAGTTTAGGGGTTAATACATATATTATAGTTGCAGTGGGCACCGGGAGCGGCAGTTTAGGGGTTAACATATTTAGTATAGCTTGTGGTGGGCTCCGGGAGCGGCGGTTTAGGGGGTAATACATTTATTTAGTTGCGGCGGTGTAGGGGGGGCAGATTAGGGGTGTTTAGACTCAGGGTACATGTTAGGGTGTTAGGTGTAGACATCTCCCATAGGAATCAATGGGATGTCTGGCAGCAGCGAACATGAACTTTCGCTATGGTCAGACTCCCATAGTGGTTTGAAAACCAGGTACGCTGGGCCAGAAAAGTGCCGAGCGTTCCTGCTATTTTTTTGATAACTAGCAAAAGTAGTCAGATTGTGCCACACTTGTGTGCGGAACATCTGGAGTGACGTAAGAATCGATCTGTGTCGGACTGAGTCTGGCGGATCGAAGCTTACGTCACAAAATTCTACTAGGGCTTGATAACTAAGGCGAATCAGCCTCGCCACAAATACGCTGCGGAATTCCAGCGTATTTGAGGTTGACGGCTTGATAACTAGGCGTCTCAGTGTATGAGAACATTTCAATAGGTCGCAAAGTAAATAAATTACACGTAACTAAAATGTTATCACTAAGACATCTCAAATAGTAACCAATTAGGCAAAATTAGGCAAAATAAAGAACATCCATAAATAAAGGAAATAGATCTAGACTCTCATTAAAATATGCAGGGATCTAGACTCCCATTGAGGATTGCATGGAAATAAACACCCATGTAGCGAAAGGGGATTTCACATTTGGAGATCAGAGACCCCCATTGGCAATAATTAGGATTAGAGTAATTGTCAAAGGTAGCATTGCCATCCTGTATTAATGTTTAGTCCCTTTGGGGCCAGTGTACCCAATTCAAAAATCCATTGCGTTTCCTTCTGGAGAAGCATTTTTTCTCTATTACCTCCTCGTCAGAGGGGGGGGGGGGACGTGTTCTATGATCCCAAAGCAAAGTTACTTCACCTAATGGTGAGATTTGAGAAAGTGACATGCCACTGGTTGGTCAGCTTTACTCGTATGCAGTGCCTGGCGTATGGACCTATGTGTGTGCATCGTCACGGGTCTTGCCAGTATAGAATTTACCACAAGGGCAGTGTAGCAAATAAATGATGTAAGTGATGGCACATGTTAGGAATGTGTTAATCAGACATATTTTCTTTCTGTCCGGGTGTTGGAGGGAAGAGACGGTCACCATTCCATTACAGGTAACACAGCTTAAACATCGAAAACACCCCTTCATCTTCTGTAACCCTGACTGAGAAGACTTCTTTAAGGGTACCTCAGTGTGAACCAGAAAGTCTCTAAGATTACATCCTCTCTTAAACTCCATTCTAGGTATATCCCATTGTGTGAAGTATAGACTGGGGTCAGATTGAACAAGTTTCCATTCATCACGGATGGACCTGACAATTCTACACTTATATACAGTATATATGTATTTACAATGAAAATTACATAATCCTGTATGTGAAGAACATTGGATTGTGAACTATGTAAGGGAAAAGAGTTTGAACCAAAGCGCCTAGAAGGCCGGGTCTGAACAAAGTTAATTAAACAGATTCACTTTAAATTGAAAATTACACTTTTAATTCGTTACAAACATGGATCCATGTTACATAATAAAAACAACTTAAAATTCTTCAAACAATAAAATTCTTTAAACAATAAAATAATAAAAGAATCACTGATGATTCTCTTATAGGTAACTGGTGCAGACCTATCTATACTGGTATCCCAGTATCTCTAGGTATTCTTTAAACAAAATAATAAAAGAATCACTGATGATTCTCTTGTAGGTAACTGGTACAGACCTATCTAGACTGGTATCCCAGTAACTCTAGGTGTGGCGGTCGCCTTTCTAGATGTTATGTGCCTTAGTAACTGATATTGCGGTAGACTCCCTAAATATGTGAGTGGTGCTTTAAGTGCAAAAATGTGCTAGAGGATACCAAATCCTTCTATATAAACAATGAACAAAAAATGATGAAAAAAATGATGAACGAAGTGACGAAAGAACTAATATGGTTGTGGTGTTAGGAAGTAGCAGTGATAAATATTAAAACTTAAATAAAATATTGATGCAGGTAATAAACATTTCAATGTAAATATTCAAACAAAAATTATATAATCAAGGCGTTGCAGATGTGAAAACAAAGACATAAACAAAAAGCAAAAATAGTCCTCCAAATGATAGTGTTAAATCCAAATTGCAGTGTTCACTCCAAAAAGTGCTGGTAATAAAAACACAAAATGAAAAACCAAAGCTAAAAAATCAGTGGCCACTGTAAAATATGAGCAAAACAAGTCAATCCTGTGAATAGATAAATATATTCCTGCAACCTTAGCAGTACCGGGAAATGGTGATAAATCAAAGTTTCATCCGGGGCCCGGCTGACCCAAATCCCACCTAAAAATAAAAACAAACACACAATAGTGCAGAGCGTAATTTCTCAAGTAGAATAAAAGGAGGAAGACTCACCAGTCGACGCGTTTCGGTCTGTGCTAGACCTTTATCAAGACTGGATAGTATAGATTTTGGTGATCTTTTATACCTGTGTTCTAGATGCATCCCGGAAGTGATTGCTTAGTACTTCCTGTTTCGTCAAGAGTGATTAAGATGATAGAAATGTTCGTTTTTTTAAAAATCTGTCACCTTTATTTTAATATTC
Organism: Bombina bombina; assembly: GCF_027579735.1. Classification (NCBI taxonomy): domain Eukaryota; kingdom Metazoa; phylum Chordata; class Amphibia; order Anura; family Bombinatoridae; genus Bombina; species Bombina bombina. The sequence continues at coordinate 939,193,876 of NC_069499.1, forward strand.
TAATGTGCCTTTATGACAATCAATCTTGATTCTTTGGTTTATGTACTTATAATTTACTCCGGTGTTCTTCCGGATTTTTCGTATCTAACAACTTCCGGTTTGCATAAGAGTTGTTGTATCTAACAACTTCCGGTTTGCATTTAGAATTTGTTTACACATTATCGGCACATAGGCTTTGCCGAAAACAAATCAAATAAATTTATTGATACTAAATTCAGACCAATCGTTCAGACTCATGTTTTTGGTTATTCTATTGTACATGATCATTTATCCGTTATCTATATAGTTAATCTCTATGTGGTTCTATCTCTAGAAGAAGTAACAGTCCTTTGTAGTGGCCAGGTATTCGCTTATCTATTAGAGTTATATAGTGCTTTTTATACATTTAAGCTTTATCTGCCTGTATCTCATAGTATCGCTTTGTCTTATCGTATACAAAAATGTGTGACAGGGGGTGTGTGCAAATATCCTATTCCTATTGGTTGGATTCAGAGGGTCTGTTACAGAGCTCTATTCTTATTGGTCACATTTATTCATTGTTCCACCCCAGGGGCGTGTTTCTGGATACTGTGTTTGAGGTAGGTAACGTGTGATGTATTCCGAAGCATTATTCTTATTGGTCCCCTCTGGGGGTATGTACCTGAACTCTGTATACATAGTAGGTGACGCGCAATGTTATTATTACTGATCAGCTCAATTTGTTTGCAATAAACATTCAACATTATTCCCCCCATTTTGTAGGGTTTTAGGGTAAATCTTAATCCAATTTTATCTATCCATCTTTATTTGATCTGTATATAATAACTTTGAGTCTTATTTGACTCGTAGTACAAGATTTAATTATAATTTTCCCTTTTAGTTATAGAGGGTTCATTTTCATACATGTATCAATAATCCAAATAATCAAAATATCGCCAGCTTCTTGATACATTTAAAGGGAGAGCGGAGTGAGCTAGTTCACAACTTGGTGATATACATATATGTGTTCACTTCTTTGTTACTATATGGATTCATATTTAAGTTTATTAAACTCCTGTTAGACCCGTTTTCAATCAACCTATATCATTTGTTGAAAGTTCCATGTATCTGCAAGCAGTTTCTTATGTTACACATAGATGTTAAAGCTCAATTGAATAGTTAACATCTATGACTCCTTTTTAGTGTTCTATAGTGCAGCAAGTGATATTACTGGTATCGCTGCTAGGGGCATTTTTATTTGTTATATCACTGATAGGGGGATTTCTAAGGGAGATTCTTTTGAAGTGAGGTTTGAAAGATAATCCAATATGTACCCGAATGTATCCAAATACATATATATCAGTATATGTGTATATCATCTCTATAGGGAGGACACCATTTTAGCAACATCCCAATGGGTTAAGTGAGTGTTAAGTTAAGCATGTTTTCTTTATGGCAATATTTATTGATCATTAAAGGTCGTTGAACATACACCCAGGTTATATTTTATCGGGTGAGTGATACATTAACTTTCTCTAATTAAAGTGATGTTTGACTGGTGTCCGGTGTTGGTTTATACTATTTCCTAATGGGGGAATATATATATGTTCATATGAGTTCAAAAGAGAGAGAAAGAGAGGAATATATATTTTCATTGCTATATGAATTTCTTCAGACAATTTACTGGCTTATAATTTGTTCAGATGTGCGAGCATATTTTGCTGAACCTAATCTATATTCTCAGATTCCACTGCTTTGTATAGATAAGTTCAATTAGTGATTTTCTTTAAATTGGTGTAGAGGAGCCAAGAGGTAGGCAGGGAGGGTGTCCCAATACTGGTTCATAAATCTGTATCTATCTTATTTTCCTTATGGACTACTCCAGGGAGCTAAGCTAGATATCTTTATATATATAAAATATTCTCCGAAAACTGGGAGAGATGGGTATTTTTCATGTGAACTGAAATAGAGAGAGATAGGTGTTTCAACTGAGAGAGATAGATATGATAATTTTTTCTCTTTCTTCATAAAGTTTGGATCTTGCTTTTCTTGGAGGTACATGTTTTTTGTAAAATACCCCAATATGCCGTTTGCTTATACCATATAGTTGTATTTTTACAAGCTAATATTTGTATTGTTATTAGCAATTAAGTAAATGGGAAAGGTCTTCTTTATTATTGAGACCCTTTGGATATAAACAATCCATTAGGAATATCCATTTGGATTCATTAGTTAGTAATAGTTTTTCAAAGTTACCGCCTCTCCAATTTTTGGCAACTTTTTGGATTCCTATATATCTTAGTGCGTTGATGTTTCCATGATGTTTAGTCGCAAAGTGCTGGTAGAGTGGCGTATCCGTGTTTAGTTTTTCGATCATCAGCAGGTGTTCCCGGATCCTATCCCTTAGGACCCTGGACGTTTGTCCTACGTATTGCAGCCCACATGGACATTGTAGTAGGTAGATCACTCCTTTATCTTTGCATCGTATCAGATCTTGTATTTTAAACTCCTCCTTGGTGTTATGGGAGCTGAATTTAGTTGTTTTGGACCCACACTTGCAGGCTTTGCATGTATGGCAAGGGTAGAATCCTTTCACCTTGTTTCCAAACACTTCCATTGTTGGAAGAACAACATCCCAAAAGGACAGCTGTTACGGATGAAAAAGAACTGCTCTGATCCTCTTAAGTGGGAAGAACAAGCTTCAACAATCAAGGAGAAGTTTATAGAGAGAGGCTATGATGAGAAAATGCTGGATGAGAAACTGGACGAAGTAAGGAAAATAGAAAGAAAAGAACTCACCAGATATAAAGAAAAGGTGAAGGACAAACACTCTGAAGGCGATTTCAACATAGCAATGATAACAGAATACAGTGAGAATAAACACATCGTTAAAAGACGATGATGTCTTAGGAGATAAACTGCCAGAAAATCCTAGATTCATATATAGGAAAACAAAAAATCTAAAGACTAGACTGGCACCTAGCCTCCAAAAGAAAGTATCTGGAGGAACAATGGACGTGTTTGGAAACAAGGTGAAAGGATTCTACCCTTGCCATACATGCAAAGCCTGCAAGTGTGGGTCCAAAACAACTAAATTCAGCTCCCATAACACCAAGGAGGAGTTTAAAATACAAGATCTGATACGATGCAAAGATAAAGGAGTGATCTACCTACTACAATGCCCATGTGGGCTGCAATACGTAGGACAAACGTCCAGGGTCCTAAGGGATAGGATCCGGGAACACCTGCTGATGATCGAAAAACTAAACACGGATACGCCACTCTACCAGCACTTTGCGACTAAACATCATGGAAACATCAACGCACTAAGATATATAGGAATCCAAAAAGTTGCCAAAAATTGGAGAGGCGGTAACTTTGAAAAACTATTACTAACTAATGAATCCAAATGGATATTCCTAATGGATTGTTTATATCCAAAGGGTCTCAATAATAAAGAAGACCTTTCCCATTTACTTAATTGCTAATAACAATACAAATATTAGCTTGTAAAAATACAACTATATGGTATAAGCAAACGGCATATTGGGGTATTTTACAAAAAACATGTACCTCCAAGAAAAGCAAGATCCAAACTTTATGAAGAAAGAGAAAAAATTATCATATCTATCTCTCTCTCTCAGTTGAAACACCTATCTCTCTCTATTTCAGTTCACATGAAAAATACCCATCTCTCCCAGTTTTCTGAGAATATTTTATATATATAAAGATATCTAGCTTAGCTCCCTGGAGTAGTCCATAAGGAAAATAAGATAGATACAGATTTATGAACCAGTATTGGGACACCCTCCCTCCCTACCTCTTGGTTCCTCTACACCAATTTAAAGAAAATCACTAATTGAACTTATCTATACAAAGCAGTGGAATCTGAGAATATAGATTAGGTTCAGCAAAATATGCTCGCACATCTGAACAAATTATAAGCCAGTAAATTGTCTGAAGAAATTCATATAGCAATGAAAATATATATTCCTCTCTTTCTCTCTCTTTTGAACTCATATGAACATATATATATTCCCCCATTAGGAAATAGTATAAACCAACACCGGACACCAGTCAAACATCACTTTAATTAGAGAAAGTTAATGTATCACTCACCCGATAAAATATAACCTGGGTGTATGTTCAACGACCTTTAATGATCAATAAATATTGCCATAAAGAAAACATGCTTAACTTAACACTCACTTAACCCATTGGGCTGTTGCTAAAATGGTGTCCTCCCTATAGAGATGATATACACATATACTGATATATATGTATTTGGATACATTCGGGTACATATTGGATTATCTTTCAAACCTCACTTCAAAAGAATCTCCCTTAGAAATCCCCCTATCAGTGATATAACAAATAAAAATGCCCCTAGCAGCGATACCAGTAATATCACTTGCTAAACTATAGAACACTAAAAAGGAGTCATAGATGTTAACTATTCAATTGAGCTTTAACATCTATGTGTAACATAAGAAACTGCTTGCAGATACATGGAACTTTCAACAAATGATATAGGTTGATTGAAAACGGGTCTAACAGGAGTTTAATAAACTTAAATATGAATCCATATAGTAACAAAGAAGTGAACACATATATGTATATCACCAAGTTGTGAACTAGCTCACTCCGCTCTCCCTTTAAATGTATCAAGAAGCTGGCGATATTTTGATTATTTGGATTATTGATACATGTATGAAAATGAACCCTCTATAACTAAAAGGGAAAATTATAATTAAATCTTGTACTACGAGTCAAATAAGACTCAAAGTTATTATATACAGATCAAATAAAGATGGATAGATAAAATTGGATTAAGATTTACCCTAAAACCCTACAAAATGGGGGGAATAATGTTGAATGTTTATTGCAAACAAATTGAGCTGATCAGTAATAATAACATTGCGCGTCACCTACTATGTATACAGAGTTCAGGTACATACCCCCAGAGGGGACCAATAAGAATAATGCTTCGGAATACATCGCACGTTACCTACCTCAAACACAGTATCCAGAAACACGCCCCTGGGGTGGAACAATGAATAAATGTGACCAATAAGAATAGAGCTCTGTAACAGACCCTCTGAATCCAACCAATAGGAATAGGATATTTGCACACACCCCCTGTCACACATTTTTGTATACGATAAGACAAAGCGATACTATGAGATACAGGCAGATAAAGCTTAAATGTATAAAAAGCACTATATAACTCTAATAGATAAGCGAATACCTGGCCACTACAAAGGACTGTTACTTCTTCTAGAGATAGAACCACATAGAGATTAACTATATAGATAACGGATAAATGATCATGTACAATAGAATAACCAAAAACATGAGTCTGAACGATTGGTCTGAATTTAGTATCAATAAATTTATTTGATTTGTTTTCGGCAAAGCCTATGTGCCGATAATGTGTAAACAAATTCTAAATGCAAACCGGAAGTTGTTAGATACAACAACTCTTATGCAAACCGGAAGTTGTTAGATACGAAAAATCCGGAAGAACACCGGAGTAAATTATAAGTACATAAACCAAAGAATCAAGATTGATTGTCATAAAGGCACATTAGAATATTAAAATAAAGGTGACAGATTTTTAAAAAAACGAACATTTCTATCATCTTAATCACTCTTGACGAAACAGGAAGTACTAAGCAATCACTTCCGGGATGCATCTAGAACACAGGTATAAAAGATCACCAAAATCTATACTATCCAGTCTTGATAAAGGTCTAGCACAGACCGAAACGCGTCGACTGGTGAGTCTTCCTCCTTTTATTCTACTTGAGAAATTACGCTCTGCACTATTGTGTGTTTGTTTTTATTTTTAGGTGGGATTTGGGTCAGCCGGGCCCCGGATGAAACTTTGATTTATCACCATTTCCCGGTACTGCTAAGGTTGCAGGAATATATTTATCTATTCACAGGATTGACTTGTTTTGCTCATATTTTACAGTGGCCACTGATTTTTTAGCTTTGGTTTTTCATTTTGTGTTTTTATTACCAGCACTTTTTGGAGTGAACACTGCAATTTGGATTTAACACTATCATTTGGAGGACTATTTTTGCTTTTTGTTTATGTCTTTGTTTTCACATCTGCAACGCCTTGCTTATATAATTTTTGTTTGAATATTTACATTGAAATGTTTATTACCTGCATCAATATTTTATTTAAGTTTTAATATTTATCACTGCTACTTCCTAACACCACAACCATATTAGTTCTTTCGTCACTTCGTTCATCATTTTTTTCATCATTTTTTGTTCATTGTTTATATAGAAGGATTTGGTATCCTCTAGCACATTTTTGCACTTAAAGCACCACTCACATATTTAGGGAGTCTACCGCAATATCAGTTACTAAGGCACATAACATCTAGAAAGGCGACCGCCACACCTAGAGTTACTGGGACACCAGTCTAGATAGGTCTGTACCAGTTACCTACAAGAGAATCATCAGTGATTCTTTTATTATTTTGTTTAAAGAATACCTAGAGATACTGGGATACCAGTATAGATAGGTCTGCACCAATTACCTATAAGAGAATCATCAGTGATTCTTTTATTATTTTATTGTTTAAAGAATTTTATTGTTTGAAGAATTTTAAGTTGTTTTTATTATGTAACATGGATCCATGTTTGTAACGAATTAAAAGTGTAATTTTCAATTTAAATTGAATCTGTTTAATTAACTTTGTTCAGACCCGGCCTTCTAGGCGCTTTGGTTCAAACTCTTTTCTATTTCATTTATTCTATTGGCTACTAGGAGCCAATATCCAGAGCTAGGGTCCTTGAGGCAGGCGCTCAGTGTACCATCCACTATCACTTGTGAACTATGTAAGGTAAATATACAGTAAAACACATAAATACATATGTACACACATATACATATATATATATATAAAAGGAAGATGTGTGTAAGCGCTATAAAACCCCTATGCTGCAATATAAATAACAGTACAACAAAACCAATGGAAAAACAAGCTAGAAAATGGCAAAAGCAATTCCTGAATGCTGCTATCAGTAAAATAGACTGCACGTTTAAGGTCACTAAAGGAAGTCTATATGAAAGTCAATGCAAAAAGAGGGAGTCAGACGGCACTCTCAAGTATGTGTGCCAGTAGCCAGGGGGTTAGAGAGAAGAGAGAGAAACAATAAAACCGAGAAACTGAAACATGATAGTGTAGTCTGATCAATCAATACGTGTCAGAGTGATGAGAGTGGTTATGCTCACTTGATCAAAACACAAACGTATAATAGGCCAGGATGGGAAATTTATCCCCACTGTATAAAAGGTGTCAGAGATAAATTTCCCATTCAGGCCTATTATATACCTCATACTTTTGAAGTTTGATTAGGTGAGCATAACCACTCACATCCCTCTGACACATATTGAATGATCAGACTACACTATGTTTCTGTTTCTCTGTTTTGTCATTTCTCTCTCTTCTCTAACTCTCTGGCTACTGGTGAACATACTTGAGAGCGCCGTCTTACTCCCACTTTATATATATATATATATATATATATATATATACACATATATATATATATATATATATAAATATATAAATATATATATATATAAATATATAAAACATGGAAGGGAACTGCACTCCAATACCGGATCAGGTACACATCCTGTGACTTAGCAACATCCAGCCCTGGGTGCTAAATAGCACTCCAAAAAAGCTGTGATGTCACCAGAGCCACAGGCAGTTAACCCCAGTCCGGAATGGGTACAAGAAACAAGGGGGATTACAAATAAAAAGTAATACAACACATAGAAACACCCAGCACTCACCAGCTAGCTCACAGCTAAGATAAAATCACAACTGGAAAGGTTAGTCACCGGATCTGGCCAAATGGGAAAGCTCAGGCACCACGTCAAGGTCCTTTCCATTGCCTGAGTCCCTAACACAGCCACACCATCATGCGAGCTCACAAAGCCAAACAAACTGAGAACAAAGAAGGGGTGCACAGGTGGATGTAATCACCCATAGAAAATACAAAACATGGAAGGGAACTGCACTCCAAGACCGGATCAGGTACACATCCTGTGACTTAGCAACATCCAGCCCTGGGTGCTAAATAGCACTCCAAAAAAGCTGTGATGTCACCAGAGCCACAGGCAGTTAACCCCAGTCCGGAATGGGTGCAAGAAACAAGGGGGATTACAAATAAAAAGTAATACAACACATAGAAACACCCAGCACTCACCAGCTAGCTCACAGCTAAGATAAAATCACAACTGGAAAGGTTAGTCACTGCATCTGGCCAAATGGGAAAGCTCAGGCACCACGTCAAGGTCCTTTCCATTGCCTGAGTCCCTAACACAGCCACACCATCATGCGAGCTCACAAAGCCAAACAAACTGAGAACAAAGAAGGGGTGCACAGGTGGATGTAATCACCCTTAGAAAATACAACACATGGAAGGGAACTGCACTCCAAGACTGGATTAGGTACACAGCTCCCATAACACCAAGGAGGAGTTTAAAATACAAGATCTGATACGATGCAAAGATAAAGGAGTGATCTACCTACTACAATGCCCATGTGGGCTGCAATACGTAGGACAAACGTCCAGGGTCCTAAGGGATAGGATCCGGGAACACCTGCTGATGATCGAAAAACTAAACACGGATACGCCACTCTACCAGCACTTTGCGACTAAACATCATGGAAACATCAACGCACTAAGATATATAGGAATCCAAAAAGTTGCCAAAAATTGGAGAGGCGGTAACTTTGAAAAACTATTACTAACTAATGAATCCAAATGGATATTCCTAATGGATTGTTTATATCCAAAGGGTCTCAATAATAAAGAAGACCTTTCCCATTTACTTAATTGCTAATAACAATACAAATATTAGCTTGTAAAAATACAACTATATGGTATAAGCAAATGGCATATTGGGGTATTTTACAAAAAACATGTACCTCCAAGAAAAGCAAGATCCAAACTTTATGAAGAAAGAGAAAAAATTATCATATCTATCTCTCTCAGTTGAAACACCTATCTCTCTCTATTTCAGTTCACATGAAAAATACCCATCTCTCCCAGTTTTCGGAGAATATTTTATATATATAAAGATATCTAGCTTAGCTCCCTGGAGTAGTCCATAAGGAAAATAAGATAGATACAGATTTATGAACCAGTATTGGGACACCCTCCCTGCCTACCTCTTGGCTCCTCTACACCAATTTAAAGAAAATCACTAATTGAACTTATCTATACAAAGCAGTGGAATCTGAGAATATAGATTAGGTTCAGCAAAATATGCTCGCACATCTGAACAAATTATAAGCCAGTAAATTGTCTGAAGAAATTCATATAGCAATGAAAATATATATTCCTCTCTTTCTCTCTCTTTTGAACTCATATGAACATATATATATTCCCCCATTAGGAAATAGTATAAACCAACACCGGACACCAGTCAAACATCACTTTAATTAGAGAAAGTTAATGTATCACTCACCCGATAAAATATAACCTGGGTGTATGTTCAACGACCTTTAATGATCAATAAATATTGCCATAAAGAAAACATGCTTAACTTAACACTCACTTAACCCATTGGGCTGTTGCTAAAATGGTGTCCTCCCTATAGAGATGATATACACATATACTGATATATATGTATTTGGATACATTCGGGTACATATTGGATTATCTTTCAAACCTCACTTCAAAAGAATCTCCCTTAGAAATCCCCCTATCAGTGATATAACAAATAAAAATGCCCCTAGCAGCGATACCAGTAATATCACTTGCTGCACTATAGAACACTAAAAAGGAGTCATAGATGTTAACTATTCAATTGAGCTTTAACATCTATGTGTAACATAAGAAACTGCTTGCAGATACATGGAACTTTCAACAAATGATATAGGTTGATTGAAAACGGGTCTAACAGGAGTTTAATAAACTTAAATATGAATCCATATAGTAACAAAGAAGTGAACACATATATGTATATCACCAAGTTGTGAACTAGCTCACTCCGCTCTCCCTTTAAATGTATCAAGAAGCTGGCGATATTTTGATTATTTGGATTATTGATACATGTATGAAAATGAACCCTCTATAACTAAAAGGGAAAATTATAATTAAATCTTGTACTACGAGTCAAATAAGACTCAAAGTTATTATATACAGATCAAATAAAGATGGATAGATAAAATTGGATTAAGATTTACCCTAAAACCCTACAAAATGGGGGGAATAATGTTGAATGTTTATTGCAAACAAATTGAGCTGATCAGTAATAATAACATTGCGCGTCACCTACTATGTATACAGAGTTCAGGTACATACCCCCAGAGGGGACCAATAAGAATAATGCTTCGGAATACATCGCACGTTACCTACCTCAAACACAGTATCCAGAAACACGCCCCTGGGGTGGAACAATGAATAAATGTGACCAATAAGAATAGAGCTCTGTAACAGACCCTCTGAATCCAACCAATAGGAATAGGATATTTGCACACACCCCCTGTCACACATTTTTGTATGCGATAAGACAAAGCGATACTATGAGATACAGGCAGATAAAGCTTAAATGTATAAAAAGCACTATATAACTCTAATAGATAAGCGAATACCTGGCCACTACAAAGGACTGTTACTTCTTCTAGAGATAGAACCACATAGAGATTAACTATATAGATAACGGATAAACGATCATGTACAATAGAATAACCAAAAACATGAGTCTGAACGATTGGTCTGAATTTAGTATCAATAAATTTATTTGATTTGTTTTCGGCAAAGCCTATGTGCCGATAATGTGTAAACAAATTCTAAATGCAAACCGGAAGTTGTTAGATACAACTCTTATGCAAACCGGAAGTTGTTAGATACGAAAAATCCGGAAGAACACCGGAGTAAATTATAAGTACATAAACCAAAGAATCAAGATTGATTGTCATAAAGGCACATTAGAATATTAAAATAAAGGTGACAGATTTTTAAAAAAACTAACATTTCTATCATCTTAATCACTCTTGACGAAACAGGAAGTACTAAGCAATCACTTCCGGGATGCATCTAGAACACAGGTATAAAAGATCACCAAAATCTATACTATCCAGTCTTGATAAAGGTCTAGCACAGACCGAAACGCGTCGACTGGTGAGTCTTCCTCCTTTTATTCTACTTGAGAAATTACGCTCTGCACTATTGTGTGTTTGTTTTTATTTTTAGGTGGGATTTGGGTCAGCCGGGCCCCGGATGAAACTTTGATTTATCACCATTTCCCGGTACTGCTAAGGTTGCAGGAATATATTTATCTATTCACAGGATTGACTTGTTTTGCTCATATTTTACAGTGGCCACTGATTTTTTAGCTTTGGTTTTTCATTTTGTGTTTTTATTACCAGCACTTTTTGGAGTGAACACTGCAATTTGGATTTAACACTATCATTTGGAGGACTATTTTTGCTTTTTGTTTATGTCTTTGTTTTCACATCTGCAACGCCTTGCTTATATAATTTTTGTTTGAATATTTACATTGAAATGTTTATTACCTGCATCAATATTTTATTTAAGTTTTAATATTTATCACTGCTACTTCCTAACACCACAACCATATTAGTTCTTTCGTCACTTCGTTCATCATTTTTTTCATCATTTTTTGTTCATTGTTTATATAGAAGGATTTGGTATCCTCTAGCACATTTTTGCACTTAAAGCACCACTCACATATTTAGGGAGTCTACCGCAATATCAGTTACTAAGGCACATAACATCTAGAAAGGCGACCGCCACACCTAGAGTTACTGGGATACCAGTCTAGATAGGTCTGTACCAGTTACCTACAAGAGAATCATCAGTGATTCTTTTATTATTTTGTTTAAAGAATACCTAGAGATACTGGGATACCAGTATAGATAGGTCTGCACCAGTTACCTATAAGAGAATCATCAGTGATTCTTTTATTATTTTATTGTTTAAAGAATTTTATTGTTTGAAGAATTTTAAGTTGTTTTTATTATGTAACATGGATCCATGTTTGTAACGAATTAAAAGTGTAATTTTCAATTTAAAGTGAATCTGTTTAATTAACTTTGTTCAGACCCGGCCTTCTAGGCGCTTTGGTTCAAACTCTTTTCTATTTCATTTATTCTATTGGCTACTAGGAGCCAATATCCAGAGCTAGGGTCCTTGAGGCAGGCGCTCAGTGTACCATCCACTATCACTTGTTAAACATTATACCAAGTTTCACTAAGCTGCCAGCTTCTATTTCCATCTTGATTACTCTTGAATATTGCTATTGCTATTAAACACACACCGTAAGTTTCCCCCCCCATAAGGATCAATAGTAAGGGATGGAGGGTCTGCGGAATTTAAGGGAAGCAATTGATTTAAAAATAATGAAAGATAAAAATACTATGAATGTAAGCACAGATGATGAGGATGTTATTGACATCCAGTTGATTTTTAGGGAATTGGAGAAACTATTGATCACAGAGGTGAAATATAAGGCTGAAATAAGTTTTTTGCAAAAATGTTTGGAATTAGACATCATACCCAAAGGGTTATTGGTGCACAAAGAATGTGCATTCCCATTGTCAGAAACTATTGCTGAAAAATGGAAAAAGGTACTAATTGATACCTCTAGAAAACTAATAGAATTAATTATAGAGTACAGAACAATGTTAACAGTAAATATAGACCATGAAATAAAGGAGGATGAAGAGATCGTCCTAAATTTAGAAAACTCAGGGCCAGAAACTAAAGACATAGCAGAAAGGAAAGAAAATGTATTTAAAAAAGTAAGTAAAATCAAAGAGGATGTAATACAGAAAAAAACCAAAAAGTTGATAAAAGAGTTAAATAATAAAGAGAAAACAAACAACAGGGTATTATGTGACAATGATACAGCAATAGGGAGCTCTACTCAAGGAGAGATTGATATTGAACATGTACCTGGATCTAACAATCCAAAAAACAATACCATAGACCAAAGTTCAGAACGAAGAGATGTAGTCTTCGACAATTACAGAGATGAAAAACATAGACACAATAGATATGGTAACGGTAATTCCTACCATCAATACAACGACTACCAGCATAATAATGGGTATAATACCTATGGATACAAAGGTAGATACCATGGAAGACAACACTATGACCAAAGATGGGAAAGGGGGCAACAATATAATAATGGAAAAAGAGGATATAACCCCACTTATTATTCCTGGAACCAGGAAAATAGAAACAGAAGAGACCAGTCTAACCACTGGAATAGAGAAAGAAGATATGACGACCCAAGAAGAAGATCTGATTACTATGGGCCAGAATATGACACAAGAAGAAGACTGGAGGAACCAAACTATGGAAGCTACCAATATGGGACAGAAAGAGGATACGAACAGAGAAAAAACAGGCATCAATCTGAATATCAATATAACAGAGGTAATAATCCCCAGGATCCTTGGAGTAACCACCATAGGGATCACGAGAATTATCAAGAAGGTGAAAAGCAATATGGAACTCCAAGGGGATATAGGAGAAATATCAGACAAAGGAATGAAAATGAAGGAGAAATCGAAAGAGGAGCGAGTAACCATGCACCTCCGACAATATGCCCGGACCTTTTTTAGAGTTGGGACATCACCACCAAAAAGGAAAGGAAAAGCAGTAACCATCAGAAGTAAGGGCAAGACACATAGAGGAAGTAGAGGAGGTAAAAAGATCAATAAGACAAAACAGAACGATAACAATGTGGGGAAAAAAGGAACAGATAAAGGAATCTTCAACTTAAGCTCCTATGCATTAAACGATGACGAGAAAGCGGTCCTGAATTTCGGTCTTTCATTTGCCCCCTCGAGAGATCTAGACAAATTCTGTACCTTCGTGAATACGAAGGAGTTCATTAGAAAACTGACTTTAAAAAGATTCTTTCTTAAAGCCGAACTAGAGACAAGTGGGGCACATCCCAAGAAAAGTGAAGATCTTGGAACAAAGGATAAGTACATACATACAGAACTAAGACCGAGATCAGGGTTTTACCCTGTAAACAGCAAAGGATCGGCAATAGAAGCCTTTGAGACTATTGTCTGTAAGGAGATAAGCGGGATACGACCGAGGAAACCAAAATATAAGAAACAAAACTTGTCAAGGAAACAAAGGGAGACCATTACAAAACTGGAACACAACCAGAATTTGACGATAAAGCCTGCGGATAAAGGTGGGGGAATTGTCCTGATGGATAGGAAGGACTATGAGGCTGAAAACAAACGAATTCTAAGTGACGTGACTACTTATGAGGAACTTAAAAGGAACCCTATAGACCTGTATAAGAAAGAACTCACAGACCTATTAACGGAGGCCAATGAAGAAGGGATACTGAACGATAAGGAGTTTAACTACCTAAACAGGATGTGTACCTGATCCGGTCTTGGAATGCAGTTCCCTTTCATGTTTTGTATTTTCTATGGGTGATTACATCCACCTGTGCACCCCTTCTTTGTTCTCAGTTTGTTTGGCTTTGTGAGCACGCATGATGGTGTGGCTGTGTTAGGGACTCAGGCAATGGAAAGAACCTTGACGTGGTGCCTGAGCTTTCCCATTTGTCCAGATGCGTTGACTAACCTTTCCAGTTGTGATTTTATCTTAGCTGTGAGCTAGCTGGTGAGTGCTGGGTGTTTCTATGTGTTGTATTACTTTTTATTTGTAATCCCCCTTGTTTCTTGCACCCATTCCTGACTGGGGTTAACTGCCTGTGGCTCTGGTGACATCACAGCTTTTTTGGAGTGCTATTTAGCACCCAGGGCTGGATGTTGCTAAGTCACAGGATGTGTACCTGATCCGGTCTTGGAGTGCAGTTCCCTTCCATGTTTTGTATTTTCTATGGGTGATTACATCCACCTGTGCACCCCTTCTTTGTTCTCAGTTTGTTTGGCTTTCTGAGCTTGCATGATGGTGTGGCTGTGTTAGGGACTCAGGCAATGGAAAGGACCTTGACGTGGTGCCTGAGCTTTCCCATTTGGCCAGATGCGGTGACTAACCTTTCCAGTTGTGATTTTATCTTAGCTGTGAGCTAGCTGGTGAGTGCTGGGTGTTTCTATGTGTTGTGTATGTATATATATATATATATATATATACATACATACATACATACATATATTTTGAAATGTATATATATGTATATATACAATATAGCCCTTTGAAGTTAAACACCTTTTAATACATTTTTTTAAAATATTATAAATTTTAATAATTTTTATCACATAGTGTTTAAATGAGTGTAACTGTATTTTTAAATATATTTATGTTGTGTTTAGTGCAACATAGGTTTTTTATTTTGGGGTGTGTTTTTTTTAAGGGGTATTAGAATAGGATTATTTTTTTTTATTTTTGGTAATTTCGTTTTTTTATTTTTTGTAATGTTAGGATTTTGTTTTCAGTAATGGTAGTGTTTTTTAGGGGTTAATAGTATTATTTATTTATTGCGATGTGGGGGATGGCGGATTAGGGGTAATAGTTTATTTAGATACTTTGTGATGTGGGGGGATGGCGAATTAGGGGTTAATAGTATTATTTAGTGTTTGCGATGTGGGGGGATGGTGGTTTAGGGGTTAATAGTGTAGTTTATGGGTGTAAGTGTGCTTTGTAATGTACTATTGTTGTGTTTTGTGCAAATTTTTTACCAGTTTACCACAGCTATTAGATCGCAATTTTGCTAAACTTATAATATCAGTGGAAATAAAATGGCTCACAAAATCCTGATTGCATTAGCGCAAAACCGTTTGCACCACACTTTTAATCTAGTCCATAGACAGCTACACAAGCTCCCAGCAACTCAGGCAGTTAACCCCCCAGACCAGGCTGAGTGTAAAGCCCATCTAGAAAATTACAAAATAAAAATAGTAACACTAGTGATGTCCCGAACTGTTCGCCCGCGAACGGTTCACAGCGAACATAGCTTGTTCGCGTTCGCGTTTGTGGGCGATCACATGGCGATGTTCGATCCGCCCCTAAGTGTCATCATTGAGGAAACTTTGACCCTTTATGTCACAGCCGTCTGACACATTAGAGCCAATCAACATCAGACACTCCCTCACAGACCCTCCCAGCTACTCGGAATCCGCCATTTTAGACTCATAATGACCTTGCTTTCTTAATGAGAGGACGTGTTGTGTTTTTGCTCCTGACATTAATAGGAAAAACATAGCTAGGCTAGTGTATTTAGTGTCCACTACAGTCCAGAAGGACTCCACTCATCTCTGCTGCAAGCACAGCACCCCAAAAAGCCCTTTTTAGGGCTATATTTCGTGCCGTTTTTTTTTTTTTTTTTCGTTTTTTTTTTATTAGCATTTGCATGGCTTTCAGACTGTGTGTTTAAGGCTCACAGCATATGCTGTGATTACTGCCACCACTGATATCTCCCTAACAACATTAGTTTAAATTTAACTAACCAAAAAATGTAATTATTTTGCTAGTGTAATTTTTTTTCATTTTCTATCAGGCCTGTGTCACACAGCATATACTCTGGTTCATTGCTCTGTGCCAGCCACCAGTGTTAATATCCGTTTATAACATTATTTTAAATAAAAAAAAATATAAAAAAAATATTTAGCTAGTTTAATCTAATTACATTTACTATCAGGCCTGTGTCTGTCAGGCTCACTCAGCATTAATATACCTCATTTTTTTCAGTCTTTTGGTTAATTGGTCTGTGCCAGGCAGCCATCCAGCACTCATATCTTCTTCACCTTAATTTAAATATATATATAAAAAAAAAGTTTAAATTTGTTTGATAGTGTAATCTAATATAATTTTCTATCAGGCCTATGTGTTTTGCTGACATACAGAGCTTACTGTGTTTACTTGCTGCCCTCCGTAGTCTATGAGCCCCGACTCATATGTGTTTAACCTTTTTTTAATTCCCCCCCCAAAAATAATTTAAATCATTTTTCTAGTGTAATCTAATAGTATTTTCTATCAGGCGTGTGTGTATCTGACTTACAGAGCCTACTGTTTTTAATAGCTGCCCTTCCAAGGCTATCAGCCACGACTCATATGTATGTGCTTAACCTTTTTCTTTAAATTAAAAAAAAAAAGTCTTTAAATCATTATGCTAGTGTAATCTAATTTTATTTTCTATCAGGCCTGTGTCTAACTGTCTATCTGACTTGCACAGCATACTGTTGTTAATTGCTGCCCTACGTAGCAGCCAGCCAGTGCGACCACTCATATGTGCATTGCACTTCTTAATATAATTTTAATATTAAAATCTAAAATTTTTAAATATTTTGCTAGTGTAATCTAACTTAATTTTCTATCAGGCCTGTGTTTTTGTCACTTACACAGCATACTGTGTTAAATTGCTACCCTACCTACCATCCACGACTCATATCTGCCAGCCTGTGTGCCAGGCCCAACTAGCCAATTAGTGGCACCAATCATAATTCTTGTAACAGTATATAAAAAAATAAAAATCATAATTTTTTGGACTGCAAATATTCAGTCTCCTAGTGCCATTGAATTGCATTTACCTCCTGCCTGCCAGCCTTTTGTGCCAGGCCGTCTAGCCAACTATTTACACCAATCATAATTGTTGTCACAGACAGTATAGTTACTAATTAAAATTTAAAACATTTTGATTGTTGATCTTAATCCTCAGTTTGCTCGTGCCATAGAATTGCACTTTTCTACTGCCTTCCAAGCCTGTGTGCCAGGCCTACTTGAAAAATATTTACACCAATCATATTTGTTGTCACAGTATTCTTAATAATTAAAAATTAAAATTTTTGGTAATAGTTGTTGTGAATCCTCAGTTTGCTGGTGCCATTGAATTGCACTTTCCTCCTGCCTTGCAGCCTGCTGTGTGCCAGGCCCACCTAGCCAATTATTGCCAGCAATCATATTTCTTTTAACAGTATTGCAAAAATTGTCAATCATCACTGTTTTGACTGTCAGTATTCAGTCTCCTAGTGTCCTTGAATTGCATTTACCTCCTGCCTGCCAGCCTTTTGTGCCAGGCCGTCTTGCCAACTATTTACACCAATCATAATTGTTGTCACAGTATAGTTACTAATTAAAATTAAAAAAAATTTGATTGTTGATCTTAATCCTCAGTTTGCTCGTGCCATTGAATTGCACTTTTCTACTGCCTGCCAGCCTGTGTGCCAGGCCCAACTATCCAATTAGTGCCAGTAATCATATTTCTTTTAACAGTATTGAAAAATTTGTCAATCATCACTGTTTTAACTGTCAATCTGCAGTCTACTAGTGCCCTTGAATTGCATTTTCCTCCTGCCCGCCTGCCTGTGTGCCAGTCCCAACTAGCCAATTAGTGCCACCAATCATATTTATTGTAACAGGATTGGAATTTTTGTTAATCATAACTGTTTTGACTGTGATTCTTCAGTCTCCTAGTGCCATTGAATTGCAGTTTCCTTTCTCCCAGCGTGTGTGCCAGACAGGCCCATTTGCCAACTAGTGCCAAACAATCATATTTGTTGTCACAGTACTTGTAATATTTTAATAAATTAACAATTTGTGATTTTTAAAACATCTGTCTTTTTTGTTGTTGTCAGTCTCACAGCGTATACTGTGCCCACTTTCACAGTGCCACCACTCAATTGGTGTAATAGTATTGTTAGTGTCCATTTTAAAAAAAATGACAGGCAGAGGCAGGCCACCCCGCAGGTTCCGTGGTCGTGGTGCTGTGATTCCTTTAGACCCTACAAATATGCACATTGTTCAGACGCCGGGTGCCAGGGGGGACGCGAAAACTTCTGAGGAGGACCTAGTTGAATGGCTAACACAGGACACCCAATCTTCTTCAGCTTCCGCTGCTAGTCCTCCTAACCTTGACGCACCATCTACGTCCAGCTGTGCTTTGGGCAGGTCTCAAGTGACCAGTGCCACTCCCCCGCCTGTCGCCACCACCCACACTAGCACCACAGCCGCTTCACTTGATCTGTCACAGGAGTTATTGACACATCATTTGGAAGAAATTAGTGATGCGCAACCATCATTGACAGAGGATGTAGATAATAGTGATCAGTCTCAGTCAGGCAGCATTACCGACATAGAAGTACGGTGTGATGATGATGATGATGATGTTGTACCTGCTGCTGCTTCCTTTCTTGATGTTTCAGATACAAGTGAAGCGGTTGATGATGATGTGTCGGTGGATGTCACGTGGGTGCCTGCTAGAAGAGAAGAAGAAGAGGGGGAAAGTTCAGATGGGGAGACAGAGAGGAGGAGGAGGAGACGATTTGGAAGCATGGGGAGGTCGTCTCAAGGAGCTAGTGGCACAGTCAGACAGCATGCATCGTCACCAGGGGTCAGCCAGACAGCACGCCGACGCCCATCAACGCATGCTGTTGCCACCACCAGAATGCCGTCATCGCAGAGCTCAGCAGTGTGGCATTTGTTTTGTGTGTCTGCCTCTGACAACAGCGATGCCATTTGCAACCTGTGCCAAAAGAAACTGAGTCGTGGGAAGTCCAACACCCACCTAGGTACAACTGCTTTGCGAAGGCACATGGTCTCCCATCACAAACGCTGATGGGAAGAACACATGAGTAGAAGCAGCACACAAAGTGAAAGCCGCCCTCCTCCTCCTGCTCCAGCATCTTCAGCCATGTCAACCAGTGCTGTCCTCCTTGCCCCCTCTCAACCATCCTCCACTCAGTCTCTCTTACGTAGCAGTTCCTGGTCATCTGCCCACTGTCAGGTGTCTGTCAAGGACATGTTTGAGCGTAAGAAGCCAATTTCTCAAAGTCACCCCCTTGCCCGGCATCTGACAGCTGGCTTGTCTGAACTCTTAGCCCGCCAGCTTTTACCATACAAGCTGGTGGAGTCTGATGCTTTCAAAAAATTTGTATCTATTGGGACACCGCAGTGGAAGGTACCTGGCAGAAATTTATTTTCACAAAAGGCAATCCCAAACCTGTACTCTGTTGTGAGAAAGGAAGTTATGGCATGTCTGGCACACAGCGTTGGGGCAAGGGTCCATATGACCATGGATAGCTGGTCTGCAAAGCATGGTCAGGGCAGGTATATCACCTACACTGCGCATTGGGTAAACCTGCTGACTTCTGACAAGCATGGAATGCGTGGCTCTGCAGAAGAGTTGGTAACACCGCCACGACTTGCTGGCAGGCCTGCTGCTACCTCCTCTACTCCTTCTACTCCATTCTCTTCCATAACCTCTTCCTCGGCTGAGTCCTCTTCAACTTCTGCGTCTTGCTCCACATCTATGGCACCCCCCCAGCTCCCCAGGTACTATGCTACATCCCGGGTACGGCAGTGTCACGCCGTCTTGGGGTTGACTTGCCTGAAAGCGGAGAGTCACACCGCACCAGCACTCCTGACCGCCCTGAACGCACAGGTGGATCAGTGGCTGACTCCGCACCAACTGGAGATTGGCAAGGTTGTTTCTGACAATGGAAGTAATTTGGTGGCGGCATTGAAATTGGGCAAGTTGACACATGTGCCGTGCATGGCACATGTGTGTAATCTAATTGTACAATGATTTGTCCATAAGTACCCAGGCTTACAGGACGTCCTGAAGCAGGCCAGGAAGGTGTGTGGCCATTTCAGGTGTTCCTACATGGCCATGGCGCACTTGTCCGATATCCAGCGTTGAAACAACCTGCCAGTGAGGCGCTTGATTTGCGACAGCCCGACACGGTGGAATTCAACACTCCTAATGTTTGACCGCCTGCTCCAACAAGAAAAAGCTGTTAATGAGTATTTGTATGACCGGGGTGCTAGGCCAGCCTCTGGGGAGCTGGGGATATTTTTTCCAAATTACTGGACGCTCATGCGCAATGCCTGTAGGCTCATGCGTCCTTTTGATGAGGTGACAAACCTTGTCAGTCGCACCGAAGGCACCATCAGTGACATCATACCATTTGTTTTCTTCCTGGAGCATGCCCTGCGAAGAGTGCTGGATCAGCCAGTAGATGAGCGTGAAGAGGAAGAGAAAGAGTTGTGGTGTCCATCACCCCCACAAACAGCCGAATCAGCATCGCTTGCTGGACCTGCGGCAACGCAGGAAGAGGATTGTGAGGAAGAGGAGTCAGAGGAGGAGGAAGACCGAGCACAACAGGCATCCCAGGGTGCTCGTTGTTGTCATCTCTCTGGTACCCGTGGTGTTGTATGTGGCTGGGGGGAAGAAGATACCATCAGTGAGATCAGTGAGGAGGAGGAACGGGACATGATTAGCTCGGCATCCAACCTTGTTCAAATGGGTTCTTTCATGCTGTCGTGCCTGTTGAGGGACCCTCGTATAAAAAAGCTGAAGGAGAACGACCTGTACTGGGTGTCCACGCTCCTCGACCCCCGGTATAAGCATAAAGTGCCTGAAATGTTACCAAATTCCCGCAAGTCGGAAAGGATGGAGCATTTTAAGAATAAATTAAAAACTATGCTTTACACAGCGTATAAGGGTGATGTCACAGCACCACGGGAATGTAACAGGGGAAGAGATGAAATTAATCCTCCTCCTCCCACGACCACGGCGGCAAGGACAGGACGCTTTCCTGACGTCTTGTTGATGGAGGACATGCGTACCTTTTTAACTCCCATGCACCATCAGAGCCTTTCGGGATCCAGCCTTAGAGAAAGACTCAACTGACAGGTAGCAGACTACCTAGCTTTAACTGCGGATCTCGACACTCTCAGGAGCGATGGACCCCTTGAATACTGGGTGTGCAGGCTGGACTTGTGGCCTGAGCTATCCCAATTTGCAATGGAACTTCTGGCCTGCCACGCTTCAAGTGACCTGTCCGAAAGGACTTTCAGTGCAGCAGGAGGTTTTGTCACTGAGAAGAGAAGTCGCCTAGGTCAAAAAAGCCTTGACTATCTCACTTTTATAAAAATGAATGAGGGCTGGATCCCGAAGGGTCTGACATTGGGCGATACATTTGAATAAAAAAGGCCTGATGATGAGATGAGCTGGCTTGGGCTACAACTGGTACACAGGCTGGCCTTTTTTTTTTGTTATAAAGCCGGAGGACTTGCTTGACTTATCCGCCAACAACTACTGTTCAAGGGCACTTTATAAATGTTTTACAAACATCAATTTTTCTGGCCGCTGCTACAGCAGTTGCTACAACAATACCCAAATTTTTCAGTCATTTGTACATTCCTAATTTTTCTGGCCTCTGCTGCAGCTCTGTGGGTACAAAACTCAAATAAAAAAAATAAGGCACATAACACTAGTGATTAAACTGTTATGAATAGCACAACTTAGCACACCACTCATATCTGGTGGACCATTAAATTGAACGCACAATGTCACAAATTTGAAGGAGAAGGACCGACCAAGCATCTTTATCCGTCTCTTGGTTGCTCTAAATTATCTCCGTGTTCCATCTATGCCATACCTGTACTCTATTGTGCAAAAGGGTGGCATATGTGGTGTTTCATGCTGTTGTGCCTGTTGCGGGTTGTGGCCCATGGTATAAAAAGGCTGAAGGAGAACGACCTGTAATGGGTGCCCCATCAAATTTTTAGAAAAATGTTCCTGGTTCCTCTCAATTATCTCTGGGTTTCTAAAATGGATGCCATACCTGTACTCGCTTGTGCAAAAGGATGGCATATGTGGTGGTGTTTCCTGCAGTTGTTTCTGTTGAGGGTGCTGGACCCTCTTATAAAAAGGCTGAAGGAGAACGACCTGGAGTGGGAGTCCAAGCATGGTTTTTGGGGCTATTTCACTTTTCCAAACAATTATCTGTGGGTTTCTAAAATCAATGCCGTACCAGTACTCTATTGTTCAAAAGGATGCCATATGTTCTCTTTCCTGCAGGTATTTTGTTTGTGGGTCCTGGACCCTCTTATAAAAAGGCCTAAGGAGAAAGAGGTGTACTGGGTGTCCACTCAATTTTTTTTTCTATTTCACATTTGACCAAAATTATCTTTGGGTTTGTAAAATCAATGCTGTACCTGTACTCTATTGTTCAAAAGGATGCCATACGTCCTCTTTCCTGCTGGTGTTTTTTTTGAGGGTCCTGGACCCTCTTATAAAAAGGCCTAAGGAGAAAGAAGTGTACTGGGTGTACATCAAATCATTTGTTTGATTCAAATTCCCGGTTGCAACAAATTATCTCCGGGTTTCTAAAATCAATGCCTTTCCTGTAATCTAATTTTCAAAAGGATGCCATATGTCCTCTTTCCTGCTGCTGGTTTTGTTGAGGGTCCTGGAGCCTCTGCTAAAAAGGCCTAAGGATAAATAAGTGTACTGGGTGTCTAATCAATGTTTTTTTTAGATTTCCCGGTTGCAACTAATTATCTCTGTGTTTCTAAAATCAATGCCTTTCCTGTAATCTATTATTCACAAGGATGACATATGTCCTCTTTCATGCTGTTGTTTCTGTTGAGGCTCCGGGAGCCTCTTATAAAAAGGCCTAAGGATAAAGAAGTGTACTGGGTGTCCAATCAATGTTTTTTTCTATTTCCCGGTTCATATAAATGATCTCTGGGATTCTAAAATCAATGCCTTAACTGTAATCAATTGTTCACAAGTATGCCATATGTCCTCTTTCATGCTGTTGTTTCTGTTGAGGGTCCTGGAGCCTCTGCTAAAAAGGCCTAAGGATAAATATGTGTACTGGGTGTCTAATCAATGTTTTTTTAGATTTCCCGGTTGAAACAAATTATCCCCGGGTTTCTAAAATCTATGCCTTTCCAGAAATCTATTTTTCAAAAGGATGCCATATGTCCTCTTTCCTGCTGCTGGTGTACTGGGTGTCCAATCAATGTTTTTTTCTATTTCCCGGTTCATATAAATGATCTCTGGGATTCTAAAATCAATGCCTTAACTGTAATCAATTGTTCACAAGGATGCCATATGTCCTCTTTCATGCTGTTGTTTCTGTTGAGGGTCCTGGAGCCTCTGCTAATAAGGCCTAAGGATAAATAAGTGTACTGGGTGTCTAATCAAGGTTTTTTTAGATTTCCCGGTTGCAACAAATTATCTCTGGGTTTCTCAAATCAATGCCTTAAATGTAATCTATTGTTCAAAAGGATGCCATATGTCCTCTTTCCTTTTTTTTTTTTGTTTTTTTTCTCGGTATTTTTGTTTATTTTAGAAAATTTAAGATTATGACTTTGCACACTGCCATTTTCCATGCAGCATTTTGACATGTCGTGTGATATGACTAGAAGAATGGTATGTTTTGAATTTGCTGAGCATAATAAAAAAATAAAAAAAATAATTTAACTTGAGTTACTAACTGAAGCATGACTTCAGGAGTCAGGTGTGGTCCTAGGTAGTGGTTGTTAGCAGATTCTTTTTAATGGAAATTGCAATTGCCACAGCGTGCATAAAATGTGCGTCACTAGTCTCCAAATCTTACCTTTTAATGCCAATTGATATTGCCACAGCTGGAACAACAGTAAATAACATGTGCGTCACCACAGTCTCCGAAGCTGTTGTCGGATGTATACAAAAACACTGATACAGTATTCCTTTCGGGGCGCAAAGAGGTGGCTACCGGAACACTCCAGGAACTTCCCAAGAGTCGCTATCTTGTGTTTCTGGTGATGTTGGAGACATCTGGGTAGTGTACAGGGAGGCCCAAAATCCTCTCCATCTCTGTGCACCACAGGACAGGACGTCCTTGTCATCCATAAGCACATGAAATTGCTTGCATTTTCCTTGCTTCAAGAAGTGCAGCTTTTGTGGTGATAGTACAGAATTAAATAAACTTTGGTTTCCTACCATACTCAAGACAATCTTGTAGTTCAAGCTTCGGACTTGCTGTGGGAAACAGTGGCCTGTCCATACCAGGAAGATGATTTAGACAGAAGTAACGAACTCTGCTTGCAGGTGACACATGTTTATCGTCAATCATCAAAGGGGTTGCGTGCAGAATATGGCTGATGGCCCCTTATTCACATGTTTGTCCAGAGCCACAACATTTCCAAACAGCCAGAAGAAAGGTCGGTTCTCACCAGCCTTAAGTTGAGCTTCATTTACCAAATGCTGATATTCAAAAAATAGACAAACAGTGCCTTAAAAAACACATTTGCGATATGGATTCACCAGAGCAAGGTCATTGCAAGTACTTCCCACGATAACAAAATTAAAATGCCACAACTCCGCAATCTTCCCCTTCACATTATTATTGTCACACTCCATTGTACTCCTATGCCCAGCTCCCTGCTCTTGTTTTTGTTGAGGGTCCTGGAGCCTCTGCTAAAAAGGCCTATGGATAAAGAAGTGTACTGGGTGTCTATTCAATGTTTTTTTAGATTTCCCGGTTGCAACTAATTATCTCTGTGTTTCTAAAATCAATGCCTTTCCTGTAATCTATTATTCAAAAGGATGCCATATGTCCTCTTTCATGCTGTTTCGGTTGAGGCTCCGGGACCCTCTTATAAAAAGGCCTAAGGATAAAGAAGTGTGCTGGGTGTCCAATCAATGTTTTTTTTTATTTCACAGTTGCAAAAAAATTATCTATGGCTTTCTAAAATCTATGCCTTACCTGTCATCTATTGTTCAAAAGGATGCCATATGTCCTCTTTCCTGCTGTTGTTTTTGTTGGGAGTCCGGAACACTATTCTAAAAAGGCCGAAGGAGAACGACCTGTAGTGTACTGGGTGTCCAATCAAGTTTTTGTTTTCAATTTCACGGTTCATAATAAATATCGCCGTGTAACTAAAATCAATGCCATACCTGTACTCTGTTGTTCAAAAGGATGGCATATGTGGTGTTTCATTTTGTTGTGGTTGTTGAGGGTCGTGGCTGTGGGACAGCGTATAAAACGGCTGAAGGAGAACAACCTGTACAGCCTTGCTCCTCTTTTTAGGCAGGCCAGCTCTTTGCATACATGCCCACAGACTCTGTAACGCATGCCTCTTTTAGGGAGAGGTTCAGCCATAATGCAGGGTCAGAACCTCTGCCTGCAACTGTTATACTCGATTTTGCGAAAGGAAGTAAGCTTACCATGGTTCCCTGCATGCACGTATTGTTGTTATATTTTGGTGAGGGTAATTATGATGGCCATGTAGACCACCACCACTGAGAGTCCTGGAAGTAACAGGGATGAGATGAAAGAGCTAAGAATAGTAGAACTTCAAACAACAGAGTTAGCCATGGGTGTTAGTGCAAGACCGCTTGGCTTTTTTTTGGCTTTGGGTGCGGCTATTCATGCAGGCCATATAGAGCTGCCACCATTCGGTGTTGTATCAGGTATTAAACTAATAAGAACAGTACTACCAAAATACAGCCAATGAAGGGCCTTAGGAAAACTGAGCCAAGGTTGTATTGTAGTATTTGGTTAGGCTAATCATGATGGCCATGTAGACCACCACCGAGAGTCCTGGAAGTAACAGGGATGATGAGATGAAAGTGCTAAGAATAGTGCTACTTGAAACAACCGAGTTAGCCATGGGTGTTAATCCAAGACCGCTTGGATTTATTTTTGTTTTGGGTGCGGCTAATCATTCAGGCCATATAGAGCTGCCACCATTCGATGTTGTATCAGCTATTTAACTAATAAGAACAGAACTACAAAAATACAACCAATGAAGGGCCTTATGAAGACTGAGCCAAGGTTGGATTGTAGTATTTGGTTAGGCTAATCATGATGGCCATGTAGACCACCACCGAGAGTCCTGGAAGTAACAGGGATGATGAGATGAAAGTGCTAAGAATAGTACTACTTGAAACAACCGAGTTAGCCATGGGTGTTAATCCAAGACCGCTTGGATTTATTTTTGTTTTGGGTGCGGCTAATCATGCAGGCCATATAGAGCTGCCACCATTCGGTGTTGTATCAGCTATAAAAATAATAAGAACTGTACTATCAAAATACAGCCAATGAAGGGCCTATGAAGACTGAGCAAAGGTTGGATTGTAGTATTTTGTTCGGCTAATCATGATGGCCATGTAGACCACCC
Source organism: Bombina bombina (assembly GCF_027579735.1). NCBI lineage: Eukaryota > Metazoa > Chordata > Amphibia > Anura > Bombinatoridae > Bombina > Bombina bombina. Next base: position 939,220,741 of record NC_069499.1, read on the forward strand.
GTAACAGGGATGAAAGTGCTAAGAATAGTAATAATTGAAACAACCGAGTTAGCCATGGGTGTTAGTCTAAGACCACTCAGCTTTTTTTTGGGTTTGGGTGCAGCTAATCATGAAGACCAGATAGACCTGCCACCATTTGGTGTTGTAACAGGTATTAAACTGCAAAGAACAGTACTACTTAACACAACCTACTTACCATGGGTCCCAGAGCATATGTTTGGTTATTATATTTTGTAAGGGTAATCATGCAGGTCATATAGACCTCCACCGATATGGTGAGTATGAGTAACAGCTATTAAAATGCTAAGGACATTACTAATTAACACAACATAGTTACCATGGGTCGCAGACCAAGAGCAGATGTCTTATTATTATATTTTGTATGGGTAATCATCCAGGCCGTATAGACCTCACCAAATAGGGGGAGTTACAGAGATTAAAGTGCTAAGAATGGTAATACTTAAAACACAACCTAGTTAAAATGGGTACCAGACCGCATGTCTTATTATTATATTTTTTCAGGGTAATCAGGCAGGCCATATAGACCACCCCCGATGGGGGGGGTAACAGGGATTAAAGTGCTAAGAAAAGTAATAATTAACACAAGCTAGTTATCATGGGTCCAACACCGTGCGTCTTGATGTTATACTTTGTCAGGGTAATCATGCAGGCCATATAGACGTCCCTTGATAGGGGGAGTAACAGGGATTACAGTTATAAGAATAGTACTACTTAAACACAACCTAATTACCATGGGTCCAAGACCAGATGTTTTATTATTATACTTTGTCTGGCTAATCATGCAGGCCATATAGAGCTCCAACAAAAGCAGGGGTAAGAGGGATTCAAGTGATAAGAAAAGTTTTACTTAACACAACAAAATTACCATGGGTCCCAGACCGCGTGTCTTGTTGTTATACTTTGTCAGGGTAATCATAACCGCCATATAGACCTCCACCAATAGGGGGAGTTACAGGGCTGAAAGTGCGAAGAATAGTACTACTTAAAGGGACACTGAACCCACATTTTTTCTTTTGTAATTCAGAAAGAGCATGCAATTTTAAGCAATTTTCTAATTTATTCCTATTATCAATTTTATTTCGTTCTCTTGCTATCATTATTTGAAAAAGAAGGTATCTAAGCTTTTTTTGGTTTCAGTACTCTGGACAGCACTTTTTTATTGGTGGATGAATTTATCCACCAATCAGCAAGGACAACCCAGGTTGTTCACCAAAAATGGGCCGGCATCTAAACTTACATTCTTGCATTTCAAATAAAAATACCAAGAGAATGAAGAAAATTTGATAATAGGAGTAAATTAGAAAGTTGCTTATAATTTCATGCTCAATCTGAATCACGACAGAAATTTTTTGGGTACAGTGTCCCTTTAACACAACCTAGTTGGGTCCAAGAACGCATGTTTAATTATTAGACTTTATCAGGGTAATTATATATCTAACAAATCTATCTATTTCTCTTCTATCGATTCTATCTAACTATCAATCTATGTATATCTATCTATCTATCCTATCTATCAATCTATCTTCTGTCCGTGATGTTTTGAGACAGCCACTTGTGTTTCTGACAAATTTGAAGTAGGAGGACAGAACAATCATCTTCTTCCATCTCCCAGTTCCACAAATGAAGGCCATATAGACCTCATCTGATAGGGGGAGTAACAGGTTGTAGTAAAATGTTAAGAATATTACTACTTAAAGGGCCATAATACCCAAATGTTTAAACACTTGAAAGTGATGCAGTATAGCTGTAAAAAGCTGACTAGAAAATATCACCTGAACATCTCTTTGTAAAAAAGAAAGATATTTTACCTCAAAAGTTCCTCAGTAGCCACCTCCCATTGTAAAGGATTTCTAAGCAGCATTTTAGTGTGTTTGTCCTGGGACATCTGAAGGGACTAGCATCGTGCACTCTCATATTATTTCACCAATCAGGTAAAGGAAGCTTACTATGAAATCTCATGAGAGTTAAGTCAAATCTCATGAGATCACAGTAAGAGTTCATGACCTCAGCACTGCTGATGCTGATTGGCTGCTGTTCATTTCTTCATTTTTTTTAATTTTTTTACCTGCAGCTGGGAGCAGCTGAGTATAACTTTTTACACAGAACTTACTCTGGTGAGCTGAGGAAATTGTGAGGTAAAATATCTTCCTTTTTTACATAGAGATGCTCAGGTGATATTTTCCTGTCAGCTTTTTACAGTTATACTGCATCAGTTTCAAGTGATTTAGCATATGAGTATTATGTCCCTTTAACACACCACGGGTCACAGACCACATGTCTTATTGTTATACTCTGTCAGGGAAATTATATATATTTCAAATCCATTTATTTATATATCAAATCGATCAAACTATCAAACGTATCGATCAAATGTAGATTGCATCTATTGATCAATGTAATTCGTATCTATAAAATGTATATTACATATTTTGGTTGATGTCATTCGTATCTATAAAATGTATATTGCATATTTGATTCGATAACATTCGTATCTATCAAATGTATATTGCATCTATTGATCGATGTAATTCGTATCGATCGAATGTATATTGCATCTATTGAGCTATGTACAGTGTATCGATCATATGTATATTGCATCGATTGAGCTATGTTATCTATGTATCTATCTATCAAATCTATCTATCTATCTCGTGGTTGTGCAAGTGGACTGTTTGCGGTTGATTGCGGTGCGTAACACTTGGAGTTTGCTCTGTCACTGTGATGCGGCCGTAACCCTTACACTACCTGATAGATACGACATCATAACTGATGTTTTAAAGAACGTTATTGCAAACAATTTGGGAATGTTAGTTGATTTAGGCCCATTATGGGTTAAAAGCAGACTCTGCATAAACTATGTAATTTTCCATGGGAGTTTTGCCAGGGATCCCCCTCCAGCATGCTACAGTCCAGGTGTTAGTACCCTTGAAACAACTTTTCCATCACTATTGTGGCCAGAAAGAGTCCTTGTAGGTTTTAAAGTTCGCCTGCCTATTGAATTCAATGGCGGTTCGCGGGTTCGCGAACAATACCGGAAGTTCGAGTCCGCCGTTCGCGAACCGAAAATTTTAGGTTCGCGACATCACTAATTAACACCACACATAGAAAGTCTGGCACTCTCTTGCAACACACATCTATAAGAGTAAGGTGTATTTTAAAAGCAAAATGGAAGAGTAAGTTTTAATCTAGCTGTGTAATTGTAAAACGGTGCTTGACATTTTACGTGGAGCAAAATTTCAGGGGTGTGAGCACAACCCCTTGCCCCCCCCCGCCTAGACACACAAATGTTTACGTATATAACAACATCAAACCAGCATAACTTTAACACTTGTGCAACTTCCAAAAAAAACTGTTTGTTGCTTAAATAAACAGAACAGATTTTAAGGTGTGATAAACCTTACTTTCCAGGGGTTATATCATATTTTAATTAATGTCTCTATTTTCCCCTTCTTCCATTCCCCAGTAGTCATCACAGTCCTGTCCCTATACACAGTCATCCCATTTGATAATATCATTAATTCATATCTTCATTTTGTTTTATTAACTTCTTGATACTAAGGAATGTTGATAGATGATGGAGAAATTTATCTTTTTTGATTATATGTGCAATCATTTTTTTTATATTTTTTTTAATTAAGTGATAGTTTGTATATGTTATTTCATGTGTACACTTATTAGAATTATTGGAAATTGGATAATATTTAATACTGGCAGTTGATAAGATTTTTTGTGATCTGATGGAATGCTATGCCTTTGCCTATATTCCTGTAAGAATTGTTCCCATGGATACTAATTAGTTCTATAGATATTTTTAGAGGGATCTCTGCCATTCCTCAGCTGCTTTTGTGTTAGTTTGTGTGAAACAAAATTGAAGTAATTGGATGTTAATTTAATATTGTAGAGACATTATGTGATTTGCACCAGCTTATCTGGAGATCTAAATGAAGTTACATGTAAACTACATATACTGTAACTGGACCCTTTAAAGCTGTATAAAGTTAAAAGAGATTTTAGAAATAATCAGACTACTTTATTTAAAGGCAGCAAATGTGAACTTCCTTTTCTAAATAAAACAATTAAAATGTATCCATGACTCAAAATAAGTATCAGAACCATCAATCCTATAATCAAATCCTACATGATTACTAGTTTACCAATTTTTGAATAAATACATTTGAACCAATTGTTATAATCTAAGAATATAAAATCAAGAAAAGAACAAAAAAAAAAAAGTGCCAATAACCTCGGGGAAGAGCAGAATCATTAAAAAGTCAGTAGTTTCTGCTACCTTTGAAAATTCATTAAAAATGATTGTGTGCATTTGTCTACAATGGTCCCCCCCCCCCCCACACACACACACACTGGGCCTTATGATCACTAAATTGCAAAGAGCTTTAGATCATTTAGCCCATAGTTTTTATAGACCAATATCTTCAATGATATGTATTCTATTCACTCTGTTTTATGGCACTTTAATAGCAACATTAGTCTATGGTTTAGGTTAATATCTTCAACAGCTAATCATCTGACTATCTAACAATTTGCTATATATTCACAGCTGAGTACAGAAATTAAACATTAGAGCCAAATATGTGCAAGTTACCAATCAAAATATATTATATAATATATTAACACACCACACCATCTGGTTCAGTTAATTTGTCTAACTTTAGAAATCTAAAACATATTTCTTTTATTTCTTTATAAGAAAGTATAAAGCCTTTTAGGGAATTTGGATAATTTCAAATAATTAAATAATTTACATCACCATCTGTAGTGTAATCCCATAGTGTGATCCTAAATTGGAAATATTCTAAAATCGATTTTTGAAATATTCGGCAAAATGTCTATGTTACCTGATTAGGATTAAAAACTAGTTCATTTTGAAAATGTAGTTTCTCTTTTTAAAGGGACAGTCTAGGCCAAAATAAACTTTCATGATTCAGATAGAGCATGTAATTTTAAACAATTTTCCAATTTACTTTTATCACCAATTTTGCTTTGTTCTCTTGGTATTCTTAGTTGAAAGCTTAACCTAGGAGGTTCATATGCTAATTTCTTAGACCTTGAAGCCCACCTCTTTCAGATTGCATTTTAACTGTTTTTCACCACTAGAGGGTGTTAGTTCACATATTTCATATAGATAACACTGTGTTCGTGCACGTGAAGTTATCTGGGAGCAGGCACTGATTGGCTAGACTGCAAGTCTGTCAAAAGAACTGAAAAAAGGGGCAGTTTGCAGAGGCTTAGATACAAGATAATCACAGAGGTTAAAAGTATATTATTATAACTGTGTGGGTTATGCAAAACTGGGAAATGGGTAATAAAGGGATTATCTATCTTTTAAAACAATAACAATTCTGGTGTAGACTGTTCCTTTAAAATTTTGTTATTTTATTAATAACTTTTCTAGTTTAATTAATTTCATTTAAAAAAAAAAATATATATTTTCTTTATACTTAATTGCAGTTGATTTTGATTTAATTAATTTTGCTCTGTAGATCATTATATCAAATAGAATCTGCCTGAGGACTAATTTAATGAGTTTTTCTAATGTGTTTAAATGAAATATGTACTTGTTAATGTGCTAATGCTGAGACATTAATAAAAAATATATGAAACAATAGCAAAGAGCATTTTTGATGCAAAAAAAATCTGTTTAACACGTTTTAAATTAAAGCTCCTTAAAATAATACGATTAGCATGTTTATGCACAACAGATCTCTGGAGAAATTTTTGTCACTGATATGGACAACACCTAGTATTGGTGGCCAAATACACATGTTGATTTGTAGAAAAACAAAATATTTAAATCAATTAATATATATATACTGTATATATATATATAGTTCATTGAAATAGGTTTAAGGTTAGGTCATTCTCTGACTTTCACTATCAATCAGTATGAGAAAATAGAAGTTGGATATTTAATGGCTAGTTGTATCATTCTCAGCGAACAAGAGATGGTGGATCTAGAGATAGAAAGGTTTTATGAGGTAAATAATGAAAGCTATACACAATTTATTAAAATATTTATTATTATTTTTTTCTGTTAAAGGATATTGAAGTATTTTGTCCTTCATACGTTAAAACAAATATATAATTAATAAATAATTAATTAGATTGCTTAAAAAAAGTCTTCAAATTCATGTTGCTAACTACTGACAGAATGTTCAATATTCAATTACAATAAAGTTTTAAATTGAAAATGTTTTATATATTGTTATATATTTGTTTTAACGTACAAAATACTGTAAAAAAAATATTTTTTGCAGCGGAGGAATTTTAAAGCACAGATTGAAAATGCATCACATAGAATCTAAAAATCACAACGTTTTTGTAAAATGGTAACTTTTTCAGAACTCAACAAGATTGGGATTAACCCCTTAATATTTTAAAATCATTTAAACAATAATTTTCTTAAAGCAATTTACAAGACTGTGCAAATCAAGAGTAGTTCAGGGATACGCCTCTTGAAAACCTAATCGGATGTATCTCCCTGGTTTCCATTGCTTTGGCCATTTAGGGATAGATGTAAATGAAAATGAGCTTGTGCTAGGAGGTAACAAATCTGTGTATAGAATGTTTAAGGCTGAAGTATAATTAGTCATACCTAAGTATGACAAAGGCACTTCAGCCTATCTGGAAAAAAAAAGTGGAACAAAAACAATATTCAGAAGGAATTTGACAGCAACAGGATGAAAAATAAATTATGAATACAATGTTATTTTATTTTGCTTAAAGGGACAGTCAACACCAGAATTGTTGTTGTTTAAAAGATACAGGTGAGTCCAATGTGTACCAGCACCAAGGTAACCCTTAATACCAGGGATGCAAGTTTGCAGGTGTGCAGACTATTCAAGACCAGCACCACGGTCTGAGATATGAAATATGTTTAAAAAAATGATATAGCAGCACCACCAATTTTGTAGTAAAAGTTAATTATAGCCAACATAAAAATAGACAACGTTTCGGATTTTCAACCTTAGTCATGTCTAGTATACATACAATTAAAATCAACCTTAAATAGGCTAAAAACCACGCCCCCACATACACCTACACCTGGCTTAACTCCTTCCTATACAAAGTCACATTATATTATAAAGATAGCTCCAACTAATGGCCACTAAATATATCACTGAAAAAAAACATAAATTGATTTCATCCATCAATTTCTTTTAAGGATCACTAATGTAATGTAATTAAAAATGTTTAAACAATAAATCCAGACATACAGATAGCACTATCAATTTATTAAAGGCATACACCCCAATCCATTTCCCTATTCATCCCATTGGGAGTCATAGTCCCTAACTCATGGATCCAATATAATTCACTATTCTGTAAAATGTTTGTTCTATTATCTCCCCTCCTAGGCATATTAACCTGTTTTAATATCTGAAATCTCAATTGATTTATTTGATGCCCTGCTACAATAAAATGATTTGACACTGGGGCCTCCAAATTTCCTGTTCTAATATTGCTTTTATGCTGGTTGATACGCTTGTGGACCTTATGGGTGGCCTTGAAAACGTACCCCAACCCACAAGGACACTTGATCAAATAGACCGCATAGTTTGTATTGCAGGTATAATGATTCCTAAACCTATATTTTTTGCCTGTACGGGGATGGGTACAGATTGGGACTTTAATAATGCTATTGCAGTTCTGGCAACCCAGACAGGGAAATCATCCCAAATGTTTATCCCCAATAAATCTTTGGCTCATCACTTTTTTAGGACCAACATCTGCCTTTACTAGTATATATTTTACATTTTCCCCCCTTCCGAATGCAGCCATAGGGGGATTTACAAATTCCTCTACATCCGGATTTGAAACTTGTAAAACAGGCCAATGTTTTCGTAAAACCTTTTGTATTTGGCTTCTCCAAGGGGAATATTCATTCACAAAAATCATTCTAGGAGTGTGTAGCAGAGAGGCAGTAGGATATGTAATATCTTTTGGGTAGACAGAGACAAGCAAGTAACTACTCTTGGTAATTGTAGCAGAGAGGCAGTAGGATCTTTAATATCTTTTGGGTAGGCAGAGACAAGCAAGTAACTACTCTTGGTAATTGTAGCAGAGAGGCAGTAGGATCTGTAATATCCTTTGGGTAGGCAGAGACAAGCAAGTAACTACTCTTGGTAATTGTAATAATAACCCCTTTCCACCAAGAACTAGACGACACATAGCTTGGGAGTCAACAACAACTTATTCTACAATTGGAAAAACAAACACTTTTTAAAAACAGTCTCCCCTACAAGGGGTTTCCCAACTGAAACAGCAGGGAGTTTAAACAGTAACATACAGTTTAACATACATTTTAACCATTAGCCTAAATAACAATTCCTGCATAGTTCATGAGTTGCGAGGTTTGCCACAATGCTCCCCCAGAACCAAACCGGCATACCCAGTCTGATCCCAACGGATTGGCTTGGGGAGGTCCGGAGGCATGTTCACAGATCAAGGTTCAAGTTCAGTTTGTCTGGACAACCCGTCGGCGTTGCTGTTTTGCTTCCCAGGTCGGTAATGGATTGTTAAGTCAAACGGCTGCAGCGCCAAACACCAGCGCAACAGCCGGGCATTGTCTCCGGATACTCTGTTCAGCCACACCAACGGGTTGTGATCTGTGAGCAGGGAAAATTGTTGTCCATATAGATATGGCTGAAGTTTCTTGAGGGCCCACACCACGGCCAGGCATTCCTTTTCGATGGCGGCGTAGCTAACTTCTCGGGGTAACAGTTTCCTGCTTAGGTAGGCCACAGGATGCTCGCCGCCATCAGCCCCGACTTGGCTCAATACGGCTCCCAATCCAAACATAGAAGCGTCTGTATGGACGAGAAAGCGTTTAGTTGGATAGGGGCATTTACGAGAGTGTTTTTCAGTTCTTGGAATGCTTGTTCACACTCTGGGCTCCAGGTAACAATCTTAGTAAGGTTTTTACGGGTGAGGTCGGTGAGGGGTTTGGCTAGGGTACTATAATTAGGTAAGAACTTCCTATAATAGCCTGCGGTACCTAGAAAGGCTAGCACTTGGGTCTTGGTACGGGGAGTGGGCAACTTGGCTACGGCCTCTACCTTGGCCGGTTCGGGCTTCTGCTGCCCGCTACCTACTCGGTGCCCTAGGTACTGGACCTCCGCCATCCCTATATGACATTTGCTAGTCTTAAGGGTTAATCCTGCCTCCCTAATGCGATCTAGGATCGCCCCTATATGGTTCAAATGCTCGTCCCAGAAGCTGCTAAATATAGCTATGTCGTTTAATTAGGCGCATGCGTACTCTTGGGACCCATCCAGTAGTCGATCTACCATTCGCTGGAAAGTAGCCGGAGCGTTCTTCATCCCGAATGGCATGACCTTGAATTGATACAGGCCAAACGGGGTGACGAACGCTGATTTGGGGATGGCATCCTCGGCTAGTGAGATCTGCCAATACCCCTTACACAGATCTATGGTGGTGAGGTACTGGCCTCGAGCCATTTTATCCAGGAGCTCATCTATCCGGGGCATAGGGTAGGCATCAGAGACGGTTTTATCATTAAGTTTCCGGTAGTCTATGCAGAAGCGGGTCGTGCCGTCACGCTTCGGCACTAGAACTACCGGCGAGGCCCAGGGGCTGTCCGAGTGCTCAATCACTCCTAACTGTAGCATCTCGTCAATCTCCTTCCGCATATGTTCTCTCACCGATTCTGGTATGCGGTAAGGAGGTTGACGCATGGGGAGGTGACCTGGGGTTTCTACCCTATGGGTGGCCAGTCTGGTATATCCAGGCACGTTGGAAAACGTGTCTCTCTTTTCCTGCAGTAGCTCTGCTATTTGAGCTCGTTCCCGAGGACTTAACCGCTCACCCAATTGTACCTCTCCCAGACCTTTGTTCCGGTTCTTCATTCTTAGGAGGTCGGGAAGAGGTAAACTGTCTGCGTCGTCCGCGGCAGGGGCGCAAATAGCATTCACCTCCTCTGCGCGTTCATGGTACGGCTTCAACATATTTACATGGAGCATGCGTTTACCGTCAGGAGTACCGTCACTAGTAACTTCCCCCTCCCAATGCTCTCGGATTAAGTCTAGGGGACCCTGTACCCTCCTTCTGAATAATAATTCAAAGGGAGAGAACCCCGTGGACTCCTGAGGTACCTCCCAGTAGGCGAAAAGCAAATGGGGTAGAAACCGCTCCCAGTTCTTTTGGGTATCTATGAACGTGCGGAGCATCTGTTTCAGTGTTCCATTAAACCGTTCACAGAGCCCATTAGACTGGGGGTGATAAGCGGAATTTACAATGGGTTTCACCCCACATGCTCTCCACAACTGGTGGGTAATCTCAGCCGTAAACTGGGTGCCCCAGTCCGAAATAATCTCCCGGGGAAATCCCATGCGGGAGAAGATTTTGATGAGGGCATCCGCCACGGTCTCGGCATGAATATTAGCCAGAGCCACCGCCTCGGGATATCGGGTGGCATAATCCACGACTGTGAGTATATACCTCTTCCCCGAGGGGCTAGGCTTGGCTAGGGGGCCAATGAGGTCCACCGCCACTTGACTAAAAGGCTCCTCTATTATGGGGAGGGAGTGTAGGTTTGCCTTATATTGGTCTCCTCTTTTCCCTACTCGTTGGCAGGTGTCACACGTCTGTCAATACTGCCTAATATCTTTGGTGATCCCTGGCCAAAAAAAATTCTGAGTTAGGCGGTGCTTCGTCCGACTAACTCCTAGGTGGCCTGACAGCGGAATATCGTGGGCAACCCGTAGCAGTTCTCGTCTATACCTCTGAGGTACTATTAACTGCTGAACGGACAGGGGAATAGATCCAGCCACTATCTTCTCTGCATACCTGTATAGTAACCCCTTGTCCCAATCGTACCTCTCTCCTTCCAACCCCACCTGAATCTGGTCTACCTTATCCCTATATACTTGCAACGAGGGGTCAGTGGCCACTTCGCTACCAAACTCTAGTGGAGGGGCCCAAGAGACATTAGGGGGGTGATTGCTTACCTGAGCCTCAGAGTGATCAGTAAGTGTGTTGGTGCGGGCCTGTTGTTGGGTAACCACGGGCAGTGCTGCTTGTGGGGAGGTTCGGGGTGCAAACGCTGAAGTCAGCTCCCCTAAGTCGTTGCCCAAAATAACGTCTGCAGGCAAATTTTGCATAAGGCCCACTTCTATGTTCCCCGACCCTGCTCCCCAATCCAAGTGTACTTTGGCCATGGGAATCTTGTAAATGGCTCCCCCGGCCACCCGGACAGCTACACAGTCTCCGGTGAGTTGATTGGTGGAAACTAAATGTTGCCGAAGCAAGGTTATGGTGGCCCCAGAGTCATGCAGCCCTTGGACACATCGGCCCTCTATATAGACCACCTGGCAGTGGCTTTGTAGGTTGTCCGAAGTGGCCTGTACTGGGTTTACCTCATGTAAGATGCCCAAGGGTTCCTCGTGGAAGACTGAGGGTTGGGTCTGTAGTCGGGGCTCGTTCTGGTAGCAGTGTACAGTTTCCCGGGTTGTTCTGGTTGTTCCAGGTGGATCGGTTCTTGTTCCTGGGACAGTCTCTCTGAATGTATCCTTGTTGGTTACAAAGATGGCAACGGATAGCTGATCGAGTCTGGTATCGGGGAGGGTGGATTCCCCCTCCAGGATGGGGTAGCAGAGGTGTGGGAGCTGCAGTGGGGTTTGGGGTGACCCCAATACTGGAGCGTTGCTGTGTTCGTTGAGCTCTCCAAGCGTCTTGGTATTCGTCGGCCAAGGTCGCTGCGGTATGTACCGTGCACGGTTTTCGATCTCTCAGCCAGTTTTGCAATTCAGTAGACACCCCTTGGAAGAATTGCTCCATCAACAGGAGTTGTAAAAGGTCTTCCAACTGGGTGACTTGGGCTGCATGCAACCAGCCTTTAGCGGCCCTGGTTAGCCGATGCGCCCACTCAGTGTGGGTATCTTTCTCCAGCTTCTTCAGGTCTCGGAACCGCTGTCGGTATGCCTCCGCATACCTAGTCAGGATGGCGTGTTTTACCTTCTGGTAGTCCCTGCTGTCCTCATCTGGTATGGTGTGGTAGGCTTCAGCAGCCCGCCCGGATAACTTGCCAGCCAGTAGGGGAACTTGGTCAGCGGTACTAATATTATGCAGTTGGCATAATCGCTCAAAGTCCTGTAGGTACCCATCGATATCCTCCGTGTCGGTATGATCCTTAAATGCGTGGTAGGGAATCTTAGCTTTCCCTGTACAAGCACTGGAGTGTACTGGTAGCCCCTCTCCGGGTCTCGGGGTGGTTTGTCGGGTCACCATCAAGTATTCCTGTACGTCTGCTGATGTCTGTGTCAGGAGCTCCTCCGAATGGGGTAGCGGAAAAAAAGCCAACCGGGTCCGCATCTCTTTTTGGAATTCGGTTTCGTTGTTCGCCATGGGTACGGCCGTACCTGCTACACGGTCTCCCTCCATGAGCTCTGCAATCAGCCTTGCTTTGGTTTTATTGCTGGCAATAATTCCTCTCGCCTCCAGTAATTCCATCAATGCAGTTCTCTTTAGTCTGGTATAATTTGTCCCCATTCACCGTCCGTTCATATACATCACATGTCCTACGACTTGCTGTGCGGTTTGAATCCCGTCGCTTGCCACCAATTGTAGCAGAGAGGCAGTAGGATCTGTAATATCTTTTGGGTAGGCAGAGACAAGCAAGTAACTACTCTTGGTAATTGTAGCAGAGAGGCAGTAGGATCTGTAATATCTTTTGGGTAGGCAGAGACAAGCAAGTAACTACTCTTGGTAATTGTAGCAGAGAGGCAGTATGATCTGTAATATCTTTTGGGTAGTCAGAGACAAGCAAGTAACTACTCTTGGTAATTGTAATAATAACCCCTTTCCACCAAATACTAGACGACACATAGCTTGGGAGTCAACAACAACTTATTCTACAACTGGAAAAACAAACACTTTTTAAAAACAGTCTCCCCTACAAGGGGTTTCCCAACTGAAACAGCAGGGAGTTTAAACAGTAACATACAGTTTAACATACATTTTAACCATTAGCCTAAATAACAATTCCTGCATAGTTCATAAGTGGCGAGGTTTGCCACAGAGTGTCCTTAACTTTTGTTTTTTCTTTAAGCAAAGTAGTCCTAGGGATTTCTAATACGACCTTCATTTCTTGCTCAATAATATCTGCAGGGTATCCTCTCTGTTTGAAGCATTCACCCATTTCAGTCAGCCTATCCTTGATTAGATTCTCATCAGAGACAATCCGTCTCACTCGCATGAACTGGCTTTTGGGTAAACTCTTCACCAGAGCAGGAGGATGTGCACTTTCAAAATGCAATAAATTATTGTAGTCTGTTTCTTTTTTGAACAGATCCACAGCCAACACACCATCTTTTTTTGTATACAGTAGTATCAAGGAAGTCAATCCTTTCCTCACTTACATTTAATTTAAACTTTATATGTTGTGTGGCACAATTTAAATCCTTTACAAAATGCTCCAGGGTTCCAATGTCCGCCATATAGAAGAAACAGTGGATATCCATAAACAAAATATTCTTCAAATGTATTCATAAAAATGTTGGCATAGGTTGGGGCGACATTGGAACCCATAGCCATACCCTGTAATTGCAAATAAAATTGATCCTAGAAAAGAAAAAATTGACATCTTAAGACAAAGCCTAAGAGATCCAACACAAATGTCCTTTGTCTCTCACTTATATCTATATCTTGTACAAGGCACCTATTCACAGCACCCATACCTGCCTCATGTGTAATGGAGGTGTATAGACTTGTCACATCCAGGCTATATAAAATGCCCTTGTTATCCAGTATCACATTCTGAACTTTGTTTACAAAGTCCCCTGTATCCTTAATGTAAGAAGTGGAACAAACAAATGGCCTGAGTATTTTATCAATATTCATAGATGCCTTGGAAAGAATAGAGCCCACCCCTGCCACTATAGGACGGCCAGGAGGCCTTTCCATGTCCTTATGGACTTTGGGAAGTGTGTACAGAACAGGTATAATGTCCTCTGTCTCTAGGATAAACCTAGCTGCTTTGATGTCAATCAATCCAATTTTTTGGGCTCTAACCACACAAGCCTCAAGCTCATTTTTAATTTTAAACATTGGATTGAATGAAAGCAATTGATATACATTTTTATCAGCAAGTCGTCCTTCAATCTCCCGGACATAATAATCTTTTTCCAGAATTACAAGGGCTCCACCCTTGTCTGCCTCTTTGAAAATAAGGTTGTTATTCTTCCTAAGATTCTTCAAATTACCCCTATCATCCCTGTTGAAATTATTAGCTACATGCATATGTTTAGGGTAATCTTTTTCAATCTTTTTACATAGATTATTAATATCATGTTCCACCAGTTGTATAAAAGTACTTACTCCTGGGTTCACCTGTTGTGGCACAAAATTACTTTTATTATTTAAACCCAGTGATTTTAACTTAAATTAATCATGTGCTTTTAAAGTACAGGAAGATTCCTCAATATTCACACCTAGAAAAATAGCATTTCAATTTCAATGATCTATAGAAACACTGTAAGTCTCTCCTTAATTCAAAAGTATTCACCCTTTGTTGCACTGGACAAAATGAAAGTCCCTTAGAGAGAGTTTGTTGTTCCTCTGGTGCTAGTGGACGGGAACTTAAATTGAGTACTTCTGACCGTACATACTGCGGGTCATCACTCGGTATGTACCCCAGCCTCTGCCTCTCTGGCGGTTCCTGCTTATTCCACCTCTTCCGGTGTCTCTTACCGCCCCTTCAGTGCCGCTTCTTCCTTCCTGGTCAGAGTCCCCCGACCCCGATTTAGATGTTTTGCTCCATGAGCCTGCATGGATATTCTGCATTCCATGCAGTCTAATCCAGAAAGTGGTACCCTGTGCATTTCCGGTCCAGTCAGTTAGTCCCTGGTATACAGTTCTGGATAGATAGTCATTCTCATCTCTGCTCCATTTGTTCTTTTTACATTCCTGGATTTAATTCTTCAGCTCCAGGACCTGTTTGTCAATCATCTCAATGTATTGTTGCAGATCATCCGGTGATAAATTAGAGTGTATCTCTTGTTTAAGTCCCTCCAGTTGTGCCTTCTGTTTGTCCAGCTCTGATTGTAAGTATTCCACTGTAAGCACAATCAAATTGAAAGAGCACTTATTTAGAATTCTTTCAAACTTTTGGCAATAATCCATGTTCTCTTTCATCAATGTGGGATGCACATTTATGCGTAAACCCCTTGGAATGCGTTTAACCCTTGTGGTACTCCGTCAGGGTAACCACATGCAGCTCAAATGCAATATTTTTATTTTTCAGGCATTCAAAATCCTTTTTCACCGATTGTAATGGTGTAGTTTTCAGTAATTCCCTAGAGCCACGGATTAAAGTGGTAATGCGTGCAGCCTCAGTCTCTGTATAACAAAAAGTATGTGGCTCAATCATATTGGATTGTTCTTCCATATTACCTTGTGCTCAGAACAGGTGCCACAAGATACAGGTGAGTCCAATGTGTACCAGCACCAAGGTAACCCCTAATACCAGGGTTGCAAGTTTGCAAGTGCAGACTATTCAAGACCAGCACCATGGTCTGAGATACAAAATATTTCAAAAAATTATATAGTAGCACTAACAATTTAGTACTAAAAGTTCATTATTTATTCAAGCCAACATAAAAATAGACAATGTTTCGGATTTTCATCCTTAGTCATGTCTAGTATACATACAATTAAAATCAAACTTAAATAGGCTAAAAACCACTCCTCCACATACACCTACACCTGGCTTAACCCCTTCCTATACAGAATATCCATGGAATATATCTATACGGAATATCCATGCAGGTTCATGGAGCCAAACATCTGAATCGGGGTCGGGGGACTCCAACCAGGAAGGAAGAAAAGGCACCAACGGGGCGGTAAGAGACACCGGAAGATGTTTATGCACATCCACTGTTTCTCCTATATGGCGCCACCTGGTGGTGATATATAGATGATATTTTTGGCATAAAGTTGGGGGACATTGGAACCCTGGAGCATTTTGTAAAGGATTTAAATTGTGCCACACAACATATAAAGTTTAAATTAAATGTAAGTGTTTTTCTGTTATTTTACTCCAAGTCTCTCTTTTTGGTACGTGAATTAAGGCCCTGCATTGAAATCCTGCTATTCCCTGCTTTTCTGTCATTTTACTCCAAGTCTCTCTTTTTGGTATGTGAATTAAGGCCCTGCATTGAAATCCTGCTAATCCCTACTTTTCAGTCATTTTACTCCAAGTCTCTCTTTTTGGTATGTGACTTAAGGCCCTGCATTGAAATCCTGCTATTCCCTGCTTTTCTGTCACCTTACTCCAAGTTTCTCTGTGTATATGTATATTGAGCACATGAATTTAGGCTGTTAAAATTAAGTCCTGCATTTATTGTAATGATTTTTCACAATGTCTCAATTCTAATGTCTAGTTAATTGCCATGTGATGCTCAATCCTTATCAATTCTTGCTATAACTCTTAAATTTATAGTTGTCTTATGTCACAGTTTTAACCCCCTCGAAATGTTATTGTCTGTTTACTTAACTCATCTCACCCTGACCAGATTCTAACATTCCAATTGGCATTACCAACTGTCTTTGATTAGCAATCAACTAAATTTAGTGGACTCAGCTGACTGCCCTACCTGTATATATTTCATACTAGTTTGGGGATGTGCATTGTACAGGGGTGTGCATTGCTTACAGGGCAGTGTACTTTTTAACAATAGCATATGTTCACATTTTCAAAGTGAACATTTTATAAGTGAGGCACTAATTTTTAAGAATTATACAAGAATTGAACAAAGATTGGGCAAGGGGCAAGACACAAGGCAAGTACTCTTGTAATACTGTGTTTTATGTATCTCATTGTATCCTTTTGCAAGTGCTGCTGTAACACTGTGTCTTATGTGTTTACTTGGTACCCACTTTCATAATAATGCTCAATATCTTCATATTCCTTTTTGCTACCTCTTGTCTCTATAACAAACTACATTACTCAATTACTCCCTCTCCACCTGCACTGTTCATTAGCCCATCTCTTTTATACTCACCTTATTTTTGTACTCATGAACTTTACCTATTCCTAAACACTCTCTCTCCCCTCTGCACTTCAGCCAAAAAACAGTCTAAATACTGCAAATCTGCTTCTCATCTCATGTCACTCTCCCTCTTGCTCATACTAGCTGCTGGCGACATCTCCCCTAATCCTGGTCCCTCACAACCTCCTAGCCTTTCACATCCTTGTGTGCCTTTCAATAGACTTCATAAACTAAACTCTGGTAACCTTAATCACATTCCTCTTACATCTAAAACCACCTCCCCCTTCACTTGTGCACTCTGGAACTCTCGCTCTGTTTGCAACAAGCTCACTTCTATCCATGATCTCTTTATCTCCCACTCTCTTAACCTTCTGGCTCTTACAGAAACCTGGTTCTCTGCTTCAGACACAGCATCCACTGCTGCACTGTCAAATGGGGGTCTCCATTTCAGCCACACTCCTAGGTCTGGCAAAAGACAAGGAGGTGGTGTCGGTATTTTACTTTCCTCTTGTTGCACCTTCCAACAAATACAGCCCTTCTCTTCACTCACATTTTCTTCATTTGAAGCACACATGATTCAGTTATTCTCTCCCCTCTCTATACGTATTGCAGTCATATACCGCCCCCCTGGCTCCCCAACTAAATTTTTAGATCATTTTGCTGCCTGGCTTCCTTATTTCCTTTCCTCAGACACCCCTGCCCTCATTCTTGGCGACTTTAACATCCCTCTTGACAATCCCACTGCCTCCTCTGCAAAACAACTTCTTCAACTGATTTCCTCTTTCGGCCTGTCACAATGGACTGACTCTCCCACTCACAAAGATGGTCATTCCCTTGATCTGACTTTCACCTATCGATGAACTCTTTCAAATTTAACAAACTCCCCTTTTCCTCTCTCTGACCATCATCTCCTAACTTGCAACATCACTTCCCTACTTACAACTCCCCCTCCCTCTACCCCTCACACCAAACTTCATAGAAGCACTAAGTCACTAGATCTGCATCAGCTCACTAGCTCTCTCAAACCTCTCCTCTCATCCATCACCTCCTTTTCCTGCCCTGACCAATCTATCTGCCAGTATAATTCCACCCTTACATCGGTCATTGACACTCTGGCCCCTCCAACCTTAGCTCAGAAACCACACTCTCATCCTCAGCCCTGGCATACTCCTCTGACACGATACCTACGCAGATGCTCCCGTACTGCTGAGCGACATTGGAGGAAATCTCAGAGTTCAGCTGACTTTCTTCACTACAAGTTCATCCTGAACTCCTACTATTCTGCCCTTAATCTTTATAAACAGCAATATTTTTCTAATCGCATCTCTACTCTTTCCTCTAACCCTAAACGTCTGTTCTCCACGTTCAACACTCTTCTCCGCCCACCCCCACCTCCTTACACAGCCTCTCTCTCAGCTCAAGATTTTGCCAGCAACTTCAACAACAAAATTGATTCCATCAGAAGTGAACTCAGCTCTCAACATACTTCCAATCTCCCACCCCCTCAAAAGCTCACCCAAACCCAAATATCCAAAAATGCAGCTCTTTTGCCCCTGTTAATGAGGATGAAGTTTCTGCCCTTATACTGTCCTCCCACCTCACTACCTGTCCCCTCACCCCCATACTCACACACATTTTCAACCTCTCCCTCAGCACTGGTATATTTCCCTCATCTCTAAAACATGCACTGGTCACACCTATCCTCAATAAACCTTCCCTTGATCCAACCTCCCCTTCCAATTACCGCCCTATTACCCTACTCCCTCTTGCCTCAAAGCTCCTCGAAAAGCTAGTTTATGCACGTCTATCCCATTTCCTTACACTAAACTCTCTTCTTGACCCACTGCAATCTGGATTTCTTCCCATCACTCTACAGAGACAGCAATTGTCAAGGTTACCAATGACCTACGTAAAGCAAAATCCAAAGGCCACTTCTCTCTGCTTATCCTCCTTGACCTGTCTGCAGCCTTTGACACTGTTGACCACCCTTCTGCTCCAAACCCTCCAATCCTTCGGCATCTGTGACACAGCTCTCTCGTGGTTCTCTTCCTATCTGACTAACCGTACATTTAGTGTAGCCTTCTCCGGAACATCCTCTGCCCCCTTACCACTTTCTGTTGGGGTACCTCAAGGCTCTGTCCTTGGTCCCCTTCTCTTTTCAATCTACACGTCTTCACTAGGTTCCTTAATAAAGTCCCATGGGTTTCAATACCATTTGTATGCCGATGGCACCCAAATCTACCTCTCTGCACCAGACCTACCTCCTTCCTTACTAACCCGTGTCACTAACTGTCTTTCTCACATCTCATCTTGGATGTCCTCTCACTACCTTAAGCTAAATCTCTCCAAAACTGAACTCCTTATTTTTCCCCCTTCTTCCAATTTTTCCACCCCCCAAATTTCTATAACTGTTGATAACTCCATCATTACCCCTACCCCGCACGCCCGATGTCTTGGGGTCACACTTGACTCAGATCTTTCCTTAACTCCTCACATTCAGTCCTTGACTAAAGCCTGCCACTTCCACCTTAAAAACATCGCTAAAATTAGACATTTCCTTACACAAGATACAACCAAGATTTTAATCCACTCTCTCATCCTTTCCCGCCTCAACTACTGCAACTCCGTCCTCTCTGGTCTACCTAGCTGCCGCATAGCTCCTTTACAATCCATTATGAATGCCTCTGCCAGGCTCATCTTCCTTACTTATCGCTCTTCATCTGCTGCACCTCTCTGCCAATCCCTTCACTGGATCCCTCTTGCCTCTAGGATTAAACATAAAATCCTCACCCTGACATATAAAGCTCTCAACTGCACTGCTCCCCCCTACATCTCAGAACTTGTCTCTAGATACTCTTCCTCCCGTCCCCTTCGATCAGCTCAGGATTTCCTCCTCTCCTCCTCTCTTGTTACTTCCTCACATTCCCATTTACAGGATCTTGTGGAATTCCCTGTCCCGCTCCATAAGACTCTCCCCTAGTTTTAACAGCTTCAAGCACTCCCTAAAATCTCTACTATTCAGGGATGCATACAACCAACACTAACCTTTCGCAACTCCATTGCTTTCCCCTTGAACCCCTTAGAATGTAAGCCTATGGGCCCAGCTGTTTACAGATCGCTTCATAAGAGCCAACTACAACAGTGAAACTCTCGGCAGGGCTCTCTACCCACTTGACCCCTACAAAAGCTATCCTGTACACCGACTATGTTTACAGCGCTGCGGAATCTGTTGGCGCTCTACAAATACCTGATAATAATAATAAGTGAGGAAAGGATTGACTTCCTTGAAACTACTGTATATAAAAAAGATGGTGTGTTGGCTGTGGATCTGTTCAAAAAAGAAACAGACTACAATAATTTATTGCATTTTTGAACGCTTCAAACAGAGAGGATACCCTGCAGATATTATTGAGCAAGAAATGAAGGCCGTATTAGAAATCCCTAGAACTACTTTGCTTAAAGAAAAAACAAAAGTTAAGGACACTCCTAGAATGATTTTTGTGAATGAATATTCCCCTTGGAGTAGCCAAATACAAAAGGTTTTTACGAAAACATTGGCCTGTTTTACAAGTTTCAAATCCGGATGTAAAGGAATTTGTAAATCCCCCTATGGCTGCATTCAGAAGGGGGGGAAATTTAAAATATATACTAGTAAAGGCAGATGTTGGTCCTAAAAAGTGATGAGTCAAAGATTTATTGGGGATAAACATTTTTTGATGCTTTCCCTGTCTGGGTTGCCAGAACTGCAATAGCATTATTAAAGGCCCAATCTGTAAACATCCCCGTACAGGCAAAAATATAGGTTGAGGAATCATTATACCTGCAATACAAACTATGCGGTCTATTTGATCAAGTGTCCTTGTGGGCTGGGGTACGTTCGCGAGCGTATCAACCAGCATAAAAGCAATATTAGAACAGGAAATTTGGAGGCCCCAGTGTCAAATCATTTTATTGTAGCAGGGCATCAAATAAATCAATTGAGATTTCAGATATTAGAACAGGTTAATATGCCTAGGCGGGAAGGTAACAGAACAAAAAATTTACAGAATAGTGAATTATATTGAATCCATGAGTTAGGGACTATGACCCCCAATGGGATGAATAGGGAAACGGATTGGGGTGTATGCCTTTAATAAATTGATAGTGCTATCTGTATATCTGGATTTATTGTTTAAACATTTTTAATTGCATTACATTAGTGATCCTTAAAAGAAATTGATGGATGAAATCAATTTATGTTTTTTTTTCAATGATATATTTTGTGGCCACTAGTTGGAGCTATCTTTATAATATAATGTGACTTTGTATAGGATGGGGTTAAGCCAGGTGTAGGTGTATGTGGGTGTGTGGTTTTTAGCCTATATAAGGTTGATTTTAATTGTATGTATACTAGACATGGCTAAGGATGAAAATCCGAAACGTTGTCTATTTTTATGTTGGCTTAAATAAATAATGAACTTTTACTACTAAATTGGTGGTGCTGCTATATAATTTTTTGAAATAGTTGTTTAAAAGATAGATAATCCCTTTATTACCCATTCCCCAGTTTTGCATAACCAATACTGTTATACTAATACACTTTTTACCTCTATGATTACTCTGTGCTCACTCCAGGGTTATTTCACGTGCATGAGCTCAATGTTATCTATATGAAACACATGAACTAATGCCCTTGAGTGGTCAAAATGCATTCCAATTAGAGGCAGTCTTCAATGCCTAAAAATTAGCATATGAACCTCCTAGGTTTAGCTTTCAACTAAGAATACCAGAGAACAAAGCAAAATTGGTGATAAAAGTAAATTGGAAAGTTGTTTAAAATTACATTCCCTATTTAAATCATGAAAAGTTTTTTTGGACTTGACTGTCCCTTTAATAAAACATTTTGGTGCGCTAACTTGCACACAAGAAAAAAGGGGTTTATTGCGGCTCTTTGCACTTAATTGAATTTAACACATGTTGGGTTAGTGCGACTTCAGAGCTCTGGTTAACTGTTACACACGACTAAAAAGTTTCACAAAACAAATCAAAATTATAATTGCAGTTACACTGATAACACTATATAATAAAAATGATTTTAAAAAAAATTGCAATAAAAAGTTATAAGATATTATATCTCAGGTGCTAGGAAAAAAATGGATACAAAGGGCTTTAACACAGAGATACATAAACATGTCTAGGAAGGGAGAGAGAGATACATAGAGGAAGGGAGAGAGAGAGACATAGAGGAAGGGAGAGAGAGATACGTAGAGGAAGGGAGAGAGAGAGACATAGAGGAAGGGAGAGAGAGACACATAGAGGAAGGGAGAGAGAGAGACATAGAGGAAGGGAGAGAGAGACACATAGAGGAAGGGAGAGAGAGAGAGACATAGAGGAAGGGAGAGAGAGATACATAGAGGAAGGGAGAGAGAGACACATAGAGGAAGGGAGAGAGAGAGACATAGAGGAAGGGAGAGAGAGATACGTAGAGGAAGGGAGAGAGAGACACATAGAGGAAGGGAGAGAGAGACATAGAGGAAGGGAGAGAGAGACACATAGAGGAAGGGAGAGAGAGAGACATAGAGGAAGGGAGAGAGAGATACGTAGAGGAAGGGAGAGAGAGAGACATAGAGGAAGGGAGAGAGAGACACATAGAGGAAGGGAGAGAGAGAGACATAGAGGAAGGGAGAGAGAGACACATAGAGGAAGGGAGAGAGAGAGACATAGAGGAAGGGAGAGAGAGATACATAGAGGAAGGGAGAGAGAGACACATAGAGGAAGGGAGAGAGAGAGACATAGAGGAAGGGAGAGAGAGATACGTAGAGGAAGGGAGAGAGAGACACATAGAGGAAGGGAGAGAGAGAGACATAGAGGAAGGGAGAGAGAGACACATAGAGGAAGGGAGAGAGAGAGACATAGAGGAAGGGAGAGAGAGACACATAGAGGAAGGGAGAGAGAGAGACATAGAGGAAGGGAGAGAGAGACACATAGAGGAAGGGAGAGAGAGACATAGAGGAAGGGAGAGAGAGACACATAGAGGAAGGGAGAGAGAGAGACATAGAGGAAGGGAGAGAGAGACACATAGAGGAAGGGAGAGAGAGAGACATAGAGGAAGGGAGAGAGAGACACATAGAGGAAGGGAGAGAGAGACACATAGAGGAAGGGAGAGAGAGACATAGATGAAGGGAGAGAGAGATACGTAGAGGAAGGGAGAGAGAGACACATAGAGGAAGGGAGAGAGAGAGACATAGAGGAAGGGAGAGAGAGACACATAGAGGAAGGGAAAGAGAGAGACATAGAGGAAGGGAGAGAGAGACACATAGAGGAAGGGAGAGAGAGAGACATAGAGGAAGGGAGAGAGACACACATAGAGGAAGGGAGAGAGAGAGACATAGAGGAAGGGAGAGAGAGATACGTAGAGGAAGGGAGAAAGAGACACACACACAGAGGGAGAGAGACACACAGAGGGAGGGAGTGAGAGACACACAGGAAGGGAGAAAGAGACACACAGAGGAAGGGAGAGAGAGACACACAGAGGAAGGGAAAGAGAGACACACAGAGGAAGGAAGAGAGAGACACGCACAGAGGGAGGGATACACACACAGAGGGAGGAAGAGGGAGACATACAGAGGGAGGAAAAGGGAGACACACAGAGGGAGGGAGAGAGACAAACACAAAGAGAGGGAGACACACAGGAAGGGAGAGAGAGACACACAGGAAGGGAGAGAAAGACACATAGAGGAAGGGAGAGAGACACACACACAGAGGGAGGGAGTGAGACACAAAGAGGAAGGGAGAGGGATGGAGACACACAGGAAGGGAGAGAGAGACACACAGAGAAAGGGAGAGAGAGACACACAGAGGAAGGGGGAGAGAGAAACAGAGGGGAGGAGAGAGACAAATTGGGGGGGGCACAGAGGGGCGAAAGAGAGACACAGAGGGGGGAGAGAGAGACATATAGGGGGAAAGAGAGACACATAGGGTGGAGAGAGGCACACAGAAAAAGGTAGTGAGAGACACACAGGAGAGGGGAGAGTGACACAGAGGGGGGAGAGAGACACAGAGGGGGGAGAGACATAGAGGGGGGAGAGAGCCAAAGAGGGGGGAGAGAGAGACACACAGAGAGGGAGTTAGGGAGACACGGGGGGGGGCAATGAGAAGGTGAGAGAGACACCAAGGAGACGGGTGAGACAAAGAGGTGGGGGGGGGAAGAGAGACATATAGCAGGGGGGAGAGACACAGAGGGGGAATACAGCATGTCACAAACTGTTTTGATGGTAGATGAGGTACTCATTTTGATGCTGATTTTATGAGATTTATTTTAAGTATTTGATGTATTTTCACTGTGTTTATTCACATTGAGATAGATATGTAAGGTACATACAGAAACACTGAATTAAGTTGTTAATATGTTCGATATGAGACAATGTAATACATCAACATGCTATTACAATTGATGTGAAATTAGTAATGATTTGTATTATTGAATATATTTCACGATTGGTTGTGTATATTGGGGGAATGGTTTCTGATGTTTATTTGAACACAGGCTTTTGCACAGTTTTGTTTGTCTGAGGAAGGGGTTAAACCCCTGAAATGTCACACTAAAGTTTTGAGTGAACCTCAAATCCAGTGAGTGCAATTATTTGTACATTATACAGATTGGATACTGCACCCTGGTAAAGGGTCTATTTTGTTTGTGATAGTGCAATTATCGGATTTTATATATATATATACACATACTGTATATAGTACTCAGATGTTGTGTCATTTTCAAGTTGAAATAAGTAGAACGAGTTCAAGTATTTTGTTTTTACCCCCCTGTACAAGGCAATAAAGCTGAGGTCATCTGATTTAGATCTATCTTTAAGGTCAATTACATTCTATTTCAAATATTGGACATTAGCTTTTAATTTAGAAGCTCTTTTATTATCAGAAGTATGTAAGTCCTTCAAAATACGTAGGTTTTGCTTTAAGCCAGATATCCTGTTAGTCATCAGGAGCAACTAATTTCAGATCTCTGTATTGCTTTGTATTAAACTCACAACAAGGATGTACATTGTAATGCACAAAAATACATGCTCTAGTTTGTTTGGTAAAATAGTTAACCAAGGAATTGTTTCATGCATGGGGCTAAATAATTATTATGGGAAATGCTAATTAGTGTGTTTGCCAAATTTAGCTTGATCTCACCAATGCAGGCAATGTTACATTTTACAACAAACGAATAGAAGAGAGAGGCCATACAAGAATACACGTCTAGCACTCTAGGCAGTCAAATGCATATATCATTTCAGATGAATAGATATAAATGGGACTGAGAGATAATTCGCTTAAAGGGACAGTCAACCATAGAATTGTTATTGTTTTAAAAGATAGATAATCCCTTTATTACTCATTCCCCAGTTTTTCATAATCAACACAGTTATATTAATATACTTTTTACCTTTGTGATTACCTTGTATCTAGGAACCTTCTTCCAGCCCCCTGATCCCATGACTGTGACTGTTTATTATCTATTGTCTTAAATTTAGCATTGTATTGTGCTAGATCTTAAATAACTTTCTGCGCCTGAACACAGTGTTATCTATATAGCCCACGTGTACTTTCTGTCTCTTTGTGTTGAAAGGAGATTTAAAAAGCATGTGATAAGAGGCAGCCCTCAAAGGCTTAGAAATTAGCATATGAGCCTACCTATGTTTAGTTTAAAGTAAGAATACCAAGAGAAAAAAGCAAATTTGATGATTAAAGTAAATTGGAAAGTCAATTAAAATTAAAAGTCCTATCTGAATAATGAAAGTTTAATTTATACTTGACTGTCCCTTTAAATATACATTAAAACATAACTTTTATTAATTAATTAATTTTTTAAATAAAATTTATGTTTTAACGTATCTAAAAAGAGAAGAGGAGACAGAAGCGCCACATGGCCCAATATTGTTTGGTCCAAAACTGATTAATATGTATATAGGGAGTAAACTCACATTTGTAAAAGCACCTCAATTAGTGCTAAAAAGACAGTCTAGGATCTATAACAGTCACCCAGAACACCAACTTCCCGTAATGATGTAGTATCTGTATCAGGACGACAAGAGAAAACACAGGTGCCTATATGGCCTAGTATAGCCGGAACAATGGTGAAGCAATATGATAGAAGGGAATGGTACTCACAATAGTTGTAGCATCTCCTTTGATGCTATAGGAGCAGGATGGGATCAATGTAGTCACCCACCAGACTTAATCAAAGGCTTGCAGGACACAGATGGAGTTCCAGAAGACAGCAATGATCAGGGGAGACCCAGGAAAATTCCCTCTCAGCCAGAGGGAAAAGTAACAAAAAGATGGTAGCAAGTGTTCAAAATATAAATTTCTTTATTAAAATACTAAAACAAAGACGACGCGTTTCTCAGCACTAAGCTGTTTCATCAGGCTTCATAAAACATTAAGGAACACTTGCTATATATACCAAACATCTAATTAAGCATAGTCACTGAGTATATGGTATATATAGCAAGTATTCCTTAATGTTTTATGAAGCCTGATTTAGTATTTTAATAAAGAAATTTATATTTTGAACACTTGCTACCATCTTTTTGTTACTTTTCCCTCTGGCTGAGAGGGAATTTTCCTGGGTCTCCCCTGATCATTGCTGTCTTCTGGAACTCCATCTGTGTCCTGTAAGCCTTTGATTAAGTCTGGTGGGTGACTACATTGATCCCATCCTGCTCCTATAGCATCAAAGGAGATGCTACAACTATTGTGAGTACCATTCCCTTCTATCATATTGCTTCACCATTGTTCCGGCTATACTAGGCCATATAGGCACCTGTGTTTTCTCTTGTCGTCCTGATACAGATACTACATCATTACAGAAGTTGGTCTTCTGGGTGACTGTTATAGATCCCAGACTGTCTTTTTAGCACTAATTGAGGTGCTTTTACAAATGTGAGTTTACTCCCTATATACATATTAATCAGTTTTGGACCAAACAATATTGGGCCATGTGGCGCTTCTGTCTCCTCTTGTCTTTTTAGATTGCTGCTCTGGATCCCGGTCTGGATCTCCACAGATAGCTGCCTCATCTCCTTATCAGAGACTTTTTATCATTATTATTACTTATATACTTTTTATTATCATTTTATATATATTCAATTTTATTTTTATATTTTATACTTTATATTATATTATTGTACCCTATCACTGCATCCTGGTGCTACTAATTATTAGCAATATCTCTACAATATCAGCCCATCAATTATTCTGAGGCTTTATTTGATGTATTTTGGCCTGAACTACTATTGTGCTTGTGTACCACTATCCCTTAAATTGGGGTTGATATATACTCTTATTGCTGCTAATCTTATTGTATGAGACCACCTAAGTATTAATCACTACTATATCTATTATTATATACATATACTATATTAGACCATATCTTATTAGGGCGCCCCCTCTCTGTTGTTTTTCCTAAGATACATTGCTCTCAGTATGTTTTAACGTATATTCAAGTGAATTATCTCTCAGCCCCATTTATATCTATTCATCTGAAATGATATATGCATTTGACAGCCTCGAGTGCTAGAAGTGTATTCTTGTATAGCCGCTCTCTTCCATTCATTTGTTGTACAAGTTTACTCAATACACAGCTCCCGCTCCACTGTGTCCAAATAAAGAAATAAGCTGAGAAGCTATTACCTTATATAGAGAGCAGTTATATTTATCAATAAGTAGTGGACTCCTTTTTTCTGCTTGCAAATATTATATTTTATATTGCTTTTTAAAAGCTGATGTTAGGAAGTACAGTGAATGATGCCACCAGCACTACAATCTACAATCTGTCTCTGTGCATGTAACCCCTAAACATCCAGAGCCTTCAATGCAATGACACCAAAGCTAAGATTCCCTTATTACTATTAGCTGCTAAACCACCATACCCCTATTGCATATAACCACCACCATTAAAACCCCCTAAGCACTCAACAAACCACTATTAACCTCTAAACCTCCAAACACCCCACTGACAAAACCATTCTAACTGTTAAATCCCCATCACAAACTTCACTGTTATTAACCCATATCTACCACAACCTTCAATGCTAAAAAAATCTCATTGCTATTAACTACCTAAATGGCAGACCCTTATAAGTGAAATTGCCATTTACTATTAACCCCCAAACCACCAAAATACCCATTCCAAAAAAAAACAACCTGTTAACCCCTACTTCCAAAAAGTCCCCTTCTATTAGGCACCTAGATTCTAATCACACCTCACTGTGGATCACCTACCACATTATCCCACGTCCTAAATTGACCCCTACATAAAATACCCCCACCCACTCCACCCCTGACCCCCAATGCCAGAGCTCTTACCATAGGCCTGATGATAAGATTCTCCTGCTTGGAGGGAGATTATAGCACTGACTTCAAAGGGGCTGAACTCACTGAATGCTAAATGAAAAAGGGCAGAACGCTCCAGCACTGTGAGATATGTTACAGGATTCTAGACAGCAAATTTTGCCTAGTGCAATATAGCGCTGCATGACATTAGAGTTTTATTACACTTACACTTTGTGCTTTGTATTTTAGACTTCAGATTGGGTCATTTCAGTATTATTACATTTAAGCTTAGCACTTTCTATTTTCTATTTTTATACATTTAGATTTAGATTTAGATCCTGAAGTGATTTTACAAATTCTGAATACGTTTTGAAAGTTACTGTGATATTTGAACAAACTAGGATCAAATTTGCATATTTCTGTCTATCTTTTTTCAAATTACAACTTCAGAAAATGGGAAGGACAGGGGCATTCCCTGGGCTGAACAAGTGAGTTCCCAGGGTATGTCTGAAGCTCTCTCACAATTCTAGTGAAATGCTGTAAGTAGTTTAAACAAGCTGTTCTCACTGAAGGCCCGATGATCAAAAGTTTGCAACGCTACACAGAAACTGTCAAAATCAAATCAGAATTTGTAAAATCACAATCATAAAAAAACTGCTGAATTGTTATTGTTTTAAAAGATAGATAATCCCCATTTCCCATTCATTATTACCCATTTCCCAGTTTTGCATAACCAACACAGTTATATTAATATACTTTTTACCTCTGTGATTACCTTGTACCTAGGAACCTTCTTCCAGCCCCCTGATCCTGTGACTGTTTATTATCTATTGTCTTAAATTTAGCATTGTTTTGTGCTAAATCTTAAATAACCCCCTGTGCCTGAACACAGTGTTATCTATATAGCCCACGTGTACTTTCTGTCTCTTTGTGTTGAAAAGAGATTTAAAAAGCCTGTGATAAGAGGCAGCCCTCAAAGGCTTAGAAATTATCATAGGAGTCTGCCTATGTTTAGTTTAAACTAAGAATACCAAGAGAAAAAGGCAAATTTGATGATAAAACTAAATTGGAAAGTTGATTAAAATTAAAAGTCCTATCTAAATAATGAAAGTTTAATTTATACTAGACTGTCCCTTTAATAGCAGTTATGGGGTTTAGTGGTTACGAGCACTGTTCTCTCTAAGGTGTGCGCATGTTGGGGCCATTAGCAGAAGCTGAACTTTATTTCCCTCTGACTATATTAAAGACCAACTCTAAACCATTTATGCAATTTTAAAATGTTATACTGTTCCCATTAAGATTCTATACAGAAAATGGTTGAGAGATTAATATCTAATAAACGTATTAGAAATAATTTACATTGTTTACCTCTAATGGTCTAATAGGGTGATCATTCTCTTTAATTATACATTTTGCTTTAGTATCATTGCTTAAATATCCATGGTCCTCTTATTTAAAGATAGATTACAAGTGGAGCACTAATTTATCGCGCGCCTGCAAACGGTCAAATGTGCCCATTTGCGGGTGTGCAATAAATAATCAACCATTACAAAAGGCTGGTTATTGCTACCATGAGCTCACAATAGCAATTAGTGCTTATAAAATTAACCATAGATCAGATCTCTGGTTAATTTTATAAATGTGCCCCAAATGCCCCCAAAAATGGTGGTGTTTATTTTATTAAAAATGTAGCCTTTTTATTTTTTATAAAATAACTGCACTAGGCTTTTTTGGGGGGCAAATGTTGGCGGGTGTTAGAAAAAAAAAGGCACTGAAAAGTGCCTTTTCATTGCGTTTTATGGGGACTGTGTGTTCCCCATAAATATATATGTATATGCTTATATACATATATATTTATGTGTTAATATGTCTATATACACATATTAAAGCATAAATATATACAGTATGTATATAAACATATACATATATATTTACAATTTGCTGCCATCACTGCACAACTTACCCCCTTTGCTGCGCTAGTTCTCATGCCAGGTCTCACGGCATGAGAACGAGGTTTCCATTTGAACCTATGGAAGTCCACTTTTGTGAGCGCAATACTACCCAGCAATGCAAGCTCGCATTCGCATTGCTGTCAACTTGTAATACCAGTACACATTAGAGTGCGCTAGTATTACTCAAGGGAGCGCAAATATCGCTTTCACAAAAGCAATATCGTAATCAGATCCCAATGTACTTCAATCTGGTAATGGGCATAGGCTGCTGTCATAAATTTCTATCACACAGTATAACCACCTTTTCCCCTCATATTCCTTAGGATGGTGGGTAATCCTCTTTACCAAATGTGTAACTGTGGCACAGAAAGACTTCCTATAATGACTCACAGTTTGAAAAATGTTTGTATTTTATATTAATATATACCATGGTTCTTAAAGTGGCCTTTTTCACCTTTTCTCTTGTTTTTGCATAAATAGTCCAATCTGTCATAAGTACAAATATTAGTGATTTTAACCTTTAATGCTTTCGAACATACAAGTCATGTAAACAAACACAAAATGACTTTCATGTGGGATATTAAACCTGGCCAATGGGCTTGTTTTGTTATTAATGCTATTTTGTTATATTTAGTTGAAATAGTTTTTTATTGTCATACACATATAAATTACAAGCCACAATATCCCTTCATATGTATCATATCTCCCCCCCTTGACCTTTAATGAAGGTCAAAAGTCCAGCATTCATTATTCTAATGTGGAGATATTATCTAAAAGTCCATGGGTTCAGCAAATCCATCAGCCAATATAATTTCAATCCAGTCTGTAGGGTCTGCAATGTTACTTGTCAATACAATACAATCAGAGTTTGGAGATTAGGACAAAAGGGAACAGCAAAAAGAAAGACATACAAAATCATTTTCCCCTCTTTCTCCCCTCCCCCAATTTCTATTTTGTGTATGTTTTTATTCCCTCCCCTCTAACAACCCTTCAACAAACAATAACTTTACCTCAAAACTTCATCCAACTTGCCCCCCACGCCACTCCTCTTTCATCGTATCCAGGAGAGGGGTCCCCCCTGGTGTTTGGCTCAATCTATGTCCCTAAATTAATGTACTATATATGTCCTCTTGTGGGCCCACTCCCTTCCCCACTCTTCTAATTATTAGGTTGGTCTTCCCCAGTTTCCTAAATTGTTAGTGGCCAGCCAGAATCCAGTAATCCCACACCTTCAAAAATTGGTCCTGACTATTCTGTAGGAAGGCTATTGTCTCTGACATTTTATAAGTAATTTGAATCTTATCTTTCACTTCCCCCCATGAGGGTGCCCCTGCTTTCCAGTGTCTTGCTACACATATTCTGGTAGCTGTGCAGAGGTTGCGGATAAACGTGTTAATAACTGCGTTGAACGGCCTAATCCTATCGTTTAATAGTGCTTGTGATGCAGATAGGGAAATATTTTCAGATAGTACCTCGCTAAGCAATTCAGATAAATTGGTCCATATCAGTTTGACCTGTGGGCAGTCCCACCACATGTGAATGTATGTTCCTGTTTCAGCACAACCTCTATAACAAAGTTTGTTACCTTTTTGAGTATAATGTGAGGTGATGACAGGGGTGAGATACCATCAAAAGGATGTTTTAATACTGTTTTCTCTAAAATCTGCGCTAGTTCGTCCTTTACTGGATGTGTATAAGATTGTTTCCCAGTCTTCTAGATTATGGACTGTGTTGAGCTCCTCTTCCCACCTCATCATCACAGATGACTTAGAGGGGAGACTAGCCCTCTGTAGTGTTAAGTATATTGCAGATATTAATTTTTTGAGTCGCTGTGATGTGTTGCAAAAGTGTTCATGAGTTGTTAATTTTGTAGCGGAGCTAAGTGTTCTAAATTTGGTGACCGCTGATGCCACTTGTAAATATAAGAACCACTGCAACTTTTCTGGTTTAATTTTATCCTAAATTTGTTGGAATGTAGCTACTTTATTGTTATACAGAAAATCTGCAACTCTGTATAGTCCTTTATTCTCCCATTTTCCAAGCTGCATATGGAAATCTACACTCAAGAGGGTCCTAAGTGGTCTAACCACCGAGTCCTTAGGGATTAGATGCAGAGAACTGGACAGTGAAGTCCAAGTCTGCATCATCTCTATCGTAATCCTTGAAGTAGTAGTGCCCTTAAGAGATTGTTTCAACTGTCCCCAAAGTATATCTTCCGGTCGCCTATAACCTGCCATCAGTGTCTCTACCTTCACCCACACCAAGTCATCCGGTTTCTTACTCATCAGGGTGGTCTGCGCTAGCCTAGCTGCTTGATAATAGTGGATTAAATATGGTGCTCCCACTCCCCCCAATTGTCTATGTTGTTGGAGGATTTGAGAGGGGATTCTAGCCTTTTTATTACCCCTTAAAAATCCTATCAGGTCTATTTGCAGTTTTTTAAGGTCTGTCAAGGGTACTTTAATTGGGAGGGCTCTAAAGAGATATAATATTCTGGGGAGAATATTCATCTTAATTGCCGACAATCGGCCATACCAGGAAAATCTTCTTTTTTCCATTTGTTGATGTCTTTTCTAATCGTTTTGTATAGGGGATGTAATTTAGCCTATAGAGATATGCTATATTATTTGATAATTTAACCCCTAAGTATTTGATCGCTATGTTAGCCCATAAGAATTCAAAATTAGCTTCAATTAGTTTTTTGGTATGGTCAGGTAGAGCAATGGGGATATTTTGTTATTTTTATAGTGACCACATAAAAGGTCTCCTTGCTTACACAGACACACAGTGACAAATAATGGTAAGAGAGATGAATAGTACACATATGACACAGTCACCCAGAAAAATAAAATTTTGAGGGAATCTGCCCACCTCAAATCTGTCAGTGAGCAAAGGAAGACACAGGATATAAAAGTCATGAATTCCCTCTTTGTCCTATGCAAGTTTTCAGAAATGAAAGGGCATGTGCCCTCAAAGCCCCTAGAAAATAGCTCAGAACCTTTGAAAATGTGAGCTGGCCATTACAATGACAAGACCCTTGATGACTGAAAGCTGCCTGAGGACAGAAAAGTGTGTACCTTGTTGTTCGTTCACCACACTCATTCCTCTTATTCAACCAAACACAACC
This sequence comes from Bombina bombina, assembly GCF_027579735.1. Taxonomy (NCBI): domain Eukaryota; kingdom Metazoa; phylum Chordata; class Amphibia; order Anura; family Bombinatoridae; genus Bombina; species Bombina bombina. The sequence goes on from NC_069499.1 coordinate 939,254,181, forward strand.
CCTAATATAGGCCGTACCACACATTCATCTTCTTACAAACATTATTCCTCTGTCTGACTCTCACAATTCTCATTTGACCTGCCCTTGTCACAAGCACTCATCCTCTCATTCTACACAAAATAACAAGTTGATTAAGCTTTGAAGAATCCTTCCTAGATTCAACTGACCAGTCTATTTTTTTATATACAGCCCCAGTTATAGGACAGACATACAATATATGTAACATATGAGAAGTTTAATTGTTATATATTCAGAATTTCTTTTGCAGACACATTTGTAATAAGTGAAGAGAATATGTTTGTAGTTTTTCTGAATATGGAAGTAAATTCATTGGATTGCTTACTGATCATGCTCCACAATATCATTCTAAACATAAAAAAGCACAAAAAGAGAAAACATTTTTGACATTAAGCATTTAGGGCTTAGCGCAAAGAGAAAATGTGAGCTTGCGGTCACATTAACCATCCACATTACGTGTGAATGTTAAGGTAGAGGGGTATATTTATCATAGTAATATGTAGCGTATCATGTCCGCCGCACACATCGATAAATGCCGACAGCATACGCTGTCGGCATTTATCATTGCACCAGCAGTTCTTGAGAACTGCTTGTGCAATGCCGCCCCCTACAGATTTGCGGCCAATCGGCCTCTAGCAGGGGGTGTCAATTAACCCGATCGTATTTGATCGGGTTGATTTCTGTCTGACGCCTCAGAGCAGGAGGACAAGCTATTGAGCAGCGGTCTTTAGATCGCTGCTTCATAACTTGTGTTTCCGGCGAGTCTGAAGGCTTGCACGATAACAGGGGCATCAAGCTCCATTCGTAATCTCATTTGTAATCTAGACCCTAACCAATGCGTGAAATTGACTTTAATACAAAAAAGTGAGATTGTCCTTGACCATACATTTTGATTTTTTTCTGAAAATTTTTAAAGGGACTGGAAACCCCAACATTTTCTTTCATGATTTGGATAGAACATACAATTTTAAACAACTTTCCATTTTACGTCTATTATCTAATTTGATTAATCCTTTGCTGAAGGAACAGCACTGCACTACTGGCAGCTAGCTGAACACATCTAGTTGGCCAATCACAAGAGACAAATGTGTGCAGGTGCCAATCAGCAGCTTGCTCCCACTAGTGTAGGATATGTGCGTATTCTTTTTCTGCAAGGAATACCAAGAGAACGAAGCACATTTGAAAATAGAAGTAAATGTAAAAGTGTCTTAGAATTACATGCTTTATCTGAATCATGCAAGTTTAATCTTTACATATCTTCCTAAAATGAATTGACACTTTTCGAATGCAACCCTTTCTTAATTAATAATATGCATTTATGATTTGTTTATTCTTTAGAGTCTACATTGATCAACAGTAAAAATGACAGAATATTGTAGTTTAAAACAACATTACCCCTTTTTATTTTTAAACATAAACATATGAAAAAGATCTATTACAATAAACATAAAACAGATGCCCTACTAATATTATTTGGCTTCAAAACGGCAGAATTATGTTTGGCTTTAAAAATGTAGAACTGGGCTGAAATTCTACATTGCAAAATGAAAAAACTTAAAATGCCCTTAGGTTTGATGAAGTTGGGAATAAAGATGTAAGATAAACAAAATCAGATCAGAACATAACAAAACAGCATCACCTTTTAATTTATTAAAACAATATATTCAGCTCATACAGTGTATTTCAAGACTATTCCATAGGTATAGGATAGAATAGTGAGATTGTAGGTAAGATATTTGTAGGTATAGATTTACCCTGTTTCAGTATTAATAGAATTTTATCTTTTGCATTTTGTAGCAAACAAATAATGTTTGTTGGTTTATTTTAAAGGGATACAAAAGTTGTCTTCAAGCCCATAATTTGTAAATACTGATTCATGTAATGCACGTAAGTGGCTACCACAGGATAATACAATTATTCTTGGCCCACTTGGGGCGCGATCCGATATCGATCGCAGTTTGCGGCGCAAGCGAGGGAACCGGCGTCGCCCGCAGTTTCAGCTCGCAACTCGAGCCATCCCATATAGGTCGCCGTCAGATGCTAACGTGCCGTAAGTCTCACAAACCAGCGATGTCCAGAAATCTGCGTAAGTACAAATTTCTGGCGTCGCCAGTGACTTGCGCCACGTTAGAATCTGCCGGCGCCTATAAAACCTGACTAAAGTTTAAAACACCCGCACTGTCTAACACGCCTCCCTAACATAGCCCGCACTGTCTAACACGCCTCCCTAACATAGCCCGCACTGTCTAACACGCCTCCCTAACATAGCCCGCACTGTCTAACCCTCTATCCGCTATCCCCCCTCACTAGCCTAACAATAAAAATGCTATTAACCCCTAAACCGCCGCTCCCGTACCCCGCCGCAACCTAATAAAGTTATTAACCCCTAAACCGCCGCTCCCGTACCCCGCCGCCAGCTATATTATATCTATAACCCCCTAAAGTGAGCCCCTAACACCGCCGCCATCTATATTAAAATTATTAACCCCTAATGTAAGCCCCTTACACCGCCGCCATCTCTATTAAAATGATTAACCCCTAATTTAATCTACCTACCCCGCCGCCAGCTATATTATCTATATTAACCCTAAGTATATTATAGTTAATATAGTTATTACATTATATATATTAACTATATTAACCCTAATTATATTAGGGTTAATATAGTTAATATAGTTACTATAGTATTTATATTAACTATATTAACTCTATCTAACCCTAACACCCCTAACTAAATTTATATTAAATTAATCTAATTAATTTATAAACTAAAATATTCCTATTTAAATCTAAATACTTACCTATAAAATAAACCCTAAGATAGCTACAATATAATTAATAATTACATTATAGCTATGTTAGGGTTAATATTTATTTTACAGGTAAATAGTTAATTATTTTAACTAGGTATAATAGATATTAAATAGTTATTAACTATTTAATATCTACCTAGTTAAAATAATTACGCAATTACCTGTAAAATAAATCCTAACCTAAGTTACAAATACACCTACACTATCAATAAATTTAATAAACTACAAACATCTATCTAAAAATACAATTAAATTAACTAAACTAAATTACAAAAAAAAACAAACACTAAATTACAAAAAATAAAAAAAAGATTACAAGATTTTTAAGCTAATTACACCTATTCTAAGCCCCCTAATAAAATAATAAACCCCCAAAATAAAAAAAATTCCCTGCCCTATTCTAAATTAAACAAATTTCAAAGCTCTTTACCTTACCAGCCCTTAAAAGGGCCTTTTGTGGGGCATGCCCCAAAGAATTCAGCTCTTTTGCATTCAACAAATACAATCCCCCCCCCAATTACAACCCACCACCCACATACCCCTATTCTAAACCCACCCAAACCCCCCTTAAAAAATCCTAACACTACCCCCCTGAAGATCTCCCTACCTTGTCTTCACCACACCGGGCCGAACTCCTGATCCGATCCGGGCGATGTCGTCCTCCAAGCGGCAAAGAAGAATTCTTCCTCCGGCGACGTCTTCCTCCAAGCGGCAGCAAAGTCTTCATTCTTCCGGCGGCATCTTCAATCTTCTTTCTTCGCTCCGCCGCCGCGGAGCATCCATCCCGGCCGACTGCTAAACTTGGAATGAGGTACCTTTAAATGACGTCATCCAAGATGGCGTCCGCCGAATTCCGATTGGCTGATAGGATTCTATCAGCCAATCGGAATTAAGTTAAAAAAATCTGATTGGCTGATTGAATCAGCCAATCAGATTCAAGTTCAATCCGATTGGCTGATCCAATCAGCCAATCAGATTGAGCTCGCATTCTATTGGCTGATCGGAACAGCCAATAGAATGCGAGCTCAATCTGATTGGCAGATTGGATCAGCCAATCGGATTGAACTTGAATCTGATTGGCTGATTCAATCAGCCAATCAGATTTTTTTAACTTAATTCCGATTGGCTGATAGAATCCTATCAGCCAATCGGAATTCGGCGGACGCCATCTTGGATGACGTCATTTAAAGGTACCTCATTCCAAGTTTAGCAGTCGGCCGGGATGGATGCTCCGCGGCGGCGGAGCGAAGAAAGAAGATTGAAGATGCCGCCGGAAGAATGAAGACTTTGCTGCCGCTTGGAGGAAGACGTCGCCGGAGGAAGAATTCTTCTTTGCCGCTTGGAGGATGACATCGCCGGAGGAAGATTTCTTCTTTGCCGCTTGGAGGACGACATCGCCCGGATCGGATCAGGAGTTCGGCCCGGTGTGGTGAAGACAAGGTAGGGAGATCTTCAGGGGGGTAGTGTTAGGATTTTTTAAGGGGGGTTTGGGTGGGTTTAGAATAGGGGTATGTGGGTGGTGGGTTGTAATGGGGGGGGGATTGTATTTGTTGAATGCAAAAGAGCTGAATTCTTTGGGGCATGCCCCACAAAAGGCCCTTTTAAGGGCTGGTAAGGTAAAGAGCTTTGAAATTTGTTTAATTTAGAATAGGGCAGGGAATTTTTTTTATTTTGGGGGTTTATTATTTTATTAGGGGGCTTAGAATAGGTGTAATTAGCTTAAAAATCTTGTAATCTTTTTTTTATTTTTTGTAATTTAGTGTTTGTTTTTTTTTGTAATTTAGTTTAGTTAATTTAATTGTATTTTTAGATAGATGTTTGTAGTTTATTAAATTTATTGATAGTGTAGGTGTATTTGTAACTTAGGTTAGGATTTATTTTACAGGTAATTGGGTAATTATTTTAACTAGGTAGATATTAAATAGTTAATAACTATTTAATATCTATTATACCTAGTTAAAATAATTAACTATTTACCTGTAAAATAAATATTAACCCTAACATAGCTATAATGTAAGTATTAATTATATTGTAGCTATCTTAGGGTTTATTTTATAGGTAAGTATTTAGATTTAAATAGGAATAATTTAGTTTATAAATTAATTAGATTAATTTAATATAAATTTAGTTAGGGGTGTTAGGGTTAGATAGAGTTAATATAGTTAATATAAATACTATAGTAACTATATTAACTATATTAACCCTAATATAATTAGGGTTAATATAGTTAATATATATAATGTAATAACTATATTAACTATAATATACTTAGGGTTAATATAGATAACATAGCTGGCGGCGGGGTAGGTAGATTAAATTAGGGGTTAATCATTTTTATATAGGTGGCGGCGGTGTAAGGGGTCAGATTACGGGATAGATAAGGTAGATGGCGGCGGTTTTAGGGGCTCACAGTAGGGGGTTAGTTTATGTAGATGGCGGCGGGGTCCGGGAGCGGCGTTTTAGGGGGTAATAACTTTATTAGGGATTTCGGGGGGGGGGGGGGGGATCGCGGTTGACAGGGAGATAGACATTGCGCATGCGTTAGGTGTTAGGTTTATTTTAGCAGATCGCGGTTGACAGGGAGATAGACATTGCGCATGCGTTAGGTGTTAGGTTTATTTTAGCAGATCGCGGTTGACAGGGAGATAGACATTGCGCATGCGTTAGGTGTTAGGTTTATTTTAGCAGCTAGTTTAGGGAGTTACGGGGCTCCAATAGTCAGCGTAAGGCTTCTTACGGCTGCTTTTTGTGGCGAGGTGAAAATGGAGTAAGTTTTCTCCATTTTCGCCACGTAAGTCCTTACGCTGCATATTGGATACCAAACTGCGCGGGTTTGGTATACCTGCCTATGGCCCAAAAAACTGCGGGCGACGGCAGAAATATACGCGCGTAACTTCTAGCTTACGCTGTATATAGGATACCAAATCCGCGCAATTATTGGCGTCGCCGGCTTTTGCGGGCGACGATTTTTATCGGATCGACCCCCTAATATGTATATTTACTCTAAACTCCCTCGTCTTGGTTTCTAAACACATTTTTGTTTTTTGCAAAAGTGGTGAATGATGCTGCTTTTATTGTTACTGTTTGCAATAATGACTGAGTGAAAGCAGTGGTCATACCACAAGCCTTCAATATCAACAGTAGCTATCAGTGCAGTTTCCGATTGGCTGAACTGCGTTTATTGAGAAAAAAGATCACAAAAAAAGAGTGGAGGCGATTGCTGTTAGTTAAAGTGCCATAAAACAGGTTGAGATCTGTGCATATCCTAAAAGGGCTAATTAATTAAAAATAGTTTGCATTAAAAAAAATCTTTACAAATTGCTGGCAAGTATTTTAAAATAATTTTTTAAAAAAAGCAAAAATACTTAAAAAGCCATGCTTTCTGGAGCGCTGTGCTCCACCCCCCTTATCAGTGTTTAGACACAGAAATTGTATTTCAACTGAGTTCACAGCTTCTATGCATGCACGTAATGCAGGTAATCCCTATTCACTTTTGCATACTACCAAAACAATAATAGATATAGGTACAGCCATAGAAGGAAATGTGTGGGGGGAGTTAGAGCTTTACAATTCGGAAACTTAAATGATTAATGGTGACACACACTGCAGTATAAATTTGCAGGTAAAGTAATTAACGTACATATTATTATATTTTGTCTCTATCCCAACTTGTTTTATGTCCCTTTAAAGGCACACTAAATTCAAAATTAAACTTTTATGATTTAGATACAGCATGCGGTTTTAAGAGACTTTCTAATTTACTTCTGTTATTAAATTTTGCACATTCTTTTTATATATGCACTTTCTGGGGCACCAGCTCCTACTGAGCATGTGCACTAGTTCACAGGGTATACATATACTAGTCTGTGATTGGCTGACGACTGTCACATGATACAAAGGCAAATGGGGAAAAAGACTGCTAATTTGAAATTCAGAGTAAGCGTTATTAAAGTATCTTTATATTATGCACTTGTTAATTATGCAATTTTACTGTATTTAGTAGTCCTTTAAGTCTTAGGGGTAGATTTATAGGTTGAGCGGACATGATTTGCTGTAGCTAATCATGTCCGCTTGACCTCACTAAATGCCGACAGCAGTCAGAATTTAACATTGCACAAGCATTTCTTGTGAAATGCTTGTGCAATGCCGCCCCCTGCTCACTTGCGGCCAATCAGCCGCTAGCAGGGGTTGTTAATCATCCTGATCGTATCAGGATGATTTCAGTCCTCCACCTAAAAGGTGGCAGAGAATTTAAGGAGCAGCAGACTTACGACCGAAGCTACATAACTTCCGTTTCTGGTGGACCAGAAATGATCGGGGGTGGGAGCAGCATCCGCTGCTTGTTAAATAAACCCCTTAGTATACAGGGGCTATCTATTTAAAGAGACAATAAAGTAACAATTAAACTTTTGGATTGGATAGAGAACAACATTTTAAACCGTTTTCCAATTTACTTCAGTTATCAATTTTGCTTAGATCTTTTGGTATCCTTTGTTAAAGAGCAATCCTAGAGGAGCTCATGAGTGTACATGTGTCTTTAGCCATCTTGCAATAGTGTTATAAATAGTTACAGACACTCCTGCCATAGGATGCTAAAGACATGTGCATGCTCCTGATCTCCTATCAGCCTACCCAGTTTTATTCTAAACAAAGGATATTGAGAGAACAAAGCAAATGTGATAAATTTAGTCAATTGGAAAGTTGTTTAAAATTGCAGGCTCCATCTGAATGACTAAAGTTTAATTTTGACTTTATTGTCAAGTTAACTAAAATTGATTATATTACCCTATGGAAACCTTTTTTCGGCTGCTAACAAATGATTATTTAAAAGTTTCATGTTCCTCTTACAAGCTTAAAGGTGTGGAACCCGTTGCAAGATGCTTGTCTGGTGTGTAACAATAATAAGTAATAAAGTTTGAGGTCAACTATTTGGATCTCAAATTACTAGAGTCCGCACAGACTAACACCATTATCACAGATACTTTTTGCAAACCCACTGCGGGGAAAACAATTTTACATGCTAGGTCTTGTCATCCTACACATTTGATTAGGGCAATACCGAAGGGCCAATTTTTAAGGTTAAGAAGGAATGCTTCTTCTGACTTTTTATTTAATAAACAGACAGAATCGCTTTCTGCAAGGTTGCTTCTCAGGGGCTAATGTCAGGGTGCCAGGAATCAGACTGAGACGAGAAGTGCAAAAATAATCACACCTTTATTAATAGCAAAAAATAATAAAAAGTCTACAAGTCAAATAAGCCAGGAGTCAAAACCAGAGCTGGTAGTCAGACGAGCCGAGTCAGGAGCAAAAGCGAGTAGTCAGACGAGCCGGAATCAGGAACAAGGAGAACAGCAGAGTCAGAAACAAGCCAGGGATCAGGAACCAGGAGGGACGTCAGACAGCCAGGTAATACACAGGAGCTCTCACAAACAGGTCTGAGACAACGCAAGGGCAAAGCATACTTAGTCAACTTTGGATCTCAAATTACTAGAGTCCGCACAGACTAACACCATTATCACAGATACTTTTTGCAAACCCACTGCGGGGAAAACAATTTTACATGCTAGGTCTTGTCATCCTACACATTTGATTAGGGCAATACCGAAGGGCCAATTTTTAAGGTTAAGAAGGAATGCTTCTTCTGACTTTTTATTTAATAAACAGACAGAATCGCTTTCTGCAAGGTTGCTTCTCAGGGGCTAATGTCAGGGTGCCAGGAATCAGACTGAGACGAGAAGTGCAAAAATAATCACACCTTTATTAATAGCAAAAAATAATAAAAAGTCTACAAGTCAAATAAGCCAGGAGTCAAAACCAGAGCTGGTAGTCAGACGAGCCGAGTCAGGAGCAAAAGCGAGTAGTCAGACGAGCCGGAATCAGGAACAAGGAGAACAGCAGAGTCAGAAACAAGCCAGGGATCAGGAACCAGGAGGGACGTCAGACAGCCAGGTAATACACAGGAGCTCTCACAAACAGGTCTGAGACAACGCAAGGGCAAAGCATACTGAACAGAGGCCCTTTAAATAATAAGTGATGACATCACAATTCTGAGACTGCATCCTGTCTCACACGGATGATGTATACCAGTCTGGCCATTAAAGGAAGTGCAGGAAATGAGCAGCATCACACAGTATGCACCAAAGTCAGCAAGAGAGGTGAGTAAAATGGCTGCCAGCAGCACATGGCAAACAAAACAGGGAAAAAACCCTTACAGAACCCTCCCTTCAATGACCCCTCCCCCACGGGAGGACAAAAGGCTTATTGGGGAAACGGGCATGGAAGGCACGGAGGAGAGTGGGAGCATGAACATCAGAGGTGGGAACCCATGAACGCTCCTCCGGATCGTAGCCCCTCCAGTGAACCAAATACTGTACGTGGCCCCTGGACATACAATAGTCAATAATGCTGCTGACCTCATACTCCTCATGGTTGTCAACAAAGATAGGATGGGGACGAGGCAACATAGGGGTAAACCGATTACAAACCAATGGTTTCAAGAGGGAGACATGAAAAACATTGGAGATGCGCATTGCAGGAGGAAGGTCAAGAGCGTAGGCCACAGGATTGACCCGTCGGAGTATTCAAAAAGGACCAACATAACGGGGAGCCAGTTTATTGGAAGGCATACAAAGATTCAAGTTGTGGGAGGACAGCTAAACTCTCTCACCAACCTGGTAGGAAGGCGTGGGCAGACGCCTATGATCAGTCTGGAACTTTTGTCGCTGAATAGAACAATGAAGGCAATCCTGAATCTGCACCCATGTGGAACGGAGTTGCTGGAGATTCTCCTCCAAAGCCGGAATACCCTGAGACATGAATGAATCGGGCAACAAGGATGGTTGAAACCCATAATTCGCCATGAACGGGGATAACTTGGAGGAAGCATTAATAGCACTATTACGAGCAAACTCTGCCCAAGGTAACAGTTCAGACCAATTATTGTGGTGATTTGAGACATAGCAATGGAGAAACTGTTCCAGAGCTTGATTGGATCGTTCCGCAGCCCCATTGGATTGAGGGTGATATGCCGAGGAGAAGGAAAGCTGGATCCCCATTTGAGCACAAAAGGAACGCCAAAATCAGGAGACAAACTGGCTACCCCGGTCCGACACTATCTCCTTGGGTAACCCATGTAAATGGAAGACCTCCCGGGCAAAAATTGAAGCAAGCTCCTGAGCAGTAGGCAACTTCTTCAAGGGAATGCAATGTGATATTTTAGAAAAACGGTCAACCACCATAAGGATAACAGTATTGCCATTGGAAACAGGGAGCTCGACAATGAAGTCCATGGAAAGATGTGTCCAAGGACGCTCACCATTAGCAATAGGTTGAAGAAGACCCACAGGAAGACGTCGAGGAGTCTTATTCTGTGCACAAACTGAGCAGGAGGCAACATACGCAGCAACATCAGAATGAAGACCTGGCCACCAGAATTGTCGAGTGACAGACCAAATCATTTGGTTCTTGCCTGGGTGACCTGCGGTTTTACAATATTGGTAAGTGTGCAAAAGTTTAGTTCGAAGATTCTCAGGAACAAAACACTTACCACTAGGTTTCTCAGGAGGTGCATTGGTTTGTGCAGCCAGGATCTCCTCCCCCAAGGGATAAGTCAAATTAGTATGTATGGTAGCCAAAATATGGTCAGGAGGTATAACTGGAATAGGTACAGACTCCTCCTTGGAAAGAGGGGAAAATTGTTGAGGGAATCAGCCCTAACATTCTTACTACCAGGCAGGTAGGAGACCACATAATTAAACCGAGACAAAAAAAGCGCCCATCTGGCCTGTCGGGATGACAAACGTTTTGCTTCAGATAGATAAGTTAAATTCTTGTGGTCAGTAAGAATGAACACTGGCACGCTAATACCCTCGAGAAGATGCCTCCATTCCTTGAGTGACAAAATTATGGCCAGTTGTTCCCTGTCGCCAATTTCATAATTGCACTCCTCTGGAGACAATTTCTTAGAGAAGAAACCACATGGAAGCAAGGAACCGTCAGGCATAGAACGTTGAGACAAGAGGGCACCTACTCCAGTCTCAAACGCATTGACCTCAAGAACGAAATGCAGGACAGGGTTAGGATGAGCCAGAACTGGAGAAGCAACCAAGGCATTCTTAAGACTACCAAAGGCCTTAATGGCAGTTGGTGACCAATGGAGTGGATCATTCTGTGATAGGTTTGACCAAGGAAGAAAAGCTTTTAATAAACTTTCTAAAGTAATTGGTGAACCCCAAAAAACATTGAATAGACCGAAGACCAACTGGGCGAGGCCACTGCAGAACTGCAGATAACTTGTCAGGATCCATGGAGAACCCTGCAACAGAGATAACATAACCTAGGAAGGTTACTTGAGTCTGATGGAACTCATATTTCTCGAGTTTACAAAACAGGCCATTCTCACGTAGTCTCTGAAGAACCCATGTAACATCAGAACAATGAGCCTCAGGTATGGGTGAGTGTATGAGGATGTCGTCCAAGTACACCACAACACACTGCTGCAACATATCTCATAGGACATCATTAATAAATTCCTGTAAAACAGCAGGAGCATTACATAGGATTATGTACAAGATACTCATAATGCCCGCTCCTGGTGTTAAATGCTGTTTTCAATTTGTGGCCCTCCTTGATCCTAACGAGATTGTACGCTCCTCTCAAATCAAGTTTAGTAAAGACAGTAGCTCCATAATGAGCAGAATAGGGTAAGCATTCTTAATGGTAAGACGATTAAGACCCCTATAATCGATGCATGGTCTTAACTGGCCACCCTTTTTCTTCACAAAGAAGAAGCCAGCCCCTGCAGGAGAGCAGGATTTGCGGATGATCCCCCATGACAGAGCATCGGCAACATACTCCTCCATAGCACAATTCTCTGCAACAGACAGAGGGTAAACCTGGCCCCGAAGAGGAATGGCTCCGGGTTGCAGGTCTATGGCACAATCGTAAGACCGGTGAGGAGGCAAAGTACCGGCACTCTCAGTACTCCTCCGGCAATTGAGATACCGAAGAAGTGCACAAGACTGGTTTCCGAAGACAAGTGGAAATACATTGTGGAGACCACGACAAAATTTCGAACCTGCGCCAGTCAAGACTGGGATTGTGCTTTTGGAGTCAGGGATAACCCAGAACAACCGGAGAATGCGGAGAGTTTATCACCTGGAACGGGAGGGTTTCAAAATGGAGAGCTCCAACAGCCATGTTTAACGGAGCAGTTTCGTGCGTAATGAGTGCGGAAGGGGTCTGCCATCAATGGCCTCAATAGCAAGCGGAATGGACTGAGGCAAAACAGGAATGGAGTGCTTTGATACAAAAGCACTCTCAATGAAATAGCCCACAGCACCGGAGTCAACAAGAGCCTGGGTGACTATGGAGGAGTCCACCCAGGAAAGGACAATCGTGACCAAAGGTTTCTCCTTTAGTGGTTCCGGGGACAAGGATAAACCACCCAAGGTCCAATGGAACAGGAGGCTTCCACAACCGCTCCTTGAAAGAGGGCCTCTCACTTAGTCTGATGTCAATTAGGATAAAAAAATACACCAATGCCTTGAGATCTTCTGGTAAATCTCTGGCAGCAACTTTGTCTTTAATCGCATCAGAGAGCCCATGAAAGAAGGCGGCAACAAGGGCTTCATTGTTCCAACCTAACTCTGCAGCAAGTGTACGGAACTCAATGGCATACTCAGCAACAGTCTTGTACCTTGCTGAATGGACATGAGTCGTTTAGCAGCAGAGGAGGAGCAAGCCGGAACCTCAAATACCCTTCGAAAGGAGGCCACAAATTCAGGGTAATTTGAAATCACAGGTTTATTAGTCTCCCACAAGGGATTAGCCCAGGCAAGAGCTGTGTCAGAGAGTAACGAGATGAGAAATCCCACCTTAGCTCTGTCATAGGGAAACGCCTGAGGTAACATCTCAAAGTAAATGCCCACCTGGTTCAAAAACCCTCTGCACTGATTAGGATTGCCTCCATAACGCTGAGGTAGAGGTGCAGAACCGGACATGCTCCTGGTAGGACTAGGTGCAGCAGCAGAAACAGGAGCAGCTATAACTTGCGGGACACTTTGGTACAAATGTGCAGTGCGAGTCAGCAGGGTTTGCAGGGCTAGTGCAAATTGATCCAAGCGGTGATTCTGTTCATTCATCCTGGAAATTATGGCAGGTAAAGATGGATTATTAGCACCATCAGGATTCATGGCCCTTGCGTAATGTCAGGGTGCCAGGAATCAAACTGAGACGAGAAGTGCAAAAATAATCACACCTTTATTAAATAGCAGAAAATAATAAAAAGTCCACAAGTCAAATAAGCCAGGAATCAAAACCAGAGCTGGTAGTCAGACGAGCCGAGTCAGGAGCAAAAGCGAGTAGTCAGATGAGCCGGAATCAGGAACAAGGAGAACAGCAGAGTCAGGAACAAGCCAGGGATCAGGAACCAGGAGGGACTTCAGACAGCCAGGTAATACACAGGAGCTCTCACAAACATGTCTGAGACAGCGCAAGGGCAAAGCATACTGAACAGAGGCCCTTTAAATAATAAGTGATGACATCACAATTCTGAGACTGCATCCTGTCTCACACGGATGATGTACACTAGTCTGGCCATAAAAGGAAGTGCAGGAAATGAGCAGCATCACACAGTATGCACCAGAGTCAGCAAGAGAGGTGAGTAAAATGGCTGCCAGCAGCACATGGCAAACAAAACAGGTAAAAAAACCCTGACAGTTATACACAGGACTCACTGGAACAAGCATTGAAAGAAGTCAGAGATAAACCTCTGGAGGACATTAAAGTCCCAGTCAACACAGTAGATTTGCATAATCAACAAATGCAAAATAACAAGACAATGCAATAGCACTTAGTCTGAACTTCAAATGAGTAGTAGTTTTTTTGTGACAATTTTAAAAGTTATGTCTATTTCCACTCCCCCTGTACAATGTGACATCCATCAGCCAATCACAAATGCAAATACGTATATGCTGTGAATTCTTGCACATGCTCAGTAGGAGCTGGTGACTCAAAAAGTTAAAATATAAAAAGACTGTGCCCATTTTGTTAATGGAAGTATATTGGAAAGTTGTTTAAAATTACATGCTCTATCTAAATAATGAAAGTTTAATTTTGACTTGAGTGTCCCTTTAAGAGTAAAGCAATAAAAAAGTCGGGTGTTTTTTCAAATGAGTCCATTGTTTTTTCTACAGAATACTCATCCCAGTACGGAGAGATTTGTAATATCATCAAGCGCAATTTGATGCTTTTGAGATGTGATAATATACTCTCCAAGTCTGTTGAACACATACAATTTGTGTCTAGGAAAGCACCTACTTTGGGTAGCAAACAGTATCAGTAATGAGAACAAAAGCAGGACTACTTAGCTTGATAAAAATGGTACTTTTCAGTGTCTAGCACTCCATTGTGGCACTTGTGAATTCATTGTGGCACTTGTGAATTAATCTCAAAAGGTGACACCTTTAGCAGTTTGTCCACAGGAAGGTTCTATAAAATAGATCAGTATGCCAACTGTGCCTCTACCTTTGTAGTTTATCTTTTGGAGTGCACTCTTTGTAAAATCCAATATGTAGGTCAGACCTCACGATGTCTGAGAACTAGAATAGGTGAGCATAAGAGAGATGTAAAAATTATGTAAAGGGCTCTAGTATATAGCGAGGCACTTTAATGGGTTTCACTTCACACATGTTCCCAATATAAATGTTACGGTGATTGACGTTGTGAAGTTGCCACCTAGAGGTGGCAATAAATACAAAATCCTCATGAAAAAATAACTTTTTTGGATCCTCACGCTTAATACTAGAGAACCACACAGTTTAAATAAAGAATGGGATATAAGTTTTTTTATTGAGTAAAGTTTTATTGTCATATGCTTTATTATGCACCTTTTATGACATTAGGTTATTCTATTATAGCATTTGGTTCATACTGGTGAAGGTATTAGATATTAGTGATATATCTTGGATATTGGTGCCTCATGCATGTGGTGCAATGACAATATACATTTGTGTGATGTTGGGTCGCTTCCTTTTCTTGGGACATTAACCTTTACTGACAGTAGGGACCGATGTAGTTTTGAATATAATAACGCATATTTTTAGTGTATGATTTAGTAAGAGCTTTTACTTTTGAATATGTGTTATCATACAAGCGTGGCACATACTGTATATACACACTTATATTATGCACTTTACTAGTTCTCTCTTTTTTTACAATGTTAATTAATCTGTGTTGGTTTCCTAAAGCTTTCTGTTTTGAATCCATAGTGAGATAATAACGCATAAATACATATATAAATCATATTAAACATATACCATAGAGCGATGATATGTACTGTATGGAACACTTTTTCCATATGTTTTTGAGTCTTTTACTCTTTGGATATTTAGCTTTAGATGCTGTGTTTAATGAATTTGAGATCTCTGTTATAGTTGGTTCAAACTTGAAAAAATAATGAAGACTTTGTTGATATACTTAATAATAGAATGTGGGATAAGGTGACTCCTATGTATCATATTATATATTATGTAATATACAGAAATTTGTTGCAACATTCATGCTTATAGTTATAATGTTTCCCTTCAAATTGCAATGTTTAGTCTTTTTGTAATTTTTAGGAAATTTAGCGATATATATGTTCTGTGGTCCTGTGAACACTTTCATACCAATCCTTTCTTGCATGTTTTAATTGTTTTTCTATACACCCTGTTCCTCCCATCACTAATTGTTTTGTTGTGATTGGGGGTTCAGGGGTATGTACTTACCTTGTTTGTTCTTCCCCATTATGCTATGACTAAGTGCCGCATGGCACGAAACGCGTAAGGACATGCCCCTTTTTTGCTCCTTCGTGTTGGTTGTTACACTATTCTCATGTTGGAATAAAGTTCCGTTTTATTGGAGTTACCAAGTGTGCTGCCTGTTCTTCCTTGCATCTATTGGATTGATTCGTCCTGCTTTGTGGCGTGCACCTCATCACTTCAGTCGACATTTGAGCAGCATTTCTCTTGCTTTACACTGCTTCTCTCATATATGGAGGGTTTTCCTTGGAGCCGTGCTGTTTCCTTCCTTCCTTCCTAACAACATTTTAAACTATTTTACAATTTACTTCAGTTATCAATTTCGCTTAGTTCTTTTGGTATCCTTTGTTAAAGAGCAATCCTAGAGTTGCTCATGAGTGTACATGTGTCTTTAGCCATCTGGCAGCAGTGTTATATATAGTTACAGACACTCCTGCCATAGGATGCTAACGACATGTGCATGCTCCTGAGCTCCTATTAGCTTACCAAGTTTTATTCTAAACAAAGGATATTGAGAGAACAAAGCAGGGGGTCGATCCGATAAAAATCGTCGCCCGCAAAAGCCGGCGACGTCAATAATTGCGCGGATTTGGTATCCTATATACGGCGTAAGCTAGAAGTTACGCGCGTATATTTCTGCCGTCGCCCGCAGTTTTTTGGGCCATAGGCAGGTATACCAAACCCGCGCAGTTTGGTATCCAATATGCAGCGTAAGGACTTACGTGGCGAAAATGGAGAAAACTTACTCCATTTTCACCTCGCCACAAAAAGCAGCCGTAAGAAGCCTTACGCTGACTATTGGAGCCCCGTAACTCCCTAAACTAGCTGCTAAAATAAACCTAACACCTAACGCATGCGCAATGTCTATCTCCCTGTCAACCGCGATCTGCTAAAATAAACCTAACACCTAACGCATGCGCAATGTCTATCTCCCTGTCAACCGCGATCTGCTAAAATAAACCTAACACCTAACGCATGCGCAATGTCTATCTCCCTGTCAACCGCGATCCCCCCCCCCCCCGAAATCCCTAATAAAGTTATTACCCCCTAAAACGCCGCTCCCGGACCCCGCCGCCATCTACATAAACTAACCCCCTACTGTGAGCCCCTAAAACCGCCGCCATCTACCTTATCTATCCCGTAATCTGACCCCTTACACCGCCGCCACCTATATAAAAATGATTAACCCCTAATTTAATCTACCTACCCCGCCGCCAGCTATGTTATCTATATTAACCCTAAGTATATTATAGTTAATATAGTTATTACATTATATATATTAACTATATTAACCCTAATTATATTAGGGTTAATATAGTTAATATAGTTACTATAGTATTTATATTAAGTATATTAACTCTATCTAACCCTAACACCCCTAACTAAATTTATATTAAATTAATCTAATTAATTTATAAACTAAATTATTCCTATTTAAATCTAAATACTTACCTATAAAATAAACCCTAAGATAGCTACAATATAATTAATAATTACATTATAGCTATGTTAGGGTTAATATTTATTTTACAGGTAAATAGTTAATTATTTTAACTAGGTATAATAGATATTAAATAGTTATTAACTATTTAATATCTACCTAGTTAAAATAATTACCCAATTACCTGTAAAATAAATCCTAACCTAAGTTACAAATACACCTACACTATCAATAAATTTAATAAACTACAAACATCTATCTAAAAATACAATTAAATTAACTAAACTAAATTACAAAAAAAAACAAACACTAAATTACAAAAAATAAAAAAAAGATTACAAGATTTTTAAGCTAATTACACCTATTCTAAGCCCCCTAATAAAATAATAAACCCCCAAAATAAAAAAAATTCCCTGCCCTATTCTAAATTAAACAAATTTCAAAGCTCTTTACCTTACCAGCCCTTAAAAGGGCCTTTTGTGGGGCATGCCCCAAAGAATTCAGCTCTTTTGCATTCAACAAATACAATCCCCCCCCCCATTACAACCCACCACCCACATACCCCTATTCTAAACCCACCCAAACCCCCCTTAAAAAATCCTAACACTACCCCCCTGAAGATCTCCCTACCTTGTCTTCACCACACCGGGCCGAACTCCTGATCCGATCCGGGCGATGTCGTCCTCCAAGCGGCAAAGAAGAAATCTTCCTCCGGCGATGTCATCCTCCAAGCGGCAAAGAAGAATTCTTCCTCCGGCGACGTCTTCCTCCAAGCGGCAGCAAAGTCTTCATTCTTCCGGCGGCATCTTCAATCTTCTTTCTTCGCTCCGCCGCCGCGGAGCATCCATCCCGGCCGACTGCTAAACTTGGAATGAGGTACCTTTAAATGACGTCATCCAAGATGGCGTCCGCCGAATTCCGATTGGCTGATAGGATTCTATCAGCCAATCGGAATTAAGTTAAAAAAATCTGATTGGCTGATTGAATCAGCCAATCAGATTCAAGTTCAATCCGATTGGCTGATCCAATCAGCCAATCAGATTGAGCTCGCATTCTATTGGCTGTTCCGATCAGCCAATAGAATGCGAGCTCAATCTGATTGGCTGATTGGATCAGCCAATCGGATTGAACTTGAATCTGATTGGCTGATTCAATCAGCCAATCAGATTTTTTTAACTTAATTCCGATTGGCTGATAGAATCCTATCAGCCAATCGGAATTCGGCGGACGCCATCTTGGATGACGTCATTTAAAGGTACCTCATTCCAAGTTTAGCAGTCGGCCGGGATGGATGCTCCGCGGCGGCGGAGCGAAGAAAGAAGATTGAAGATGCCGCCGGAAGAATGAAGACTTTGCTGCCGCTTGGAGGAAGACGTCGCCGGAGGAAGAATTCTTATTTGCCGCTTGGAGGACGACATCGCCCGGATCGGATCAGGAGTTCGGCCCGGTGTGGTGAAGACAAGGTAGGGAGATCTTCAGGGGGGTAGTGTTAGGATTTTTTAAGGGGGGTTTGGGTGGGTTTAGAATAGGGGTATGTGGGTGGTGGGTTGTAATGGGGGGGGGATTGTATTTGTTGAATGCAAAAGAGCTGAATTCTTTGGGGCATGCCCCACAAAAGGCCCTTTTAAGGGCTGGTAAGGTAAAGAGCTTTGAAATTTGTTTAATTTAGAATAGGGCAGGGAATTTTTTTTATTTTGGGGGTTTATTATTTTATTAGGGGGCTTAGAATAGGTGTAATTAGCTTAAAAATCTTGTAATCTTTTTTTTATTTTTTGTAATTTAGTGTTTGTTTTTTTTTGTAATTTAGTTTAGTTAATTTAATTGTATTTTTAGATAGATGTTTGCAGTTTATTAAATTTATTGATAGTGTAGGTGTATTTGTAACTTAGGTTAGGATTTATTTTACAGGTAATTGCGTAATTATTTTAACTAGGTAGATATTAAATAGTTAATAACTATTTAATATCTATTATACCTAGTTAAAATAATTAACTATTTACCTGTAAAATAAATATTAACCCTAACATAGCTATAATGTAATTATTAATTATATTGTAGCTATCTTAGGGTTTATTTTATAGGTAAGTATTTAGATTTAAATAGGAATATTTTAGTTTATAAATTAATTAGATTAATTTAATATAAATTTAGTTAGGGGTGTTAGGGTTAGATAGAGTTAATATAGTTAATATAAATACTATAGTAACTATATTAACTATATTAACCCTAATATAATTAGGGTTAATATAGTTAATATATATAATGTAATAACTATATTAACTATAATATACTTAGGGTTAATATAGATAATATAGCTGGCGGCGGGGTAGGTAGATTAAATTAGGGGTTAATCATTTTAATAGAGATGGCGGCGGTGTAAGGGGCTTACATTAGGGGTTAATAATTTTAATATAGATGGCGGCGGTGTTAGGGGCTCACTTTAGGGGGTTATAGATATAATATAGCTGGCGGCGGGGTACGGGAGCGGCGGTTTAGGGGTTAATAACTTTATTAGGTTGCGGCGGGGTACGGGAGCGGCGGTTTAGGGGTTAATAGCATTTTTATTGTTAGGCTAGTGAGGGGGGATAGCGGATAGAGGGTTAGACAGTGCGGGCTATGTTAGGGAGGCGTGTTAGACAGTGCGGGCTATGTTAGGGAGGCGTGTTAGACAGTGCGGGTGTTTTAAACTTTAGTCAGGTTTTATAGGCGCCGGCAGATTCTAACGTGGCGCAAGTCACTGGCGACGCCAGAAATTTGTACTTACGCAGATTTCTGGACATCGCTGGTTTGTGAGACTTACGGCACGTTAGCATCTGATGGCGACCTATATGGGATGGCTCGAGTTGCGAGCTGAAACTGCGGGCGACGCCGGTTCCCTCGCTTGCGCCGCAAACTGCGATCGATATCGGATCGCGCCCCAAATGTGATAATATAAGTCAATTGGAAAGTTGTTTAAAATTGCATGCTCCATCTGAATGACTAAAGTTTAATTTTGACTTTATTGTCCCATTAACTAAAATTGATTATATTACCCTATGGAAACCTTTTTTCGGCTGCCAACAAATGATGATTATTTAAATGTTTCATGTTCTTCTTACAAGCATAAAGATGTGGAACCCGTTGCAAGATGCTTGTCTGGTGTGTAACAATAAGTAATAAAGTATAAGTATTGGGTCTAGACTGTCCCTTTATTCTTTAATGTTGAAGCTAAGGCTAAGTGCTTAAGTGGTCCCTCTAAGGCTAGTTTTGTGAGCGGCCCAGCAGTGAAACAGTTAATAAGGGAACCACACCTTGCAGTCTGAATTGTGTAGTGTTTGCTAATTGCTCTAATTAACTGTAACACTCACAAAACTGGCCTTGGAGGGAACACTGGTCTTAAGAACTGATTGTTTACTGGTTGATAAACAGACCTCCCACTTCTTTGCTGCTGATTTACAAACTAAAGAAAAAAACTGTAAAACACCAGGTATATCACTATAATGAACCCCTTATATCTGTTACTCGGGTTACCCTAACATGATTGCCCTCTGCAATGAACCATATGCTTCCTAGAAACAAAGGACTTTGTAAGGCCCATTTATTTTTCTATGAAAGGGCACAGAGGAACCATACTGCCCTCTAGCACTAACCCTTTAAGGAGCCCATGCTAAAGATATATAAAGAGTGAAGGATGGGTGATAACAGCCGGACTGCTATCCACAATGATTGGGGGAGGTCACTTTCGAAACTCACTGAGGCACCCCTGTATTACTGGCGGACAAGTGACTCAGCATTGCTCAGGGAATCTGGGGATGCTGGTGATGTCACTAGATCCCGAAACTTGGAAGTGCAGCTACATTGATTTTAAGGCAACTAGATGGGGTGGGGGCTACATATTTAAATCCCTTGATATGAGGTCCCTTAAGGGGACAGTAAAGTCAAAATGAAATGTTCATGATTCAGATAAGGTTATTCATACTTGCAAACTCTGCTGATAAAGATTGTCTGTAACATTCTATGAGAGCAGTTTTTGTATGTAAAACACTGCTATAAACCTTCCTGCAAACACTGCTGCCAGATGGCTAAAGAAACGTTCACATTCCTGAGCTCACCTAAGATTACTCTTTAACAAAGGATGCCAAAAGAACTAAACAAAATTGATGCTAGAAGTAAATTGGAAAATGATTTTTAATATTATAAGCTCTATCCAATCCATTTCTGTTTACTTTTGTCTTTACTGTCCCTTTAAGCCCTAGATATCCCCAAGCTATAATGTTTGAAGGGCAATCACCTTCTCTTTTAAACGGTGTGTGTCTTGGAGGTATAACGCCCAAAGACTGCTTGTTTTAAACCCTAGAAGTCACTCTTTAAAAAAAAAAAAAAAACACACCCTTATATAAGTGTTAATAGCCAGGTGACCACTGTGCATGAATTAATGTGAATTTATTTTAGTAGAGGCTCATGGGAGCCCCTATGTCTACATCAAAGTTATGTAGCTATACCCAATGCCCTTATTTATAATACAGTTTACACTTCAGTTTAGAAAAACAAACACAAACTGGTTTACAATATTGATTATTAAAAGTTTAATACAAATATACATTTTATCACACATCATTGTACAGTTCTCATGTATCATGATATATACATAAAATAATGGTATAATGTCAATCTACTGGGTCTGCTGAAATATACAGTATACAACATGTGTGGTTTTCTCACTGAAAAAATGTCCAACAGTGGGGCTAAGCTCCTTAATGAAACAGACATACCATGTACATGGTCCTGTCCTTAAGGTGTTTTTGGTCTTTAATAGTGTGGGTCTGTCCACAAACAGTGAGACGTGCTATTACAACAGGCCTCACTCCCAGAGGCATTGGGCTATATCGCTGTCTAACTGCTGTCGATGAGTACCGCACTTCAAATAAAAAACAACAGTTGATATATAGGGGACGATTTATCATTGGTCTGTCCGACATGATCCGCTCAGTGGATCATGTCCAAAAGACATCAATGAATGACGACAGCATATGCTGTCGGCATCTATCATTGCACAAGCAGTTCTTGTGAACTGTTTGTGCAATGCCGCCCCCCTGCAGATTCACAACCGCTAGCAGGGGGTGTCAAGCAGCCCGATCATATGAGATTGGGCATATTGATGTCTGCAGCCTCAGAGCAGGCGGACCAGTTAAGGAGCAGCGGTCTTAAGACCGCTGCTTCTTAACTGCTGTTTCCGGCGAGCCTGAAGGCTCGCGCAGAAACAGGGGCATCAGGGGCCATTGGGTCCTTGATAAATCGGCTCCATAGAGTGAACTGGCTGTCGTTAAGGGGTTAAATGTGATCAGCATCTGAAACAGCTCAGCACACGGGTTGAAATGGCTTCGCTTTTGAAGGGTTATGCTGTGAGTTGATTTTAGAAGGGCACTAAATTCACAATAGGTAGTAGACCAATATAGCTTATTTAACCCCTTAACGACCAAGGACGTACGCCACACGTCCTCAAAAAAAATACAGTTAATGACCGAGGACGTGTGGCGTACGTCCTTGGTCTGGAAAGCAGCTGGAAGCGATCCTGCTCGCTTCCAGCTGCTTTCCGGTTATTGCAGTGATGCCTCGATATCGAGGCATCCTGCAATAACCCCCCTTGGCCATCCAATGCAGAGAGAGCCACTCTGTGGCCCTCTCTGCACCGGACATCGGTGGCCGGTATCGTTGGTGGGTGGGAGCAAGTCTGGGAGGCGGGTGGGCGGCCATCGATGGGCTGAGTGGAGTGGAGGGGGGCGGGACAGACAGGGGCGCGCACGGGAGCGTGCTCGTGGACGGGGGCGGCGGGCGCGTGCACGGGGCGGGAGCGGGAGGGAACCGCTACACTGCAGAAAAAAAAAAATAAACTTTAAAAAAAAACAAATATTTAAAAAAAATAATTGATCATCTAAGGGTTCTGGTAGGGGTGGGGGGTTGGTCTTGGGGGGGGAAGCTACACTACAGAAAAGGGCAATATAAAAATAAAAAAACATACTTTTTGTTACTAAACTGGGTACTGGCAGACAGCTGCCAGTACCCAAGATGGCGCCCATTAAGGCAGAGGGGGAGGGTTAGAAAGCTGTTTGGTGGGGGATCAGTGAGGTTGGGGGCTAAGGGGGGATTCTACACAGCAGCATATGTAAATATGCTTTTTTTTTTTTTAAAAAAAAGAAGCCCAAATATAGCATTTATTTTAGTACTGGCAGAGTTTCTGCCAGTACTTAAGATGGCGGGGAGAATTGTGGGGTGGGAGAGGGAAGAGAGCTGTTTGGGAGGGATCAGGGGGTCTGATGTTTTAGGTGGGAGGCTGAGCTCTACACTAAAGCTAAAATTAACCCTGCAGGCTCCCTACAAGCTACATAATTAACCCCATCATTGCTAGCCATAATACATGTGTGATGCGCAGCGGCATTTGGCGGCCTTCTAATTACCACAAAGAAACGCCAAAGCCATATATGTCTGCTATTTATGAACAAAGGGGATCCCAGAGAAGCATTTACAACCATTTGTGCCATAATTGCACAAGCTCTTTGTAAATGATTTCAGTGAGAAACCTAAAATTGTGAAAAATTTAACGTTTTTTTTTAATTTGATCGCATTTGGCGGTGAAATGGTGGCATGAAATATACCAAAATTGGCCTAGATCAATACTTGGGGTTGTCTACTACACTACACTAAAGCTAAAATTACCCCTAAAAGCTCCCTACATGCTCCCTAATTAACCCCTTCACTGCTGGGCATAATACACGTGTAGTGCGCAGTGGCATTTAGCAGCCTTCTAATTACCAAAAAGCAACGCCAAAGCGATATATGTCTGCTATTTCTGAACAAAGGGGATCCCAGAGAAGAATTTACAACAATCTAAGCCATAATTGCACAAGCTGTTTGTAAATAATTTCAGTGAGAAACCAAACGTTTTTGAAAAAATTTGTGAAAAAGTGAACAATTTTTTTTATTTGATCGCATTTGGCGGTGAAATGGTGGCATGAAATATACCAAAATGGGCCTAGATCAATACTTTGGGATGTCTACTAAAAAAAATATATACATGTCAATGGATATTCAGAGATTCCTGAAAGATATCAGAGTTCTAATGTAACTAGCGCTAATTTTGAAAAATAATGGTTTGGAAATAGCAAAGTGCTACTTGTATTTATTTCCCTATAACTTACAAAAAAAGCAAAGAACATGTAAACATTGGGTATTTCTAAACGCAGGACAAAATTTAGAAACTATTTAGCATGGGTGTTTTTTGGTGGTTGTAGATGTGTAACAGATTTTGGGGGTTTGTTTTTTTCCATTTTTTCCTCATATTTTATAATTTTTTTATAGTAAATTATAAGATATGATGAAAATATTTTTAGAAAGTCCATTTAATGGCGAGAAAAATGGTATATAATATGTGTGGGTACAGTAAATGAGCAGGAGGAAAATTACAGCTAAACACAAACACCGCAAAAATTTAAAAATAGCCTTGGTCCCAAACGGACAGAAAATGGAAAAGTGCTGTGGTCATTAAGGGGTTAAAATAGAAGATATTCTTACTACATTGGAAGGTAGCAAATTTACAAACACTGACCTCATGCAAGTTAGCAACACACTCTGCCTCTAGGAAAATGCTCACAATAAGCACACTAGGGTCTACTGTATATCATTAAAATTGCTTGTTTGGAATTTCATCAGCAACTGACTAAGGATGATCTTTTATCAGGAGTTCATGGAGTAGAATGTGTATTGTATAACAAGCTTATAACAGGAGAGACTATTAAGGAACATAAAAATATGTAAGTTGTTAAAAGATCTATGGAGTATTTTCTTCCATATTCCTCACATCAACAAAAGACCCAAATAGAGAGGCATTAGAAATTGTGTGGGCATTAAACAAATTCAATATTTGCATTTATGGCAAATCTTTCACCTTACAGACGGATCAGAAACCTCTAAGAAAACAATAAAAAGCTACGCTAAAAGAGAAACTATTTGTGATCACAAACATCTGATAGCTGTTTCTAAAGGGATATGAAACCCAATTTTTTTCTTTCATGGATCAGATAGAGCATGCAATTTCAAGCAACTTTCTAATTTACTCCTATTATCAATTTTTCTGAGTTATCTTGGTATCTTTATTTGAAAAAGCAGGGATGTAAGCTAAGGAGCCAGCCCATTTTAGTTCAGCACGCTGGGTAGTGCTTGCTGATTGGTGACAGCAGACACTAACATGGAGGACAGAGTCCTGTGTAGGAGATTATGATCAGCATGTGACACAGCACAAGACCTATCCTGAGCTGCAGTCGATCATCACAATCGTAATTCTCACATAACTTTATTGGTAACAGAGTCTTATACCTGGTGTCTCTGCGCTAGACAGCATTCAGTTGCTGCCCTGTATTTTATTTTATTGCTCCCTCTCTGGAGGACAAGGGGTTAATCTGTGCAGCACAACCCTGGCTCTGATAGTGCATGATGTAGACACATCATTTTACATAGCAGCTTTCATGTTGCTGCAATTAATGACACCACTAGTGCTAGTAGCAGATCTACCCAACACAGGGCCCTAGTGAAAACATTTTTTGGGTGCCCCCAAAGGTAACAGTTGTGAGCAAAAGAATTAATAGATAGATAACTA
Organism: Bombina bombina; assembly: GCF_027579735.1. Taxonomy (NCBI): domain Eukaryota; kingdom Metazoa; phylum Chordata; class Amphibia; order Anura; family Bombinatoridae; genus Bombina; species Bombina bombina. The sequence continues at coordinate 939,279,882 of NC_069499.1, forward strand.
GATAAGATAGATATACCTTCACTAATAAAAGGCTCCCCTGCATTAGGATTGTACACATTATGCACATGCCTTTTGTATAGACTGGCTGCTATGGGCCCCCCAAGCACTTGGACCCTGGTGCCACTGCAATAAAATAGTGTTGTACCTTCTATGCTGTGTCCTGCATCTCATGACATGGTGTCAGAAGTACTTGCCTGGGTATCTGTTTCCTGAGTAATGACAACGAGGCCTATTTATCAAGTCGTCAACTATGCTGCATTCGCCGGCACCAATACGCTCACCTAACATCGCCTAACATCACGGCTGCAGACCTGAATACGATCTCCATATTTTTAGGCTAGACTGATTACCGCATTATCAGTGCTCTGGTTAACTTTTTCGCAAAACAAAAAAGTGTCACAAAACATCAAAAATACATTAAAAATACAGTTACACTCATAATAACACCATCTGATAAAGATATATATAAAATAATTACACAAAAAAGTTATAAGGGCACAAAGATATGAGGTGTTAGAAAAGAAAAGTAGGCAAAGGGCTTTAACATAGAGATACATACATATACATGTCTAAAGAAGATGTATATGTATGTTATATATATATATATATATATAAAAGGCAAGAAATCCCCAAAGGCGGGAAACATTGAGACCGAAGCTACATCCAAGGTCAGTTCAAAACCAGTTTATTAGCAGAGTGCAGGTACAAAAGGTGAAGCCAGAGCAAAAACACCTGACGCGTTTCGCGCATGCGCACATGCTCTTCATCAGAGGTCTATATATATATATATATATACATGTATTTATGTGTATATATGTATTCACAGACATATATACACATAAACACATAAATACATATAAAAACATATATAAGTGCACTTAAGTAGATAAAAACATGAAAAAAAAAACATCAGATATATGATATGTAGACATATATATATAAATAAATAGCATATATTCTTGTAGAACATTGGAAATATTCATATTTTCATGTCGGGTTAGCACACTTGAGAAAATGCAATCTGGTTAGCATGCAAGTGGCGTGTTAGGTTTTTATTGCTCCATTGACTTCTATGGGGGGAATACGTGAATAATTGTATAAAAAATGCAGCACGACATACCACCGTCATCATAATCCCCCTTCCCGCAACCCCCCCACCCAACCTCTCCCCCTTGATATCTGGCCATTTGCTCTCCGGTGGAGCCCAAAAGAGCCTGATAGGAAGTAGCGTAACCTGATTAACTACCCAGGAGGGGATACGGGACAAGGGTAAATGTTACAATCATCACTAACTATTTCTTCACATAGTTACATAAGATACTATAAGCGGCTGACAGGTATTATTTATTTTTATTTATTTTTATTATTTTTTATCTTACTTTTCTTGTAGAATTTTTTCTTTCATATTTATTTATGTGTATGTGCATTTTGAGTTAATCTTCTTAGATTGGTTATCCTTTTATTTAGAGTAAGAAAGGTTAACGTTTATGACTGTTTGTCTATAATTGAACCTCCTCCTCCAGTATGACATTTCAATACTAACATTGCAGATGGAGGACAATCTAAGAATATGTATACCAATGCCTTTGTAACACTTTATGTATGCCCAGATTAAGTATAACGTGTAAAACGCATTGTGTAACTTCTGTATATAAACCAATAAAAATGTTAAAAAATAAAAAAAAAATGCAGCAAATCAAGAAGCTGGTTAAGGCAATTTGCAAAAGTTTGAAAATCTAGGTTATATAATTGGCTTTATGACCTCTTTGTGGAGTATTTTTTTATTTTTTTTTAACATATTAGCAACAACTGTTAAATGTACCTTTAACTAATTAAGTGCCATGTTACGATTTGAGCAAAAATGTTTGCACCCTAGCTGTAAAAGGGTTTATTGGGAGGGTTTGAGCTTTTCGGGCTTACCTCTGGTATTACGAGTTGAAAATAAATGTGATTCCTTGAGCGACTTCAAAGCTCTGGTTAACTGTTTCACGAAACAGAAAAGTGTCACAAAACACATCATTCATACATTACAAAGTACACTTACACTCATAATAACACTGTCTAATAAACAATTCATCAAAACAATATTGCACACAAAAGTTATAAAGGCTCAAACATATGAGGTCTCAGGTGAAAAACAGGCGGCCAAAGGGCTTTAACATAGAGATACATAAATATGCATGTCTAAATGTGTGTGTGTGTATATATACTGTATATATATATATATATATATATATATATATATATAAAACACGGAAGGGGACTGCACTCTCAGACTGGACTGAAGTACACATCCAATGACCCTGCAACATGCTCAGCCCTGGGTGCTCAAAGGCACTCACAGGAAGCTGTGCTGTCCCCAGAGTCACAGGCAGTTAACCCCAGACAGGTCTAGGTGCAAGGCCCATAGGGAAAATTACAACACACAGAGAAAGTCGGAAACAGCAGTTATAAAGCAGCGATCTAAAGACCGCTGCCCCATAACTTGTTGGCCTGCTCTGAGGCTGCACACATCAATCCGCCCGATCCTATACGATCAGACTGATTGACACCCCTGCTAGCAGCCGATTGGCCACGAATCTGCAGGGGGCGGCATTGCACAAGCAGTTCACAAGAACTGCTTGTGCAATGATAAATGCCGACAGCGTATGCTGTCAGCATTTATCGATGTGCGGCAGACATGATCCGCTACATTGTATCATGTCCGTCCGCACTTTTAATAAATCGGCCCCTAAGTGCTATTGCATTGTCTTGTTATCATGCATTTGCTGATTATGCAAATCTACTGTATTTACTGGTACTTTAAGTAGATGAAAACATGTTAAAGCATATTTCTGCAATATTCCTTAATTAATGCATTCATTCAGGTTTTAACTATGTATTTATTGTAAATATTTCACATTACAATGCTCTGCACACGGCAGAATATGCTCTATATATTTATAAATACATACTCCTTTATATCTGTATAAATCTAGACCTATATATAATCATCTCTATATATAGTTAAAAATTTATATTGTACCAAAATACCATCAGCTATGCATAAATATGTATTTATGATTAAATAGAACATTCTGTTATGTGTAGAACATTGAAATGTGAAATATTCATATTTTCATGTCGGGTTATTACAAATGAGAATATGCGATCAAGTTTGCGTGAGAGTGGGGTGTTTTTTCTACTTTTTTTTCTCCATTGACTTCTACGGGGGAATATGCTAACGCGCATGTGATATTCTAACTTCGACTTTTGTGCTTGTCAGACTAGCGCAAGAGCAAAAACAGTTTACTTTTAACTTGTAAAACGAGTGCATCCCGGCGAGCGCAAAAAGCTTACGTCTAGCGCAATTAACTTTCAAGCGGAAGCATTAATTTGCGCTTCACTCATAATCTGGCCCTAAATTGGAACAAAAGTCAGCAAAAAACTTATAGAATTAGCTTTAAACCTTTTGTGAGGCAAATGCTAATGGTTTGGAATGGGTATCACTGAGTATAGAATGAAATGTTTATTAATCTACATTCCAGACATTTAAATAGTTTAATTAATATTTTACATTGACTTAAAATGATCCTGTAGGCGTAACACATTGAAATGTAAATAGTTTTAGTATCTCAGATTGTGTATAGATTTGTTCTATTAACTCTCATATGTTACCTTAAAACTAGTTGCAAAAATAGGCTTAAATTAGATGTCATTCATGTGCAGATCCCAATACAATAGTGACTCGTTATTCCAGCAAGAGGTGTTACATCAATCCTGTGTTAATGCGTGTCTAGCCAAAGGCATATGGTTTACCTCACTTAGGGAAGAATATCTTCCCTCTGAGACAGCCATATGCACGTACTGTGCAAACCTGTTAGTGATGTGCAAAAGAAGATGCCAATCAAGACCTTGACACTGTTAACGCAGCAGTACTCTCAGTACAAATTCTTATGATTGTGAAAGGAGAATATATCTCAGATCAAAACTCTAAAGTACATTTATATATATATATATATATATATATATATATATATATATATATATATATATACAGGGAGTGCAGAATTATTAGGCAAGTTGTATTTTTGAGGATTAATTTTATTATTGAACAACAACCATGTTCTCAATGAACCCAAAAAACTCATTAATATCAAAGCTGAATAGTTTTGGAAGTCGTTTTTAGTTTGTTTTTAGTTATAGCTATTTTAGGGGGATATCTGTGTGTGCAGGTGACTATTACTGTGCATAATTATTAGGCAACTTAACAAAAAACAAATATGTACCCATTTCAAATATTTATTTTTACCAGTGAAACCAATATAACATCTCAACATTCACAAATATACATTTCTGACATTCAAAAACAAAACAAAAACAAATCAGTGACCAATATAGCCACCTTTCTTTGCAAGGACACTCAAAAGCCTGCCATCCATGGATTCTGTCAGTGTTTTGATCTGTTCACCATCAACATTGCATGCAGCAGCAACCACAGCCTCCCAGACACTGTTCATAGAGGTGTACTGTTTTCCCTCCTTGTAAATCTCACATTTGATGATGGACCACAGGTTCTCAATGGGGTTCATATCAGGTGAACAAGGAGGCCATGTCATTAGATTTTCTTCTTTTATACCCTTTCTTGCCAGCCACGCTGTGGAGTACTTGGACGCGTGTGATGGAGCATTGTCCTGCATGAAAATCATGTTTTTCTTGAAGGATGCAGACTTCTTCCTGTACCACTGCTTGAAGAAGGTGTCTTCCAGAAACTGACAGTAGGACTGGGAGTTGAGCTTGACTCCATCCTCAACCCGAAAAGGCCCCACAAGCTCATCTTTGATGATACCAGCCCAAACCAGTACTCCACCTCCACCTTTCTGGTGTCTGAGTCGGACTGGAGCTCTCTGCCCTTTACCAATCCAGCCACGGGCCCATCCATCTGGCCCATCAAGACTCACTCTCATTTCATCAGTCCATAAAACCTTAGAAAAATCAGTCTTGAGATATTTATTGGCCCAGTCTTGACATTTCAGCTTGTGTGTCTTGTTCAGTGGTGGTCATATGTATATAAGTCTTTGTTTCCTTTGCTGTGGCCAATTTGAGGCCAAATGAAAATAACCTCCTGCACTGATCTATTTAATTAATGTGTATTATGTATCTAGAGCAAGTAATCTGCAGCATGCAGCATGCTTTAATTTGCAGAATTCACAACATCTGTCCTACAATAGCATCATATTCCATTCTAAAACCACTAAAAACGTAAAAGTTGAAAGTAAAATGTTAGTGCCCATGTGGAAGTTGAGCTAATATTTGGAGGATGGGCAGCGTGGCCATGCTATCTCCCTTTTGCCATAGACTTTTATGGGGCATTGAAGTCAAAGGTGCTTTAATAAATAGTTTAAATACCTATGTTCTTCACTTAGAAGACAATTTTATTTTTAAATATATATCTATATATGTATGTATATTCATTTCTATATATAGTGCCATATCTATATGAAAATATATAGATATCGATATTATGTATATATATATCTATATATATATATTTATTACTATATTTAAAAATAAGATTTTCTTATAAGTGAATAAGAAAAGTATGTGAAGTATTTCAATTAAAAACAAAAAACAAAACATTTAATTTGTTTGAAATGGATATTTTATATTTTATAAGGCGTTTGACTGGGAAGGGCTCAAAGTGTATATACAGACATGGCCGAAAGTATTGGTACTCTTGCATTTTAAGAGAGAAACTTCTGCGTGTGCTCTACTTCTAGGCTAGCACATTAATTGCTGAATATTAAATGAAACTTTTGATACAGTTATGATGAAATTTTCATGTGTTTGTAAAATAGAATAAAAAAGTAGGTTAATTTACAGCAATAAGAAAGCTTTACACCACCCAGATTTAAAGGGTCATTATAGTACAAACATTACATCTGTAAGTTAAAGGGACACTGAACCCAATTTTTTTCTTTCGTGATTCAGATAGAGCATGCAATTTTAAGCAACTTTCTAATTTACTCCTATTATAATTTTTTCTTTGTTCTCTTGCTATCTTTATTTGAAAGCATCTAAGCTATTTTTTTTATTCAGGACCCTGGACAGCAATCGTTTATTGGTAGTTGAATTTATCCACCAATCAGCATCTGCATCTGCAGAATGTTAAATGGAACCCATAGTGTAAGTCAGCTCCACAGCAGCAATGCACTACTGGTGAGCTTAAGGCGAGAGGCGTATACGTATGGCAACCAATCACCAGCTCGCTCCCGGAAGTGCATTTCTGCTCTTGAGTATATGCACATATGCTTTTCAAGAAAAGAATACTAAAGAACAAAATACCTTTGAGAATAGAAGTGAATCGAGAAGTCACATAAAATTAAATGCTCCCTATCTGAACCATCAAAATGTAATTTTGACTCGTAGGCTCCTTCACCATTGGTAATGCTCTGAAAAGTTTTCACACCAGAGGATCAAATTCTTACTAATGAAACCACTGGGAGGAGATAGCATAACTCAAGCCTTAGCATGAAGTCTGTCGAACATATACATTTATACATTGTTATGAAAGAGAGATATGCATACAAAGGCATAAGAGCATATGCAATTTTCCAGCCATAGTTGATAGATGTTGCCAAGCAACACCTCGTTATCAGACTGGGATGAAAACACCTGAGAAACTCTCAACATGTCAAGGTCACACTCTGCAAATACTGAAGTATTTACTTACTCCCACTAAACAGGCATACAAATGTAATGTGCATTTGTATGTTTGTCTGTACAAGCATATGTATTTCTGATTGTTTGTTTGTTCATTTAAAAGTGTTTAGTATATATTCTTGTGTACATATGTCAGTGTTTAGATTGTTTTTATGTTGTATGTGTTTAGTTTGTGTGATGATGATGCCCGTTAGTTCATTTGACTTCTCAATGAAAACAAGTGACATCACATACGGATGGAAGGGCATTAAGATGAAACTACATTTATATACAATAGAATACAGTTTGTTATGGTGCACTTATGTCATTCATTAGTTGTAAAAGCCAGGCAGTACGCTTGCAACAACACAATGTTCTATGATCCTGGAACATAGGTCTCATCAAAGGTTAAGGTAAGCAATACAGATAACAACGAACACATCATTTATTTTCTATTGCATTATTATTAGTATGTTATGTTTGTTTCAGTTGTTGTATTAGGTTTAATTGCCTATTAAACAAACTAATTGTAATGCTCAAACTGACATGAAACCAAAAACTATTTATTTCATGGTCCAGATAGAACATGCAATAAAAAATAAATAAATACTAATATACTTCTACTTTTAGCAAATTTTCTTAATTCTCTTGGTATCTTTTGATGAAAAGCATGGACATAAGCTCAGGTAGGACATGTCTGCAGCACTATAAGGCAGCAGTTTTGCAACGTTATCCATTTGCTAGAGCACTATTGGCAGCACTATTTACTGCTATGATTCAAGGGGATACAAAAATGCTCTGAGAGCTGCTTACCAACACCTCAGAGTTTAGCTTTAATAATCCCTCCTGCTTGGATCTGAAAAGTAGAACGGGGAAAGCCCAACCCCATAAATACAAAGCATTTTAATACAGGAATCCTCCAGTCTGGTCCACTCAGAATACATCTAGCACAAAAACTGGCAACAGGCTCAAAAGTAAAAATACTCTTTATTCAAAAATCATTAAAAACAAATTTGCCCAGACATCCATGTACACAGAGTAGCCAACTGACGCGTTTTGCGTCGCTAATTGGTGGTTTCAAATAGATATTTCTCAAATATATTTCCTGCTATGCAATTCTCCAGACACCTACCTAGGAATCTTAATAATTACATATTAACTCATAACCATGAAACGGGAAATAAAAAAATTATAACTAAAGGGTTACATTTTGATACTGTGTGCGTTGTGTGTGTTGCCTCCCTACATGGTTCTATTAAGCAAATTAAACCAATTAAAAGGAACATTCTAATGTAAAAATAACACATGCTCTAATTGGTTAGGACTTATATTTTTGCTTTCATCGGTGCCCTTTGCTAATTATGACCTACAACACAATTTATTGGCCGAGGTCTTTTTGACTCTTTTCCTGGCTCAGAAGTCCACTTTTCAATTTGATGTGATCACAGTAGCGCATTTTTGTCTCTTTCCCGCACCAGATAATGGGCTACATTACAAGTGGCATGCAATAAGAAATACACAAATGGAATTAGCGGGATGAAGACTGTGTAAAGGGTACCAAACACTACATATATACATTAAAATAAAATGTTATACCCATATATACAGTTTCTGATAAAAAAATATTCATATAAATATTAATACATTTTTTTATGAGTTTAAAGGTATATGGTATATGACAAGGTATTTGACAGGAAAGGGCTATAATGCATGTATATATATATATATGTCTTAATATGTGTATGGGTGTATATATTTATATATGTGTTTATGTATTTATATATGTATATACATTCATATATACACATATAAACACATAAATACACAAGTATATACATATATACACATGTTTGTGTATTATATATATATATATATATATATATATATATATATATATACACTTTGGAGCCCTTTCTACACAAGTACCTTAACGGGACATGAAACCCATTTTTCTTTCTGTATTCGGATAAAAAATACTTTTTAAAAAACTTTCTAATTTACTTATATTATAAAATCTGCTTCATTCCCTTGATATCCTTTGCTAAAGTAGCAGCACATCACTACTGAGAGCTAGCTTAACACATCTAGTCAGCCAATCATAAGAAGCAAATGTGTTCAGGCACCAATCAACAGCTAGCTCTCAATAATTTATGATATATACATATTCTTTTTTAACAATGGATACCAATAGAACGTAAAACACCATGCTCTATCTGAAGCATGCTGGTTTAATTTTGACTTTCCTATCCCTTTAAACCTTAAAAAATAATTTTAATCAATTTTCATATTTAATAATTGTTCTACTGTATTTTTACTGTAAATATTTTACATTCCAGTGTTCTTCACTTAGAAGAAAATGTTCTTAGTATTTTTCAATATATATTTCTATATATATCTGTATATTTAAAAAAAAAATCATATTTATATATATATATATATATATATATATATATATATATAAACAGGACTTCTTCTTTATGCGAAGGACATTGGAATGTAAAATATAAAAAAAAAACCTTCGGGTTTAGCGCTGTCGGTTTTATGTGGTGTTGAGTAAGAGCGTGAGCGATAAGTGTTAGGGTTTTTGTTTGTTCATGCGCGCTATTGAAGTCAATGGGGAGAAGTACTTAACGTGGTTTGTGATATCCGGCACATATGTTAGCGTGCATATGGTTTCACTTGCATGCAAACAATTTACTTTCAACTTGTAGTACGAGCGCTAACCTGCCCACATTAACGTTTACTTACAACTGTGTTTGCACACAAGCAAAAAAATATTTAGGGAACCACTTGTATTCTGGTCCAAAGTGTTTTTGGATCCTCGCCTAAAGCCCCGTTTTTACTATAGGGCCAAAAAAAACTCGGGACCACAATCCATTTTGATAAAAAAAAAATCAACACTTTTCTGAGGCCAGTTTTGACTTTTAAAATTTGACACCTCAAGGCACTTGAAAAATCATCGAACGGGCATTTTGGACATCTTTAAACTATTTCACGGCTATTTGCAAACAGTCTATTATCCTGAACATATGCAAAACACATGAAATGGCAACAGGAGACACTGTAGAGGCCTGTTAATATACATAGCATTGATTAAAGCTCCATTCATCACAATTGCATAGCTTGTATGCAGTTGACAGGGCGCACGTATACATACGTATGTGTGTTAAGTATAGGGTTGCCTCCTCAGCCATGTTTTCCTGGACACTTATGAGTTTTACATGCTGCAGGGTGTGGAGGTAGGAACATGATTTTCAACCCTGGACCGCACGCAAATAATGATACTGAACAGCACTATTCATTTAACTCTCTGCACACCCTGCAACATGTATAACTCATAAGTGTCCAGGAAAACATGGCAGAGTTGGCAACCCTAGTTGAGTATCATGTATCACGTGACAGACATCAGCCAATCACAGACTAGTATACATATACTCCGTGAGCTTGCGCACATGCTCAGCAGGATATTGTTGTTCAGAAAGTGTGTATATAATGGAAGTACATTGTAAAGTGTCTTAAAACTGCATTCTCTATCTGAATAAATTTGTTTTATTTTATTTGAGTGTCCCTTTAACAGGAGTGTAATATTTTCTTCAAAAGCAACAAATATTCTATAACGCAAGACGGCACTATTTATCTAGTGTAAAACAAGTATTAATATTGTTCTAATTTTACCATGGTGTAAATAAACAACCTTGCATGATAAAATCTCTGACACCTGAAGTCTTTATAAAAGATGTAACCTTGGACTTCAAACATCTATTCATTTTAATTGTTTAAAAATAAATGTTTTAAAATGAGGTATTTGTGTGATAAAGCCATTTTCAGAAAAGCAAAGTAAGAACAAGAAAATACATTTGACTCTGGGTGCTATACTGCACAATATGGATATATACTAATTATTTAGTTCAGGTGTTTCAGCTACACCCATTGCTAACAGGTGCATAAAATCCAGCACATATCCATATCCAAGAAATCTCCATAGACAAATATTGACCTTTCATTGGATCATACAGAAGAGCTCAATGACTTTAAACATGGCACTGACATAGGAGACCACCTTTGCCACATATCAGTTTGGAAAATTTTGGCCCTATGAGATCTGCCCCAGTCAACTGTAAGTGGTATTATTTTGAAGTGAACGTATTGAGTGCTGGAGTGCATAGCACAAAAAAATCACTCAAGTCACTACATAGTTACAAATTTCCTCTGGAAGCAATATCAATACAAGTACTGTGTATAGGGAGATTCATGAAATGGGCTTCCATGGCCAAACAGCTGTACAAAAGCCTGACATCAATGCGCACAATGCTAAGCCTTGGCTGGAGTGGTATAAAGCATGCTGCCACTGTACTCTGGAGCAGTGGAAAAGTGTTTCCCTGGATTGATGAATTATACTTCAAATCTGGAAATCTGAAGCAAGAATCAGAATTTTGTTGGTGCCAGACTATTATCTCTACTAGAATGTCCTAGGGCCTACTGTAAAGTTTGATTTGGGCTAGGGCCCCTAGTTTCAGTGAAGGGTCATCTTAATGCTACTGGATACAAAGACATTTTAGACAATTAGGTACTTCCAACTTTGTCGCAACAGATTGGGGAAAGCCCTTTCCTGTTCCAGCATGACTGTACCCCTGTGCACAAAGCACAGGCCCCTAAGACATGGTTTGTGTCCGAATGCCCTGACCTCAATCTTATTGAACACTTTTGGTATGAACTTGATTGCCAATTGCAAGCCAGATATTCTTGCCCAGCATCAGTGTCTGACCTCACAAAGGCTCTTTTGGCTGGATGGACACAAATTCCCACAAGCACACTCCAAACCCTTATGGAAAGTCCTTGAAGTTGTGGAAGTTATAGATGCAAGGGGGGTGGTGGCAACTCTATAATAATACCCATGGTTCTGGAAAGGGATGTCCAACAATATCTCATAGGTGTGATGGTCAGGTGTTCACATACTTTTATGCATTCCATCACAATAATTTATTTTTGCTTCATAATTTTATACCCCATAGTCCCCTAACTGAACTCAGAAAAGGTGTTTGCCTAGGGGCGTACACCTAAAAACATATAGATTTTGATGGCAAATTAGAACCATAGACCCAGGTCTGCCCAAATATCTATCTATCTATCTATCTAATTATCTATCTTTCTATCTAGCTACATATACACATATCAAACTAACAAGAGTATTGCATTGAGCAATGATACTTTTTTATTGGACTAACTATACATTTATAAGATGACAAGCTTTCGGAAGAATGTCTTCCTTTTTCAAGTCTTAAGCAAGACATTCTTCAATGCAATACTCTTGTTATTTTGATATCTAAATTTCTGGACTAACACGGCTACTCCAATCAACATATACACACACACACACACACACACACATATATATATATATATATATATATATATATATATATATATATATATATATATATATATAGGGGAAATGACGGAGGGGACGCAGCTGCTGTGAGCTAGTATAAAGTGACCCACCAGTTCATAATCAAATACTGGTATGGCCTTAAATATAACAGTAATGTGGTGCAGACCCTTAAAATAGATTATATGGGTTTAAGACAGAGAAGAAATCCTGAGCCAGGTATATCAGGATGAAAGACAGGGAATTCAGCACTCTTTTCAAAAAGTATTTTATTGAGCTAAATAAAATACTTTTTGAAAAGAGTGCTGAATTCCCTGTCTTTCATCCTGATATACCTGGCTCAGGATTTCTTCTCTGTCTTAAACCCATATAATATATATATATATATGTATATATATATATATATATATATATATATATATATATATATATAAATATATATATATATATATATATATATATATATATATAATAGTTGTTGGTGTGTGCACTCTCACCATCTGTCACCAACCGCCAGGGTGCTGTAAAGGTATTTCAATAGTTTAAGATAAGATAAGCACTCACTGGACTTCAGCCGTCTGTGTTATAAACAATTTTTTTTTTGACGTTTCGGGACAAAAACAGTCCCTTCCTTTGACAAACAGCAATACAAAATGACAAACTTATAAAGGTGTGTAAAACCCTCCCCTGTGTTGAAAAACCAATCAGTGCAATCTGCGTTTTAGGACTGGAGAAACAAGTCTCCTGATAGGCTAAAGACCCAAGGTCAAACAAGATGATAGGATGAAAAAGTGCAAAAATATGTGCCTATTTAATATGAGTAAATGTATGTGAAAAAAGTGTATACAAGTGTGTTTAAAAACAATGTCCTTGGTCAGCAAATAATAAATAACCTTGTAAATACATCCATGGGTGTAAATCATAATACAATGTGAGGCTCATGTGGCACAAATCTGCATAACAAAAACAACCAATGGCGTTAATCAACACAAAAACCACAACCAGATCAGCCAATCAGACAATCCGTCTATCCAATAGTCAGATGAGTCACAGCTCATCCAGCGCCACCTCCAAATTATCCGTGACTCGCAGTGTCACTTTATCAAAAAGATTTCAACCCATCAGATGTCATTTGCCATGCTAGTGAAAGGTGTCTATATGGGACCCTTATATACCTCTACTGTGCATAGTACGACCGCAACTAAAAAATGGATCGATCGCAGATAAACTGATTATACACAAACACAGACATAGATCAATCATGCCCAAACACAATGAGCCCATCCCCGCCATGATCGCACACCGGAGCAGCCCAAATCGCGAGATGTACCTCAACATCGTGCACAGATAGCAACTGTCCCATCTAGTGATGAGTCCGTTCCCGACGAGTGAGTTGTGTACATCGCGTGTCACTAACCAATAGTGTGCCAGTGTGGAGCCACACACCACTGAAGCACCAATCAGGCTGTAATACCTTGCGTCCAGGTATTCCTCTGAAATGTACTGGTACTGGGAAATTCCTGTTTATTAATATACAGGGTTTAACAGGATCACAATATGCAGAACTAAATACTATAATATTGGTGAGTATGACAATTGGTTAATATGTTGCCACTATTGTGAGGAGTGGTAACAAGTTTACCCGTTGTGAAATTAAGTAGCAGTTATTATAGGATTGTATGTAGTCAGAGGAGATACTGATATGGTATTCCTTTAACCATAAACACTTTGTGAGAAAAAGCTCTAGGTACTTGTTTCACTGAAAGAAAAGAGTAGTATTAAATGTCCTTTGCTTGGTTTTGTATCTACCTTCTTTGATGTTGCAGGCTTGCTCTCCGTTTGTGTAAGATTCTTGTCTGTAGCGGTAATACCATCCGCTACTGTGCTGTTGAATAAGCCCACTGTTACGTCACAGTGAGGAGTGGCTTCAGTTATCCGGTCTCCGTTACTTTCACGGAGCTCCGTTGTTCCTGCCTGGCGGTACTGACAGCCGCGTCTGTGTGCTGATTCCGCCCACTGTTACGTCACAGGGGGGAGTGGATGTTGGACTCCGGTCTCCGTGTCAGTTACGGAGTGTGCTTGCGGGTAAGAATAGCGTTGAAGTGAGATCTGTATACAGCATATGTTGTTTCACTCTCAGAGGTGAGTCCTGCTTGTTCTTATTGGTAGTCAGCGGATTCGGTTCTTTGGAAGTTTAAGAAACAACAACAGCATTGTAGTTGATACAGGGAAAACCTCCTAAGTATTCCTTTGTAAATCTCAGTTTGTAAAAGCTGATGAAAAGTCTCTTAGGTAATTCAAACACTGATTAGGAGAGGAGCACAGGATTACTTGCTGCAACAATTCACAAGGTTGCTAACAAATTGCTAAGCACCTGGTTGCAGGTGCAGTGAGGGTTTGTAGTGTTTGGAGGAGGGCTTAGCTTAAAGGAACAGTCCTGACATCACCCCCTCTTCAAGCAAGTGGTCCCAACACTTGAGGTCTAGGACGATCCGGGAAACGGCGGTGAAACTGTGCTACCAGTCTGGGGGCGTTCAGATTAGCGGACGGTTCCCAGGAATTATCCTCATTCGAGTATCCCTTCCACTGCACCAGGTATTCCAGGCAACCTTTGTGGTATCGGGAATCCAAAATGTGTTTAACCTCATATTCATCCACTGGTGGCAATACTGGAGGAGGAGGTAGAATCAGTGCTGTCAGTCTCATCCCCCCTGCCGGTTTTAATAAGGAGACATGGAATGTGGGGTGTATTCGTAAGCTAGGTGGAAGATCCAGAGTAACAGCATTTTGGTTGACAACCTTAAGGATTGGAAAAGGTCCTAGAAAGAGTCTACCAAATTTCTTAGTAGGAACCTGTAAACAAAGGTTTTTGCAGGACAACCAAGCACGATCTCCAACTTTATATTCTGGGGGTGGTCTACGTCGCATGTTGTAGTAATGTTTCTGTGACTCTTGGGATCGTTGTATATTCTGATGGAGAGTATTGAATGTCTCCTTGAGGGTGTTGGTGTACACATCTACGAGGGGTGAGGATGAGATTGTTGAGTCAGAGAATGAGAAAGTAGGGTGGAAGCCGTAATTCGCATAAAAAGGAGTCATCTTTGTGCTGGAATTCATTGAGTCGTTATAGGTGAATTCTGCCAGTGGTAAGAGTCTTGCCCAATCAGTCTGGTGTTGGCCACAGAAACATCGAATGTATTGTTCGAGCCATTGGTTGACCCTCTCAGTCTGGCCATTCGTTTGTGGGTGAAAGGAGGTGCTGTAGCGATGTTTGATCTGTAGGAGATGACATAACTGCCTCCAGAACCTGGAGGTAAACTGGGTGCCACGGTCTGATGTTAAAATGGGTGGTACTCCATGTAGACGAACAATATGTTGTAGGAACAAGTCAGCTGTTTCGGATGATGTTGGCAACTTCGAATAGGGAACGAAATGGGCCATCTTGCTAAATAGGTTGACTACAACGAGTATTGTATTAAACTTTTCAGACTTCGGGAGGTCCACGATGAAGTCAAGTCCTACATGCTGCCAGGGCTTCTGTTGTATTTGTATGGGCATATGGTACCCGAAAGGTTTATTGGTCTCGTATTTGGAACTTGCACAGATTGAACATCCACGTATGTAGTCCGCTATTGTATCTTTCATTTGAGGCCACCAAAAGCTTCTGGAAATCTTTTCATGTGTTCTTTGAACTCCCTGATGACCAGCTGCAGGTGTGTCATGGTAACACTGTACTATACTGAGCCGTGATGAGGGAGATACGTATCTTTTGTCACCATGGTAATATAATCCATCTGAATGTTTTTGTAAACTGTATTGCGTGATCTCATTATGATCAAGGGTGGTTTTGTCAAGTGGTATAAGAAGTGAGGAGGTAGTTGCTATGAAACGTTCAGGAGGGATGATTTGGACCATTTGAGGAACGTTCTCTGGTGGCAGATCTTTTCTAGACAAAGCGTCAGCCTTCCCATTAAGTTTTGCAGGTCTATACATGATAGTGAAATTAAATTGTGTAAAAAATAGACTCCATCTCGCTTGACATGAGGAGAGGGTCTTGCTTGTCTGTAAATACTCTAAGTTTTTATGGTCCGTTATTATCTGTATGGGTTCTTCAGTACCTTCTAGTAGGTGTCTCCAGTGTTCCAGGGATTTCCTGATGGCTAATAGCTCTTTCTCCCCGATGGGGTAATTAGTTTCAGCTGGAGACATAACTTTTGAGAAGTAAGCGATGGGATGGATAGGAGAAGTGGAGCTAGGTCGTTGGGACAGAATCGCTCCAATGCCATAGTCTGAAGAATCCACTTCTAGTATATATGGTAGAGTGGGGTCAGGATAGCGTAATAAAGGAGCTGTAGTGAAAAGAGTCTTGAGATGATCAAAAGCTTTCTGAGCTTCTGTATTCCAGGAGAAATGAGATACGGTTCCAGTTAGGCTTGTTAGAGGTTTCGCTATTTGTGAGAAATTCTTGATGAACTTTCTATAATAGTTTGCGAAACCTAAAAATCGCTGTAATTCTTTCTTGGTTTTAGGCTCTCGCCAGTTCTTAACGCTTTGTACCTTTGTCTCCTCCATTCTTATACCCTCTGGACTGATGTAATATCCGAGGAATGACAGATGTGTTACATGGAACAGGCATTTTTCCAGTTTGGCGTAGAGGTGATAATCTCTGAGTCTTGCTAATACCGAGCGAACATGTGTGACATGTTCCTGGAGATTGTTGGAATTATGAGGATATCGTCAAGATATATGACCATGCAGATGTCGAGCAAATCTCTGAAGATATCGCTGACGAAATGCTGAAAAGTTGCAGGGGCGTTGCAGAGCCCGAACGGCATTACGAGATATTCGTATAACCCATACCTGGTCCTGAAGGCAGTGAGCCATTCGTCGCCTTTGCGTATTCTCACTAGATTGTAGGCTCTGCGTAGATTGAGTTTAGTGTAGATTGTAGCTTGGTGAATTCTTTCAATGAGCTCTGGTATGAGGGGAAGTGGGTAGCGTTTTTTTATTGGTTTTTTATTCAATTCACGATAGTCGATGATGGGTCTCAGTGACTTGTCTTTGTTGCATACAAAAAATATGCCTGCACCAGCAGGTGACGTCGAAGGACAGATGAAGCCTTTTTTTAAGTTTTCTTAAAGGTAATTTTTTAAATGATCCAACTCAGGTTTGCTGAGGGGATAGAGGTGTCCAAAGGGAATGGTTGCCCCAGGTTGTAATTCTATTGGACAATCATATTGTCTGTGAGGTGGTAATGCTTCAGCCTGTTTCTTACTGAAGACGTCTGCGAAGTCTGCATACTCTGTAGGTAAGCTTGGTACTTCATCGCTGATGTTGAGTACTCTCTCCATGTTGGCATAGCAGGTTTTGGAGCAGTATGCGGAATTGAGAGTGACATGGAGAGCTTTCCAATCTATCGAGGGTTGATGCAGTTGTAGCCAAGTTAAACCTAAGACAATCGGAAAAAGAGGTGAAGGAATTACATCTAGTGTTAAGTATTCTGTGTGACCATTGGTAGTTGGTAGTTTGTACCAATAGTGGTATCGTTTGGTGTGTGATAGGCCCAGTTTTGATTGCTGTGCCATCAATAAGATGAATGTAAACAGGTTTTTGCTTACACACAATAGGTATCTTGTTTATTTTTACAAGATTTACATCTATATAACTGTTTGTGGCTCCCGAGTCGATAATTGCTTCAGTGTTGATTCTCTGTTGGTGCCACTGTAGAGACAAAAGTACATGGCAGTAAGTGGGTTTAGGTAAGGTGGCAGTATGAACAGTACTGATTGAACACTTACGTCTTTTCGTCTTGACAAGAAGTGGACAGTCCTTAACAGCATGCGATGGATTTGCACAATACATGCAAAGCAACTGACTCCTTCTGCGATTCCTCTCTTGGGGAGAGATGGGTCCCCAAATCCATTGGTTCATCTGAGGTTCTCTGTGTTGAGGTCAGTTGTGGGTTGGATGGAGGATGTCTTGTTGGAGTCTCAGAGTGGTAACGCTCAACCTTTCTCTCTCTTAACCACCTATCTATCTGTATCACAAGTTTCATCAGTGCTTCAAGACTGTTTGGAATCTCTAACCTTGCCAGCTCATCTTTTAGTTGGTCTGAGAGGCCTAAGCGAAACTGATTTCTCAGTGCGATCGCATTCCACTGAGAGTCAGTACCATACTGCTTGAACTCTGTGATGTACTCTTCGACTGGCCTGCGACCTTGTCTGAGAGCCCTCATTTTTGCCTCTGCAGTCAGTTGTATGTCACTGTCTTGGTATAGTTCATCCATTGTGGAATTGAAACTTTGTAGTGAGGAGAGGATGGGATCGTTGTTCTCGTAACATGTGTCTGCCCAGACTCGGGGTTCACCCCTTAAAAATGAAACAATCGTCAGAACTCTTATCCTGTCTGAATGATATGTTTTTGGTTTAAGTGTGAAGAGTAAATTGCAGGCATTTTTTAACTGCCGGTATGATTTCCTGTTACCTGCAAAAGTCTCTGGTAGAGAGACCTGTGGTTCAGGTGGGAGATCCTTGTGTACTAATGTCTCTTTTATAATTCCTCGCAAAGTTTGGTTCTCTAGTTGTAGCTCTCTGAGACCTTGGGATAATTGGTCTACCTTCTGTGAAAGATTGTAAACGAACTGAGGTAATTCTGCTGGATCCATTTTTTAGGCTTAGCAATATGTAACACCTTGCGTCAAGGTATTCCTCTGAAATGTACTGGTACTGGGAAATTCCTGTTTATTAATATACAGGGTTTAACAGGATCACAATATGCAGAACTAAATACTATAATATTGGTGTGTATCACAATTGGTTAATATGTTGCCACTATTGTGAGGAGTGGTAACAAGTTTACCCGTTGTGAAATTTAGTAGCAGTTATTATAGGATTGTATGTAGTCAGAGGAGATACTGATATGGTATTCCTTTAACCATAAACACTTTGTGAGAAAAAGCTCTAGGTACTTGTTTCACTGAAAGAAAAGAGTAGTATTAAATGTCCTTTGCTTGGTTTTGTATCTACCTTCTTTGATGTTGCAGGCTTGCTCTCCGTTTGTGTAAGATTCTTGTCTGTAGCGGTAATACCATCCGCTACTGTGCTGTTGAATAAGCCCACTGTTACGTCACAGTGAGGAGTGGCTTCAGTTATCCGGTCTCCGTTACTTTCACGGAGCTCCGTTGTTCCTGCTTGGCGGTACTGACAGCCGCGTCTGTGTGCTGATTCCGCCCACTGTTACGTCACAGGGGGGGAGTGGATGTGGGACTCCGGTCTCTGTGTCAGTTATGGAGTGTGCTTGCAGGTAAGAATAGCGTTGAAGCGAGATCTGTATACAGCATATGTTGTTTCACTCTCAGAGGTGAGTCCTGCTTGTTCTTATTGGTAGTCAGCGGATTCGGTTCTTTGGAAGTTTAAGAAACAACAACAGCGTTGTAGTTGATACAGGGAAAACCTCCTAAGTATTCCTTTGTAAATCTCAATTTGTAAAAGCTGATGAAAAGTCTCTTAGGTAATTCAAACACTGATTAGGAGAGGAGCACAGGATTACTTGCTGCAACAATTCACAAGGTTGGCAACAAATTGCTAAGCACCTGGTTGCAGGTGCAGTGAGGATTTGTAGTGTGTGGAGGAAGGCTTAGCTTAAAGAAACAGTCCTGACACAGGCGCTTTGTTGTCAAAGTATTGGAATCATAATCAACGCCCATGTTATCATTAGCTCTGTGCAATAAACAGCCCAATATCGCTATGTCAAAGTATGGAAACCTGCTAAAGGAGACTGTCAAAAAAACCATAGTTAACAAAAAGGATGTATAATAAAACAACCACACTTCAATATATATAAAAAATACAAGGAATACGATTGATCTTCAAACAGAAATTCCTCTTGATGTGTAAATGACATCTTCCCCAAATTCGAGCCCCACCGGAGCCACTTGTATACTAGAATGTAAGATGTGAAACACTGACATCTCAAGTCACATCCAAAGGTAGCTCATTACATAAGGCTATCCATATGAAGTTATAACATAATAAAATCCTCAGTGGACCATTAATCCCCCTTGTTGCGTGAATACAGGCGCACAAAATATCACCAAAGCCTGTCAGTCTTAATATCAACATGTTGTGTGCGCAAAAAATAAAACCAAAATGTATAGTGTAGCCAAAAGCCACAATCAAAATGTAGACAAAATAGGTACTATAAACCAAATCAACAAAATCAGTAATGTATCCTGAAGAGTACTCCTGACTCATAAGAACACATGAAGGTGTGTCAATTTACATAATTATAAAATCAAATCACATTGCTCCCAATGTTGCACTATCTAATCAAAATAGAAAAAGAAAATTATCCTGTGTGTGGATGGATAGTTCCCATAGTGCCCAGGTCAAAACTGTAATCCTGGACATTTCAAAAAAATTATTATAATTATCTCACAGACCACTGTGATATCAACCTTAATTAATTCTGTATACAGACATATGCCCCCGCCGCCAAACACTATATGGACACCAACATGGCTGTTGCTGGCCAAGGAACGTAGTGAAATAAGTTAAAATTAATAATTAACATCTTGTGTAAAAAATCCGCACTTGTTAGATTGTTGTAATTCCAAGAGGGAAATAGTGTTAATACAAGGAGTTATCACCATAGTTATAGATCTAATTATGTTTCTCTGGTATGTGCTTAACAAGGACTCCATTTTAAACTGCAACACATATTAGAATTGCATACTTCCCCCAAAAAACTGTATTTTTCTCTGGTATGTGCTTAACAAGGACTCCATTTTAAACTGCAACACATATTAGAATTGCATACTTCCCCCAAAAAACTGTATTTTTCTCTGGTATGTGCTTAACAAGGACTCCATTTTAAACTGCAACACATATTAGAATTGCATACTTCCCCCAAAAAACTGTATTTTTCTCTGGTATGTGCTTAACAAGGACTCCATTTTAAACTGCAACACATATTAGAATTGCATACTTCCCCAAAAAACTATTTTTCTCTGGTATGTGCTTAACAAGGACTCCATTTTAAACTGCAACACATATTAGAATTGCATACTTCCCCCAAAAAACTGTATTTTTCTCTGGTATGTGCTTAACAAGGACTCCATTTTAAACTGCAACACATATTAGAATTGCATACTTCCCCCAAAAAACTGTATTTTTCTCTGGTATGTGCTTAACAAGGACTCCATTTTAAACTGCAACACATATTAGAATTGCATACTTCCCCCAAAAAACTGTATTTTTCTCTGGTATGTGCTTAACAAGGACTCCATTTTAAACTGCAACACATATTAGAATTGCATACTTCCCCCAAAAAACTGTATTTTTCTCTGGTATGTGCTTAACAAGGACTCCATTTTAAACTGCAACACATATTAGAATTGCATACTTCCCCCAAAAAACTGTATTTTTCTCTGGTATGTGCTTAACAAGGACTCCATTTTAAACTGCAACACATATTAGAATTGCATACTTCCCCCAAAAAACTGTATTTTTCTCTGGTATGTGCTTAACAAGGACTCCATTTTAAACTGCAACACATATTAGAATTGCATACTTCCCCCAAAAAACTGTATTTTTCTCTGGTATGTGCTTAACAAGGACTCCATTTTAAACTGAAACACATATTAGAATTGCATACTTCCCCCAAAAAACTGTATTTTTCTCTGGTATGTGCTTAACAAGGACTCCATTTTAAACTGCAACACATATTAGAATTGCATACTTCCCCCAAAAAACTGTATTTTTCTCTGGTATGTGCTTAACAAGGACTCCATTTTAAACTGCAACACATATTAGAATTGCATACTTCCCCCAAAAAACTGTATTTTTCTCTGGTATGTGCTTAACAAGGACTCCATTTTAAACTGCAACACATATTAGAAT